>NC_135305.1:203831723-204168910 GCF_048772815.1 Callospermophilus lateralis
TAAAATATTAAAGATATTCATAACATGGTAAGGTAAATGTGCCAAGGCCTCCTCTGATTTTCATAGGATCTTTGAGGAGTTTGTATTTCTCGTTCCTTTATTAAATCTTCACTTTCCAAATTAATATTGGACCTTCCTTCCCAGACATAATGAATTGAATCTGTTGAATGTCCTAGTTTTGGAAGAGACTTAACTAGCAATTTGTTTATTTGTGGGGCCTATCATCATCTTTTCAGAAATTTTGATTAAACAGACCTTGGAACACCTCAGGACACCAGCTTGTGCACACCTGTTCTGAGGAATGCACATGAGAGGGCGCCCAGTGGTTTGTGGTGGGGCTGTTGAGGAATACCAACATTACCAGGGGCGAGGTGTTAAAAGACCAATGGAAGAGACGGGATGTATTCAGATAATGGGCAGTTATTGGGGGATTAAAGTCACTGCTGACTTCTGATGTCCTAGAAAACTTTCAATGTGTCTCCAAGAGCTGGGGTCAGAGAGAGCGATTAATCTACGTGCAGGAGGCTGTGGGGTCTGTTTCCCACTTTGATCAGGGAGAGTTTGGAGTTGGGTAGTGGATGCCAGAGCAGCACCTGGCCTCCAGAGAGTGGGGGCGACAGCTGGAGGACACAACTGTGAACAGGAATGGTGCCATTCCTTTGTCCCCTGTATTTTTTTTTTAACTTTTCCAAAAACTTGCTAACAACTTGAGTCAAAATTCATCACTGTCATGGGTGGGCCTCTGTCCACACTTGGGTGGTTCCTCACCTGCTTATGGTTGCAGCCCTCGCCTTATCTTCTCTTTTCCCTTCTGGTACTTGAAGAGGCTTTGCTAGTTGATAGTGGTAAAGAGATAGAAATCTTGCAGTCCTCAAGTGGACAGGATGCCACCTGGGCTCAGTCACCTGCCTGGAAATGATAAATCAACATAGCCCTGAAGAGAGGAAAGGGCGCCCAGTGGTGAGAGGCTTTTGGAACAGAGGCAGGGGCTAGGAAGCCAACATTAGGGCAGCATTACAGGCTTTTTAGCTTCCTATGATTTAGAAAGGTTAGATATATTTGTACAAAGAATAGATTCTAAGACTCTATGACACTATGGATAGTGTGTGTATAATGTAGTTTTTCCTCTTAGGGTTTTTTTTTTTTTTACACTATACACATATATACATAAGCACATAATTATGTATATTATATAACACATACACAACTCACATGCATATGTATCTGTGAGTTCTGCATCTGCATATTTAGTCAACTGTGAATTGAAAATATTTTTTAAAAACTGTGTCACGTGCAGAGTGTTATGCTTATCATTAGTCCCTAAACAATGTAATATAATAACTATATAAATAGCATTTGTATTGTATTCACTATTATAAATAGTATAGAGATAATTTAAAGTGTAGGGGGAGATGCATAGGTTATATGCAAATACTGTGCTGTTTTATGTGAAGGAGATGAGCATTTAAGGATTTTTGGTGTTCATGGAGTCCTGGGACTAATCCCTTGTGGATACCAAGGATGAATGTTAACCTGTGTGCTGCTGATGACACCTACAAAGACAGACCCTGGTCAGTGAAGTAAGTAAGTAGTTTGGTTTAGGGCAGGGTTGTCAGCCAGATGGCTTTGCATCCAGGGGATATTTGGCTATGTCTTTAAACATGTTTGGTTGAAACATTCGTGGGTCGGAGAGTGAAGCCACTGGCATTTAGTGGGTGGGGTTCAGAGATGTTGTAAAGCATACTGCAATGCCAAGGGCAGCCTTCTACAACTCCACGTATCGAGTACTAAATTTTAGACTATCATAAGTCTAAAATCTGTTGAATAATCCGGTGTTTCATTTTATTATGAGACATTTGGAACATGTCAGTCATTTAGAACTAATAGATATTAACTATTTTTCAAGGAAATAAAGCATCACAAGTGCATTTATGAGGCCAGTTTCAAAGCCCCATTCCCTCACTCCTTCCCCAGAGGCAACCACCTTCCTGAAGGTGGGCTGCTTCTTTCATGTGTGCGTTTTTGTGTTTTGATCACACAGGTCGGTGTCCGTGGAGCAGGATATTGTACTGTCTGAGCTCTCTGTAATGGCGTTCTCGTCTGTTTATATGTTGTATGCTATTTTCCCAGAAGTTTGAGCAAAGGCATGAACACAGAATAGAGTTCTCTTATCTAAGTGAAGTTACCATTTTTGAGTAACTCACATTTCCTTTAGGTGCTGGTCACAAATTTTAAGAGCTGTTTAATGGTTTGAACCAGTTGGAGGAAAGAAAACCAAAAGTATGGTTTGCAAATTATAAAAGGTGGCATTTTCCAAATGTAGAAAATACTTTCTGTAGTGACCCAGAATTGAGCAAATGAGTATCTTTACTTTTATTTGAGGCAATGATAGTGCTAAGCCCCTATCCTCCCCACCACCTGCACCCTCTCTTTCCCTGTGTGGCACCTCTCAGCCTCTGCTCCCAACATCCTTGGAAGACATTTCCTCCATCTCTGCATCATTTTTCAGAGACGGCCAGTTTCTATGGCAACGGTTAGATTGAAAGATGAGTGGGGAGCAGAAGGCGAGGCTTGAGTGAGACTGCTGGGTGGTGGTGTGTGTCCCTGACGTCACCCTCCGGGCGTCTGGATAGGATGATTCTGGCTACTCCCATTCAGGGCTGCTGTCCAGTGCCGCTTTATTAGCAGGGCTGCCAGAGTCTTGATAGCTCTGCAAATTGCCTCCCTTTCTGCTCCCCCTGTCCCCCTCCCCGTCCCCCATAGAATTTTTCTTTCCACTGTCCCTTTTCTGTTTTGGCTCCAGACTGTCATTAAGAATGCACAGCCTAATCCTGGTGTGTCTCGGGATGCTCTCCTGCCCAGCATTCTGGAAGGGCAGGGAGGCATGGCAGCGTTTCACTTGATGTCGATGGCGCTGTGAAGTCCGTTCCTCCCTCTGCAAGAATACTGACTATGCAGAAATTTATCGAAGCGGATTATTATGAACTAGACTGGTATTATGAAGAATGCTCAGACGGTAATTATGGCCCCTGAAATCCAGAGCAGGGATGTGTAGGGGCATTGTTTCTCTGAGAGGGGTTCCTGAAACCTTTCTGCGGAGATAGGCAGAAGCTGGGGGCACTGGAACTGGCAGGCATGCATGGCTCTGATAATTTGGAAGGCATGGTGCGGGAGATGGCAGGTGGGCAGGGCTTTTGACAGTGGGAGACTTCTTTTGCAGTATGCACATTGATTTGCTTAGAAACCGGAGATGGCTTTGGTGTGCTGGGCTTGCAAGCGGTGTACTTCTAATGGATTGAATTCCCTGGCGTAAGACGTGAGTGTGTTGTTGATGCATGTGTGGTGTGCAAGTAGAAATGTGTTTGCTGTGGTCCGTGCTTTCAGAGGGGTTAGGGAACTAGAGACTGGACTGGAGCTGGCTTCCCGGACGGTTAATTGCAGGCCTGGACAAATCTGCCCTTTCCTGAGTCCAGACCTGGGGACCACTGGGAATGCTGCGGGGGGAAGGCAAAAATAGCTTCCCACTTAGCGGGTGATTCAAATGAATTTTGCTTGTTGGATCCAACAGAAATTGAGGTGGGAAAGTGTCGGGATGGCCAAGGAGAGACTGTGTCCTGTCACTGTCTCAGTTTGTGCAGAGAGGGTGTGGCACATTCCAGAGGAGACTGCGTGGAGGCCAACTTGTACAGCTGGATGGGTCTCAGGAGGTTTCAGGCACAGGAAAATAACACAGAGAGGCATGACAGGGAGGGGGTCTCGGCTCCCATGGTGTTGGACGTCAGCATGTATGTTGCACAGTTAATCTGTCTTCTTGAACTTTTTTCTTGAAAATGACCCTTAAACCAAACACCTTTACAAGAGACACAATTAAGAGGTTTGCTCTGAGGGTCTGTTCCCCAGTGATGATATGTCCCCAGTCTCCCATGAACCTTTAATAGGTAAGGGTAACTGCTTTTTAATTGAATTGGAAGTTTTAGATTGCTCCAGCCATGACTACGTTTGATTAACCTGAATGATGTAACAGGCTGGGAGCTGGCCTAGTTAGCCCTAGAACTGCATAATGATTTCTTATCTGCAGATTTTTGCTTTGACTATGGACTATAGGAGAGAGGCCAAGAGGCTTTCTCAGGGCATTTATATAAATGTGCTGAGAAACTTTACCACTGTCTCCTAGCTTTACATGAAGATGTTGTCATGTTGGGTCTGTGTGCATCTTCAAATATCTTTAGTAATGAGGATGGTGGACAGCTTCCAGGGTGTTGAGAGGAAAGGGTGAATGAATTTTTTTTTTTTTTTGAGGGGCGGGGCTGTTAGTTTTTGAAGCAAGTTCCCAAGAGGTAATTATAACTCCAAAAGGCAATTATAGGGATACTTCTTTTGAGAAGCCATCATTGACCCCCTTCTAGTTTCCTTGATGATTTGTGGCTTATTGGACCTTTTATAAGTTTTTAAGGTAAGCAATTAAATATATCCTCAGTGTCCCATTGGATCAGGGAGTGTTGGTTCCAGTGAAATGCCTGTCATTGACCTGTGGGTGAGCTGGGTGTGGCTATGACTCCTGTTGAAGTGGGGAGAAGGTTTCTTAATGTCTGGACCTGGCTCTTCACTGTTCTCTTTACACACTGAAATAAAGCCAGTCTGGAGGCTGAGAGGAGGCCTGCCTCTTCTCTGAGTGTCCATCAGAAGGATTTTTTTACCCAGCAGTTCCTCAGTGGCATGTTTTGGCCCTGAGGCCCCATGACCTCTCCTTTTCCAAGAGCAAAGGAAAATAGAAGTGACAGTTCATTCATCCAGGGATTAATAGATATTGATTACTGTTACTGTCTGAATGTGTATTGAGCAAAAACACTTGCTCTTCAGCTCCATCCCATTGTTGGATGAAGGGGAGAGAATTGTTGGGACAGAATTTACAGGGACAACTGACACTTTCATAATCCCACTTAAAAGATAGGTAGCAAAATATCATAAAAGGAACTAAAATCCAGAAATCGTTGTTTAGGAAACTCACAAAAGGGGGATTTTGTGTGTATAGTAATTTCATGGTTATTAGTTTATACATTTCAAATTAGTTGGATTCTTTCCTGGTTTTAGACAGGTTGCCCTAGAAGTGGTATTTACCCTTGTTTATGTGGGTTTTTTTAAATTGCAAAATAGTAGACACACAGCATTGCTTTGTACATCTTATCCTTTGGCATTTGAATCAATATTGAGGTAAACTCAGTGTGGAGGGAAACTTCTGAGAAATTTCTGAGAAACTATACATACTGATAACCAAAGGCAACTCAAATGTTTTGAAAAATATCCAAACTCATCATTTATTTCAGAGTTACTGACTCACACTTAAATTACACCATTAGCAATGAAAAAGTAAGGTGTATGGATGGGAATAGAGGTTGCAGGCCAATTAGGACCCCTCTATAAAAGTTGGAATTAAGTGGTGGCTGTTATTCGCTCTGATCTTTGAGGTCCAGAGGAGTTCATAACTCCTTTAGTTATGGTGGTCTTGCACCCATGTCTGTGCCCCCACCTCCTCGTAAGACTAACAAAAGGCATGGAGCAGGGACTTGAAATAATAAGAAATGGAGAACGCTGATTGCTCAGTACCTTAAAGTAATTTTTAGAGATTCAAAGTGGCCAGCCATTGACTACATATAGCAGTAGCCTTTACACGATTTGCACACATTTACAGTTTAAACTTGGCGGGTGGGTCAAACTTTGTAGTTATTTAGATTTGATGTTCCCTCTGTACAGCAGGACCTTTAAAACTTGGTAGATCATTGAACATTACCCACTTATTGAGAAAGCAGATTCTCAGACTTCTTTCAGACTGGGAGAGACCTTAGGAAATCTGAATGCTTTGAGTGATTCTTGTATCAGGGAAACTGCCAGTCAGTGAAGAACAACCCCAGGTACCAGGGTCTGGAAGATAATTCTTTAGGTCAGTTGCAGAATCTTACATCAGCTACACGGGTCCCTGAAAAAAAAAAAAAAAAAAGTGTGCTTATGAAGAGTGAAAGCCTTTTTTATTTTCAGAAGGCTTGGGTTCAAGTGCATGTCCTTAAACAATCAGATTGCATTTTGTAGTTATTCTAGGAGTATATAGCATGGTGGAAAGAGCCTGGCTTGGAGTCTGTGTTTGAAGCTTGTTCTGCACTTCGTGTGGCATGTGGTTTAGGTGCCTCCTGGGACCTCTGCAAGCTTCTCTAAACCCAGAATCCTCTGGAAGATGGGAAGAGCCAGTTGGTTGGAGCCTTTGTGAAAAGTAGAAATTACATATGTAAAGTGAAAGCTCTTTTGTAAATTGTGAAGAGGCAGCCAGGCCAGGACTTAATTTTATTTTCTCAGAAATAGTACAGATTGTTAAGTTCCTTTAAAAAAAAAAAAAAATCCTTTGAAAACGGAAATGGCTTTTGGGGCAAGGTACAGTATTGCGACCACCTGTTCCTTGTGACTGTTACCTCTATAATCAGACCTGTTCTACATCCACACTCGCCCTGCCCCTTTTTACAGTGTTTTAGATTTGAGTGTTGGGGCAAGAGGTGAAGTTCAGTTCATGGTGATTTTACAAAATAGGAAACTCAGGTGGATTGTTGCCAAGATTGTTCTGATGAGTTCTCACCCTGCAGTGGAAGTCCATGACCACAAGCAAGGGTGATCATGGGGTTATTTGCTTGATTTCAGTGACTTCTAAAATATCACCCAAGATGATGGTGGTTGGCTCCTGAGAAATTTTGTTAAATGCATTTTAAACATAAAATGCAAAGCTGTCCTAGGGTTTTGAGGCAATTTACATAATTTTCTTGCACCTTCTTTTCCCGAGTGTCATACAGTGGAAACAGACCTCTGTTTCTTCATCTTGTGTGAATTCTTGATGCACCCTTAGAAGTGGAGATTGATTTTAGCTTTTTCAGACACTGCACTCTCTTAAATGGCTGTTCAGGTGATTTCTTTCTTTTTTTTTTTTTAAAGAATGAAACATGAACAGTTTTGTAATGAAACTGTTTTATCACTTTCCTCAGTAGAGATAATGTCCTCCCTCTGACTTAGAAGCCAAGGATGAGGGAATTGACAAGAAGAACAAAGAAAGCCCAGATCCCAGGAGTTTGGGACTTAGCTGTTGTTTTTATTCATTTAAAGGGCATAAACCAGGTCCTGGGGAAATGACCCTCCATCATGGGCCAGCCCTACTCTGTGGGCGCAGAGTGGGATGTGAGGGAGCTGCAGAGAACATGGGGAGAGGAAGAGCAGCAGGTGGAGTGTAGAGGAGAGAGGCTGTTACACTGGTATAGATAAATGGATAACTACAGAGTGGGAGAGGAGAAAAGGTCACTACCAACACTCAAAAGCCAACTCATAAATGCAGGAATCGTGGAATGAGAAATTCACCATTTGCTGTTCATCATCATAACTGCTTCACGCAAGAATCTCAAAACTAGTGGTCTCAATGTATGTCACCACCAGATGCGGTTTTTTTTCCTTCAAAGTTGTAGTTGGACACAATACCTTTATTTTTATGTGGTGCTAAGGATCAAACTCAGCACCTCCCACGTGCCAGACAAGCACTCTACCGCTGAGCCACAACCCCAGCCCCCACCATCAGATGCTTTCTAACTGCAGAAAGAAACCTAGGAACTTGATAGTGGAGCAGTTTGCAGACATCACCTGAACCAAATGGTCCCAGTAGACAGCAGCAGGAATGGGGCTAACCCACAGCAGTGCCTCCTGGTAAGATGCACCAAAGAGAAAGTGCATGCCTCTGTGGGGTCTTTTATTGTTGTTGTTCTTTTTAGATATACATGACAGTAGAGTATATTTTGACATATTATACATATATGGAGCATATCTTATTCTAATTAGGATCTCATTCTATGGGTGTTCATGATGTGGATCCTCTGTGAGGTCTTTCTGAAAGCTCATAAACCCAGTTTATCATAAGAAAACACCAGATCAACTCAAAACAAGGGACAGTGTACAAAGTAAGTGGCCTTTGTATTCAGAAATATCACTGCCTCGAAACACAGAGACCCAGGAATGGTCCCAGATTAAAGGAGAATCGTGGGACCTGTCAGTTCAATGCAACACACCATCTTGGATTTTTTTTGCCATTCAAGGATATTATTGGGACAACTGAGGAATATCTTAGTAAGATCTGAGGGTTAGGTAATAACCTTGTTTCAGTAGACAGAGAGAGAGAGAGAGGAGACAGCTGTGATAAAATGTTAGCATTTCTGTAATTCTCAGCTATCACCAAGGAATGCAGAATATTCATTATTCAGTTTTGGTGGAGGTATACAGGTGTTAATGGGAATATTCTTTAAAAGTATTCTGTATATGTAAATATTTTCATAATTAAGAGTTGGGGGCAAAGTGTTAAATGCCCTGTCCTAAATGTTAATTATGGTTTGATAGATAGATATGTCAGTAGGTAGATAGAGAGAAAGATAGAAAGAAAGAAACGTGGACATCATTTGTTTAGAATACCCTCAATTTGAACTAAAAGATGATTAGGAACAATAGGATTATGAGTAAAATTCCTGGAGGGAGTATTTTCAAATGTGTGAAATCACCTTTTGTTTTCATCTGCATGCTTTCTGGCCCAGCGTGGCATCCTGCACACACCATAGTCAGTCTGATACTTGCTGAATGAATCATGCACAGGTGGAGATCCCCGCCCCCTTCCCAGAGTTTAGGATAACCCATTCTTTCATTTGGAAGATCTGATTCACAATATTATCATCTTTAGAATTTAATTAAGAAGCCTAATTCAGTAGCATTTGATGAAATTCAAGAATTTCTTCATACTAAGTGTGTTTTAAAATAAACATTGTATTTAAATCTTACACAGTTTTTCAAAATGTAGTTTTGAACTCCTTGCCTCTCAAAAAAGGTGCCTCCTTTTTCTCCTCCCTATGAAGACCATATGTCTTTAACATAGTAGAATGTAGCAATCTTTTTCAGGTTCCAGAAATTTAACCAGAAAATGCTTGTGTACCTAGATCTTCATTTCAGATAGATTTTAATTTTAAATAAAATCTTTATTATCTTTTGGCTATCTACCTAAAGGCACTTGTGTACCATCCTATGGAAGTAGCAATTCAATTTAGCAGACGTTTTTAGCTACTTAAGCAGAATCTTCAGCTCTAAGGATTCCAGACTGAATGAGACAGTCCATGACCTTGTATAGAGAATTCTTTGTGATGATCTTACCTCAGCTAAAATCTCCCCTCTTGGTTACCTTGCAAGGTTACCTGAATTGCCAGAGAGGTAGAATGGGTCTCTTGGTGTAGCTTTTGGGGTCAGGGAGACCTGTCTCATGTAGCTAGGAGATGGCTGAAGTCCAGACATTATAGAATGAGCTGCACCACCTTGAGATGCCCTCACTGGGGGCCACCTTTCAGTGGAGTGAGAACCTGCTTTGTTCCTGTTGCAGGTAAAATCAGGCAGTAAGGAGGAAATGGTTTCAAGATACACAAATGGTAGATTCCTTTCTCAGGTAACATTGTAAGATGTTAGGCTTTAGTTTTTTTTTTTTTTTTTTTTCTTGCTTGCTCCAGTAGTTAGAAAGGATCTTTATGAATTTGTGGAAATGGATTTAGTGTGAGAGTGAGATTTTTAAAATGCAGATTAGTAAAGAGAAAATGCAATGTTATTGCTAAAGAAGGTCTAGGATGAATTAAGTTTCACATAGGCAGTCATTCCCACACGGTTTCCTTTTTGCTAGACATCAGAAGGATCACTTCCTGCCCCTGATCAGCGTGTCAGCAGGTGGTTGTCACAGATTTATCTCAGATTCTCAAGCACACCCACAGGAAATCTCTCATCTGAAGGCTGTTGTGCAACCCTTCACCAGGGCAACTCCTTTACTAGCACCCCACCTTTAGACAGGTGTATCTACTGTGGCGTGGTTCGTATTTTGCTATCCAGTTGCTATGAAACTTCTAGGAAGCTACCATTCTTGTTGCTCCCAAGGGAGAGAAAATATGAGGAGAAGAATCTGGAGGCGGAGAATTGGCCAAATTCCTGTACCTGCCTGGCCAGCTCCCCTCTGGGCCATGGGCACCTGGCAAGGTCGTCCCAGTATGCAGCAGGGCAGGACATTCCCATTCCAACAGGTGCTTCGCTCCACCCTGCCCCTCCTCCAGGCTTGTGGGAGCCACCCCCTTCTGGTTTCTCTCTGGGTGATGCACACCCCTCCACTCCAGCTGAGCCAGGGCATGTCCACTGCCCAGGCCCGGGGCCCAGCTTGTGCCCCTTGGGCCTGGGCCCCGATGGCTTTTCCAGGCAGCCATCCAAGAGCTCCCCGAAGGGTGGCCCCTTAGGGTGATGTTTCTGCTTTGGGGCAACTTCGGCAATGTCCCTGAGAGATGTAGGAGGGGAAGAGGAATGTTTTGAATACAGTTGCTGGGATGAAGAGAGGAAGACCACCTATGAGCGGCAGGACAGCCTGGACAGCTTGGAAGAGGGTAAATTCTGTGCTTTTCTCTTATTTGATCCTTTCTCTGTTAATGTCAACAGTCTTCACTGTTCTGATTTTACTACACTATTGTATATATTTTTTTTAAGTTTGAGGTATTAAAGTGCACAGATATGTAAAAGCTTGATGTCTACATAAAACCCCCACACAGAGAAGCAGCTTCTGCAGCTCCCTAGAATGTCCCCATGCCCCTTTCTTGCTGACCCCTGCCTCCTTAGAAACCACTGGTTCTGAGTTCTGTCACCTAGAATGGGCTTTGGCACTTCCTGATCTATGTTAGTGGCATCGAACAGTAGGTATTATTTTGTGTCTGTTTTCCAAAGCTTAACTAAGGCCTTTGGTCTTTGAAATTCATCCGTGATACAGGTATGTCATCTTTGGTTTTTTCTTTTGTGGCATTACAAGCACTCTGTTTTAAGAGTTTCAGTTGTTTTATTTTGACTGGGTTTTAATAAGTTAATGAACAAGAAAATGAGTCATTATTAAATAAAACATGTTTTTAATGTCAGCAGTATTTATTTTAAAAAATGATTAATCACTGATTTGAAATAAGGATTTAAAAAAAAAAAAAACAAAAAACTTAGAAATAATTCAAACAGAAAAGCCCAGAGACTGACATGGAAACCTCCAGGGAGGCCACTCTAGAGTCCCATCAGAGGGATGCCCCTATTCAAGGAGGAGGAGGGCCCTAAGTACAGGTGGGCCAAATGCTGGAGTGAGTTCCTGGTCAGGCTTCTGGGGCTTTACCCACAGCCCAGAGAAAGGGGTTTTTGGGAGTGGAGCAGGTTGAGTAAGCAGTGATTGCCCGGATGTCTTTTAGGACTCTGGAGGAACAATAATCAGAAAACCTTTTCAGTCCTTTGCTTTAGGATGATCTGTCTTCAGGTCTCAGGATAACATTTATTTTCAAAATTATTTATAACCAGACACATGGTGAAAGTAGTTTTTTTTTTTTTTTTAAGTTACTGTTCCAAAAATATTGTTAACATTTCACTTCCAGCATGGTGAAGTGTATCTCATTGCAAAAAGAAGAATTTGGGACAAGTCATAGGAGAGCAAGGGGCTCAGTTCTGAGGCCTGGAGCTTGACAGGTCCCTTACCTGGCTCTTCCCTGAAGGAGACAGTGGAGGGGAACAGAGTGGCAGGCTGATGGGGACTTGAAGGTTAAGGAGGACAAGCATTTGTTGGGTCCCTGGAAGTAACCAAAAGAAAGGCATCCGTCTTCTCTTGTAGAACTAGGGCCAGCTCACATTTAACTGGTTTGCTTCCCATCCTTTAAAGCCATGCTGGTCCAAATGTGACCTGCACCTGTGTCACCCTAGGAGCTTATTAGAAAGGCAGAATCTCGGGCCCTTCCCCAGACCCAGAATTCACTTCCTAATGAGATCTAATAACCAAATTATAATTTCCATCCTAGGGTTTTTATAGGAGGAAAGCTAAACAACTCAACCAAAGTCACATGGCTAATTAGTGGTTCCAACCTATGTAGAATGGCTTTAGAGTTCTCTGCTTTTAATCCCGATGCCAGTTATCAGTTCTCAAACTTGAATGCCTGGCCAGCTGTGTCAGCGTCTTCCAGGAACTTGTCAGAAATGCACATTCTTGGGACCCAACCCAGACCTACTGCATCAGAAACTATGGAGTGAGGCTCAGTAATCTTGAGTTTTAACACACCCTCTGGGTGATTCCATGCACATTGTCCTTTGCTAGTCCACATCTCAGATACCAGTGCGTCTGCCTTGTCATAGAGTTCAAGGGGAGAACCTGCCCTGCATTTGCCATGTTATGATTAACAGTTATATTCTCTTCCTTCTCTTGAGTTCCCATCTAATATCTCCCCTTTCTCTAGTAAAATACTTTCAGCTGTCCTATAGGTCAAATGATAACAATATTTTCAGGTTAGTAATCTCAAGAGAAAAACTCTGTATTGCCAACATGTTTCTTTTTTGTGTGTGCAATAGAACTGCCTGGAAGAGGTCTGTGAGGTGGCTCAGGGAGAGTGCAACTTCAAAGGTTTGGTTACGTGGTCAGGTTTTCGGGAAGCCTGTCGTGTATCCCAGAGCAAGCTGGGCAGGACCCTGTTTTCCTTCACAGTTACACCACCTTGTCCTGAGTCATGGGAAGCCGGTCCCACGTGTGTAAGAGGAGCAAGTAGCAAAAGCACACGCAAGGATGTGGCTCCTGGGGTGCTTTTCTTCACTGTCCACTTATCTAAACCAAGTGCTTTTGTTTGAAGACTGAAGGACGAAATTCGTACTTGAGTTGCCCTGATAGTTAATAGGTACAGCATGCATTTGTTGATCTCTCCCAGTCACCTTGTGGGGTGCAAGCACTTGCTGACATCACCCATTTAATCTTATAAACAGATGTTGAAGTAAATATTATTCCCATTTTGTCAATCAAAACACCTGAGGCTCAGTTAGGTCGGCCTTGACCAGAGTGTCTCAGTGGTAGAGGAGGGTCCTCCTTCTATACACCTAGGCTCTTATACTTAGAGTTCCAGACCCTCTTAGGTCCTTCCCTCCGGATCATCTCGTTTAATCCTGACCCACCAGGCAGCAAGGCTGTGCTTTTTTCTGGGGAGAGGACATATTCCGGCTCTGCATGGTGCCAAAACCAAAATCAATGTGCCATGTGGCATGCTTGGAGGAAGCTTTGTTGCGTTCCCAGCCCCTTCTCCTTGGGGTGAGATCAGCAGGGCTGACCTATGTAAATGAAGTGATGGGCCACCCTGGAATGAGGAGGACAGATGCAAAGTGAAGCTGGTGCTTTGTTGCCTGGCAGATCCACGTGGCTTTCTCCGGAGATACCTGAAGGAGCCTGGTGTGCTCATTTCTTCTCACCTGGGCACGTCCAAGGCTGTTGTCCTATTACTTGATGAGTTGCTAAATTTTGACAGGATCCTGTCCTCCAGGATCACTCAGGAGAAGGCAGGAATTAAATGGAGCATGTGGAATAATTAGGAATTTGCCAAGTGCTCTGATGGTTGAAGTTCCCTGAAACTGCAGCATGTATCTCCTCCCCGTAGGGTGCCTGCCTACAGTCTGGGCGTGGGCAAGCATCCTTCTTTTGCACGAAGGGCAGTTTTCCAATGCTGAACACTAACCAGAGTTTATAATCTGGACCGAGATTTAAAAAAAATGCCCACGGGTGCTGGGAGCCCAGAGCCTGATGGTGTGCCCTGGGCCAGATGCCCAGTGGCAGGCAGCACCTGCTGGCTATAAGTTCTCCATTTGGTTCCAAGGTGAACCTTGGGAAGTGGCACAAATAAATCACCTTCATCCAACTCAAAGGAGTGTTCCTGGGCTGCAGGGGGAGGGCTGGGCCCCATGGAGAGTGATTGGTATGTTAGCCCTGAAGGTGGTTGTCATACCTCAGGCCCCTGTGGGCTGTGGAGTGGGACCATCCGCTCAGAGAAGGGGCCTGTGGCCTGGTGTCTTGTTAACAGTGTGTGACACTGGAGGGTGATGGGCAAGTCTTCCTGGAGGATCATGGATGAGGAAGGAGCTGACCCAGTTTCTCTGTTACCAACTGCAGCACAATCGAAGGTCTCTTTGCATGTAGTTTTCATTGTCCTGGTCTCCACTCAGGGCTTGATTGTCCATGTCCTTGGGTACACACAAGCCTCCCAATGATGTCAGTTCCCCTACTGGAGTTGGGGGACAAGCATCACCTCATAGCGGGCCCTGGGCAGAGCTTACTCACCAACTCTGTATTTTAAGATCCCTCTGCTGATCTGCTCAACACTGGGTCTGTCTCTGTTCACCTGAACTTCCCAGTGGCACCGCACTTCTGTGGCTTCTCTGTCCTGTGCTAGCGTGTGCAGGTGTCTTACCTTCTCAACTAGGTCAAGAATTCCTTGAGGGTAGGACTCATTATTTACTCAAAAGATAACAATGAAGAGCTGCATTTTGAGGGTCAAACTGATCAGACCCTCACATAATAGCTCTGAGACCGTGGGCAGGTGTCTAAAATGGGACAATAGCAGTGCTTTCCTCACAGGACCATGTAAACTATAAAGGAGATGATATGCATACAGTACTCAGCCAGGTGCAGGCACATGGTGTGTGCTCAGGGTGAGCCATTTGACTGTCACCTCATTAAATTTCTCGGTGATAAATGGCCACCTTAGGTCAACACTGGTGTTTTAGTCTGGGGCAGGACAGATGATTATAGAATCCAGCAAACCTGGAAATACACAGTTATATCCCATCTGTCCTTGGACTAGCCACTTGGCCTCTCTGTTTTGTTTAATGGGGATCATATTTGAGTTGTGGGGTTGTTCTGGTCTTAAGTAGTACTTATAAGATGCCCAGGGCAGAGTTAGCATGAAGCAGATGTTCAGTACTAGTCATTCCATTTATTCCTCTCTGCCTTCTAGACAGCCTGCTTTGGTACACTGCTCTCAGATACCAAGGCTGAGGAAAGTGAACTACGCAACAACTTCAGTTAACAATGGCACTCCAAGCAGTAAGACGAAGCCAGAGTTGTGCCCCGTTACTCGCTGTTCTTGGCAAGTGGTGCTTTGCTTCTGCTGCCTGATGCAGGGATGGGGCACCACACAAGTGTAGGTGATGGCCCCGTAGACCGCTGTTTGGATGGTTCTGGTTCAGGACTGGCCTGTGCCAGCACCATTGCCCCAGAGAACTTTGGTGCCTTTTCCTGGAAGCCAACAGGCAGAGCTACCTGGGGTGGGACGGGTGGCAGGACTCTGCTGGTTGCTAATACCACAGATACTTAGGGAGGCATCCTGTGATGCATCCTTCTTTGCAACTTCCTGTTTCTTCTTCTTTTTATGTCACGTTGGACTTGAGCTTGATTGTCCCTTTCTAGTTGGTTTCTTTTTTTGCAGGAAGCCTTAGGGCAGGGAGAGGGACTCTACAGCTCACTTGTTTGTCTTGGGGTGACAAGATGTATGACAAGATGTATAACAAGATGTATATTTCCACCCCTCTCTGGAGTGATGGTTAGGAATGAGCTGTTCTTTGCAAATAAAATAGATCTCACCCCCCCACCTTTTTTTTTTTTTTTTTTTAATATGAGCTGTGTGTCTGGTTCAAAATGAATGTCTGTGCTGGTTCCTAAATGGAGGATTTGTTAATCCTAAACAATTTGTTTAACAGCACTATTGTGGCCCAAGCAAGGCTTAGTCAGGGGCTGAGGTAATAAAAGAATGTTTTTATGTTGTCACAGGGAAGTGATTGGAATATAGTGTGGTTTAGACATGCTTATTTGCATGTTATTTGGTTACTTTAAATATTCAGGCATAATTGGCACACTGTAAAACTCACTCATTTTAACTGGGCAATTCAGTCAGCTACTTGAGAGGTTGAGGCAGGAGGATCTTAAGTTCAAGGCCAGCCTGAGCAACTCAGCAACAGCGTGTCTAAAAATAAAATTTAGCACAAAAGGGATTGGGAATTAGCTCAAGGGAAGGACATTCCTGGGTTCAATCTCCAGTTTAAAAAAAAGTACTTTTCCAAATCAGCCTGGTGAATTTTACAAAAGTGGGCAGAACAGCTAGAATAACTGAGACTTGGAGACTTGAATAAGTACTTTCTGCTTGCTGGGTCATGGGAAGAATAGGAAATTCCCAGATGGAGAAGTGGGAGAAAGACCTGTTTCTACAGAGTCAGACACCTGAGAGTGCCAGGCCAGTCACCTGAGAGTGGCATCACCAGGCGTGTCTGAGCTATGCAAAAGAATAGACTGAGGGTTGGTGAGGAGGTGGGAAGGGTGGATAGGCCAGGTAGAGATGGCCTCTGTGTTGAAGCTGCTGCTTGCAGGAAGGGGCGGAAATTTGAAAGCAGAACGGGAACTGGTTAAATTCAAAAGCACAGAGACAAGACTTTAAAGGACATCTATTTTGTAATGCCTGGAAACTTGGCTTGAATGGTGACTCATTTAGGCTTTTATGGGAAGCTTTTCAGATGGGCTCTCAGGTTCTGAACCTCCATCCTCCACCTTGTGACAGGGCAGACAGTAAGTAGTAAGTTGCCTTCCCTGAGTGTCCAGGGCCATACGGAAGGATGCTTTTTCATCTTGAAAACTGCTGCTGCCGGTCATAGTGAGAGAGGGCTCTTCCACTGACTTGTGGACTTTTCATTTTTCTTTCTTTCTTTCTTTAGATACCAGGGATTGAACTCAGGGGCACTCAACCACTGAACCACACCCCCAGCTCTTTTTTGTGTTTTACTTAGAAACAGGGTCTCACTGAGTCGCTTAGTGCCTCGCTTTTGCTGAGGCTGGCTTTGAACTGGAGATTCTCCTGCTTCAGCCTCCTGAGCTTCTGGGATTACAGGTGTGTGCCACTGTGCCTGGAGTACTCATTTTTCTGACACCTAATTACCAGTTTGCCTTGACTGGGCATATCAGAAATCCTAGGGGCATATATATATATTTTGAAAGTTTATTCAATATGCATGTATTTTTTATAATAAAAACTATAGAAAACAAAATTTTCTGTAATAATAAAATTAATAAAATGAAACAAATTCTAAGGTACAGATGATAGAAGGAAAAATTATTAGATAGTATTTGGATTCTAAAAAACAAATTGAAAATCTTTTTTAATTAAAGTAATGACCCTATAAGCCAAACAGAATACAAACAACCCCAAATGTAAATATATGGACAGTCAAGAATATTTGTGGATATGGCTTCTGGGTCTTCTTAGAGTTAGGAGGAGACAGGGTCAGAGGTGTTTTTATTTTTTTACACAAAGACACACAACATATACATTTATGTATGGTGAGTAAATTATTGACTTATTTATTCACTTCAAAAATATATAGATGCATCACACTGACATTAATGGGAGAAACTGAATTATCTGAATTAGCTTAAGAGATGAGAGGAGTATAACAAATTAGGACAATTAAAAAGAAAAAGAGGTGATGAGAGCTATTTGCTCCTTCTACCAGAATGAATGAGGAGTGAGATTTTCTAATATTTCTTAAAGACCACAAATAGGGTTGGTGGAAGCATCAAGGGGGCTTATCAGGCCTGTTAATATGACATGTGACATGGAGCTGAGGTCCCTTAGGAAAACATGTTGCTGGGGACGGAACCTGAAGTTCCCCGCTTGGGTCTCAGCTCTGGCTGCTGCAGACAGCCCTCCCACGGCTCCCACCCTGCACCTCAGTGTCTCCCCATCACTGTTGTTTTCTTCCCTTGTGGGTTTGTACCCGGGCCCTCACCCCCAGTCACTCCTGAGCTTCCTACTGGCCAGGGCTCCTTTGCCTGGGGCAGGGACTTGTTCCTACTCAGGTCCTGCCCACATAGATACTTGAGAATTTTTTTGGCTATCATCTCATGCCAGTGATTAGGAGGTGGAAAATGGGTGCCAGCATTTATTCTCCAATTTGTTTGGGGCATGGTTTAATTTTCATCCAAGTCGCACTACTGGATTTTGGACTAAAACACCTCTCAGAACGGTGCCCCCGCAACCCAGTTAGCTGTGACAGCCCAATCACACCTCTCCCTCCCTCTGGTCAGCCAGCCCAGGCCTACTCATTCCACTTTGCCCTCCTGATACCTTCCTCTGTCTGCCTTCCCAAAAATGAGCACTTGATTCTCGCCTCATTTCAAAGTGGATTCTGCCCCAGTGGCACCCAGTTGTGATGCTGGCGGGAGGAAAGGAGGGGTCCTGCCACTATGGGTTGTGGTCAGCCCTGTGGGCCTGGCACATCATCCTGCAGTGATATGACTTTCACAATGCCCTTGGTTTCACTGGGCAAGTTCCATGTTGCTTCTGACCTGTCATGTGCCCATCTCCAAGGGGGACATCAGACCCAGGAAGTAGATTGCTCTTGTCCCCCTCATCTGGCAAGAGGTGCAGATCCTGTACTTTGTGATTTACCTCCTGCTTTATCTGATCTCACAGGTATCTCACAGAAAGAGCCCACTTCTCTCTATTCCACTGCCAGCCAGGACCTTCCTGGATTAGTCCAGCAGTCTGGACTCTGGTCACTGCAAATTGCCTTGCATCCCCTCCCCCATGGCTCCACAGTGAGATCAAAATATTTTCTGAAAAACAAACCTCACACTTTCCCTTTGAAAAACCCTGCAGTGGCTTTCATTGTCCTGTGATAAAAGCTCTGTAGAGAGGCTCACCAGGCCTTGAACCCCCATACACCTCTCCCTGGCTTTCCTGTTTCCCTTGCACCCCAGGAGGGCAGGTGACCTGACTCATTGGGCATAGAGCCTGGTGGTGATAATGAATGCTGTTTAGGTGTTAGTTCACTAGTACTAGAGGCTACATAAGTGTGTCATGTGGCTACTTGATGACCTAGACAGGGTACGTTTAATTTCTTTTTCTAGGATTTAGACCATAATGTTAATGTATTAGTTATTATGGAGGTTTGGGGCTGTTCCTTTATCTTCTTTTCCTGTTTTGTTTGGGGGCATTGGAAGTGAGTTTACTTGCTAGTGCTCTCTGGGTCAGAAAAGGAGCTTCCATTTGAAACACTATTCCTACAGAGAGAAAAACTTGGCCACGGTTTGTTGTAGATTTAGTGTCTAGAAAGTTGGTGCTTGAAAAGCACAGCCTGTACTTATCTTACACTCTAATGGCTTGGTTTCTTATTTTCCCAGCCTCATTGGTCTCAGCCCTGCCCCCTTACTTCTTGGAAGAGGAAACCCAAGACTCGGCCATTAAGAGACCTGCCCAGGCCTCCTGGCCTTTGTCTTCTGTAAAAATCTAAGCTTCAAAGTCAAGACTCTTCCTCCCCCAATACCATCAGCGCTTCTTATTCTATTCATACACATCCCGAGCACTGTTGACTGGTTCCAGCCCTGGCCTCTCTCTTGTGTCCTTTGTGGCTCTCTGTCAGACTGGCCTAGGCCTAGGATCAGTCCCTGCAGTGCAGCCCCATTCTCCCTATTCTCTGTGACATTGTGTTCTTGACATCTATGGAGTCACCGCTAGAACTCCACCTGCCGTGCAGGGTTGCTATGAAGGTTCAATCAGAAGGAATATCACATCCCAAGAGATAGCATAGGGGCACCATAGGTGTTAGCCATGCTCCTGCTGGGGACACTGTTCTTGTTTTGCATTTGCTCTTGCTAGCTGTATGGCATTGAGCGAGTTATTTCCTTTTTCTGGGCCACAGTTCCCCATTTGTAAAATGGTGTTGGTGAAAGTGCCCACCCCATGGTATTGCTCTGAGGATTACTAGAGAGAATCCACACAGAGGGTTATGAATGACCTAGCCATAGACGTATTCTCAGTGGGATCTGCTCAGATGGATAACCTGAGCTCTCTGAGTTGACCCATACATGATGTAGAAAGGCACAAGACACCACACTGCACCCCATGAAGGTGTACACTTATTATCTGTCAATTGTAAAAAAAAATTCTATTGCTGCTGGTATGAATTTCTCTTAAAAGTAAGCTTGGAGACTACCCTAGAACCTTATATTGTGGCTGACTATATATTTTCCCTGAAAAGTATTTAAAGTAATCCCCCCAATGGTTATTGTAGAATAAAAAGAAAATTAAAATTTGTGAATGTATTCAAATGTCAGCTTTTTTGTGGCTATCCTTAATTTTTTTTCCTGAATACTATAAATTTATATGTTTCTCTCTCCCCCCAAATTGGTATAATATGTACTTTTAAAACTATAACTGGAATAATAACACACTTCCTTGCATTAGAATAGGCAGTAGGTTTTCACTTATACCTCTGACTTGTCTAATTAGATTTAGTCAAAGGTCCTTGCACTTATGGGGGTCTCTGAACCCTGTCCCTTCCCCCCAGCTACAGTTGTGCCATTTTGGGTGTGAAGGGGCACCCCTAGCCTCCTTTCACTATGTGCGTGGTGTCAGTGGGTGCCTGATAAAGTGATGCTAGCAAGATCATTGGCGTAGCTGTGCATTTTTGTTGGGTTCAATTGCTAAGGTATTTTAAAGCTTTTTGAAATTAGCTTTATAAAAGAGCAACACAAGGAATCCTTGTGGTGGTAGATATGTAAGCATGCACAGGCTGAAGATTGTACAGAGCTTCATGTACACCTGGTCAGACACACAAACACACACACACACACACACACACACACACAGCATAGGTAAAACTGGGGAAATCTGAGGAAGATGCATGGATTGTGTCAATGTTGTATTCCCGTTGTAGTATCATGTGATAATTTTGCAGAATGTTACCATTGAGGGAACCTTACTCCAGGTTATGCGGGATCCCTCTCTAATTTCTTACAACTACATGTGGTTACATGTGACTGACTGTATGAATAATTACAGTGATCTTGGTTCACAAATGGAGCTCTAAAGGTTTAAGTGTAATCTCTGATTAATGTAATGCTCGGGAAATAGCGGCTCTGAATCTTGTTCTAGAAGAACATCACGTCTATGCAGGAGGAAAACTAACTCCTGGTGGTATCGTAGGAATCTTCACATAAGGATTTCTTGTGCCCTGCAGCTGATGAACTATCTAGAGCAATTGGAGCTGGACTTCATCTACATCAAATTAGATTCTGGTTTAAACCTACTCTTATAAATGTCCTTTGCCACTCCCTCCCTGGCAACTCTGTGTGAGGCAAGGAAAAGGGAAATGGCTCAGGCCATGAGCATCCCTGCAGCAGGCAGGAGGGATCCTGCCATGGAAGTGCTGAATGGAGGGTAGGGGGCAGAGGGCCAGGCTCCTGGCTTTATGTACTCAGTCTGGTTGGTTTCAGATTCAGGACCAGATTTCAAGGTTCCTCCTTAAGCTAGAAAATCATTCCAACAGCTCAGATTTCTCTGAGCTCATTTGCTAGGATGATCTCTACTTGCATTTAATAAAATATTTAGAGACCTATTGAATTCCAGTTACAGTTTGCCATTAGTAATGCCCCTGAATATGAGTTACTAATACACTTTAATTCCTAATGCCTTGCATGGGCTGTTACCAAATGGGCTGGACCACTAAGAAACCATACACTCCTAACAGAATTATTCTCCAGTGTTTTAGTTACAAAGCATTACTAAGAAGTTTTATTTAGCACCAAAGTGACAAGGTTCAAAAAATTTGCACTTCGGCCCTGAATCCATTTACATTCACTCCGTCCCCTGTAGAAGAAAACCTGTGCTACCTTCTCTGTGTTTGTTGAACTGCAAATCAATTCTTTGCCACTGATTTAAAATAAAACAACTCTGAGTGTTTTTTGTTGTTGTTGTTTTTTTTTTGCCACACTTTGTTCCTTGCTCAACCCTTTTCTTCAATAGAAGAACAAAGACACATAGTCCTAAAGCAGCTTGTGAGCCACCTCTGTGACCGCAGTGAAGTGTATGTGTAACGAAACCACAGTGTGTGTGTGTGTAGCAGCAACAGCAACAATAGTAGTAGTGTTTTTAAAAAAAAAAAAAAATATATATATATATATATATATATCACCCTAGTTTCCTGGTATGAACGCTGGTTGCATAGGCTTAGAATTGAGGCCATTTGGGAAGAAGGGGCCTGTGCCATTATGAAATTACCAGTTTAAGTTTGTTGTTCAGTAATTAAACCAATTGCTGCTTCCTGAAAGCTCCCGTTCTCTCCATGTGAATCTGTACAGTCAATAGGCTCTGGATCCTATGGGAATTATGGAAATTCACTCATGGGAGCTGTGCGGCTGACCTCCTCCCCATTTACTTCAATTTGCTGAGTTTGTATGAGGCCAGACCCTCTTTCATTGCCACCACCAGACCTCACCTTGAAGTCAGGGCTTCATAGGAACTCCATGACAACTCTCCCTGTCACAAACCTGGGCTTCCTCACTGGAACTGGGACATGAGTCCCCTGGGGTGCTGAGTACAGTGTGGGTTGAACCCAGCAAAATCCATTATCCTTTATGCCTAATAAGCAGAGACAATTTCAGGGCCAGTATTTTACATGTACATTTGTTGGGTGGGGTTGTGGCACCACAGTCTCACTGTGACTTCTGTTTCTTACAGTTTTATGTGCTGAAAGAGTTGGCCAGATGACTAAGACATACAATGACATAGATGCTGTTACTCGACTTCTTGAGGAGGTAAGTATTCAGAGGAAGGCAAAAAGGTTGCTTATAATTGATCGACCGTAATTTATATTGATTAGTGCAAACGTTACTATTTCAGCAGGAGTCCTAGAGATTGGGCCTCCTTGGGGTATAATTTAATGGCTTTACTTTTTGAACTAGTAGTTATGTAGCTGACCTTGGTAGCTGCAGTTTTCTGCAAGTGTTTTAGGTTTTTAAAGGAACATATCATTGACACAAAATATGGTAGCATTCAGATACTTGCTAGAATACCCAGTTTAATATTTGAGAACCACTAAAATATATTTTAAATCTACCCCCAAATGTCAGAAAAATACATGATTATCCCTGTCTTTCTAACATATTTTAAGTTTTTGCTTATATCGGGCTAGTGTGATATTACAGTGTCAGTGTGGGAAGAAGTAAAATAAGCGTGGCAAGGAAAATCTAGAGAAGTTGCTTAGGATTAGGCAACTACTTGAGGGCTGGTTCTCAGTTTCCTCTGAGTATTCCATTGGCAGAGAATTGAGGTTCGAAGGCCTCAGAAAAAGGAGCGTGACACGTCCATAGGCCTCTCCCAGGCTGGAGCAGGTAGGGTCTTAGCTAGTATTTGCTAAGTGCCCCAAATATCCCAGCACCACTGAATCCAGCCTTTAGTGAACAGGTGCTGGCTTTTAGATCTGTGTTTTTGCTCTGGACTCCAGAATGACTTTGGGCTCATGACTGTTCATTCACATCTTCCCTGGAAAAAGAGTAGAAGGGATGGGAGACAGAAATCATTGCTACCATTTTTGGGGCACTAGGAAGACAAGGTTGAAACCTGGGTGGGACCTGGGCCAATATGGGGAGGGGGGCAAAGCTTTTGCAGTGACTGTCTGTTCTCCCTGTTTCATGTCTTCTTTCCCTTCTGCACAACCAGCCTCCCCACACCTGCCCTGCAACACATTCCTGTCTCATTCTCTTGAAGGGGAAGTTGCAAACTCTTCAGGGCCATATAAATGATGTCAGGGTTTGTTTCTGTGTGACTGGGCATGGGGGAAAGCATTTTGGGGCCCTGACCTGTGCCTTCTGGTGGCATCCAGAATTGTAGCCATCTTGGTGGTGGCATTGGCCATGTAGCAGGTTCACATGGTTGGGCCCAGGGGACTTTTTAAACCTTAGATATAATAGATCTTTGATAAAATATCTGTTTCTTACTATTTGGGATAAAACTGAACTGAGAGCTGAGTGTTTTCTACAGGCCATCTCATTAATTCTGTAGTAGCTTTCAGAAGTTGATACTGCTGTTTCCTCCATTTTACATGGAAGGAGCTGGAATCCAATGGGACAGGCACCAAGATTACTTGGCAGATTTTCAGCCCTGCCCCTTAGCCCCCCTTGCCTGGTGGGACTGTTGCTCTTGACAGTTTTGTTTGCTTGCCCATTTAGTCTTTGTTAATACAGTTGTCCGTGGGACACTTACTTGGAAAACGTGACCAGGGCACTGCAGCCTCTGGGTGTGCACTGCCAAGGTCCTTGCTGAGGCTTGTCTGAGCTGGCAGTGCTGTGTAGGTAAATGCTCCACAGGGCATGACCCTGCTCTCTGCTAGGACATGCAAGGACCACTTTTATTTTTTCTTTTTACTTTCTCTCTCTCTCTCCCCCCCCCCCTTTTTTTTTTGTGTGTGTGTGTATGTTGAGGAGGGCTCATGGTTTCGGAGGTCTCAGTCCCTAGATGGCTGACTGGGCCCCCAGTGAGGCAGACCATCATGATGGAAAGGAACAGAGGAAGAAGCAGCTCCTTGGTCACAAGAAAGTAGAGAGAGCACAGGACCATTTCTAAGGAGCCAAGGACATAAGTCTTTTTATGTAGATACTTAGTATCAAGAATTCATTTTCCAGAGGCTGGGCATATAGCTCAGTTGGTAGATTACTTGCCCTGCATGCACAAGGCCCTGGGTTCAATCCCCAGCACCACAAGAGGGAAAAACAAACAAATAAGTAATTCACTTTCCCTCTAGTTTATTTCCTGACTGAATGTTGCTATATGAAGAATATAGTCTCATATTTTTAAAAATTGAGTTGCTGGAAAGAATATTGGTAGGGTAATTTCTTCACATGAGTGTTTCATTGTGGCTTCTTTTATTTTTAAAGAGTTATCGTGTTTTTAATTTTTTTTAATATATTTTTTTTAGTTGTTGATGGACCTACCTTTATTTTATTTGCTTATTTATATGTGGTGCTGGGAATCTAACGCAGTGCCTCACACGTACAAGGCAAGCGCTCTACCGCTGAGCTACAACCCCAGCCCCGGGTTATCATGTTTTTATCTCTGTGTTTTATATATAGCAACACCATTTTGTTCTTGCCCTGATAAAAATCCAGATGAATTTACTGCCTTTCTCTGGAAGCAGTCGGGTTAAAGTCTAGCTGCACAAGTCATGTGACAGCTGCACCCTGCTGTGCTTTTCACTGGCCTTTGCCTCTGTTTCCTCTGCTCATTTGTGTTGGTTTGCATGCTGGCTACATGCAGGCTGGTGCCAGGAAGTTGCACAGGATGCTGAAGCACAGCCCTTGAATGTGGACTGTGCTCCTGGTTTAAGGGGACGAGGCTGCTGCAGCTCACCCTGGCTCCCTGCTGTTGGGAATATACCTTTGGTAGAGCTTGTCTTGTCCCCAGTTCTGAGAGAGAGAGAGAGAGAGAGAGAGAGAGAGAGAGAGAGAGAGAGAGAGAGATGCTTTTATCCTAAAATTAGTGAATGGGATGAGTCAGCTGCTACAAGAGGGAGGCAGGCTGTTCCTTCTCTAGTGGATGCACTGTCAGTGCAGGGTTTTGTTGCAAGACCAAAGGCTGAGTCCAAGCAGCAGTCTTCAAAAGCAAAACAAAGCAAAGAATAGCCAACAGGAGGGAGCAGGCAGTTAGAGCAAGCTCCACCTTGCCTCATTTCCCACGTGGTAAGAGGATTAGGTTTTCCTAATAATTTGCTACTTCCAAGGGCCTAAATTATTTGTAGTCTCTTATTCTCTTATGGTTTAATCCACTAGTCATTTCCTAGCTGTTTCCTGAATTTAGAAGCAAACATTTGTCATATGATAATTGGTAGTAAGAAATGGGAGCTTTTTTTCCCCATCTTGTGATTCCCTCCAAGGAAACTCAACCAGCCTGATGCATTAGTAAAACTAGAGCAAAAAAGACCAGAGATGCTATAATAATTTTGGAAGTGTTTTTCATTTCATCCATAAATATTTTTACTGTAACTTCCTGCTTTTTTTTTTTAACCAGCAGAGAATGTTCTTTGTGATGACTGTAGAGATAAGGTTTCCTGTGTGCAGCTGCCAGCCCTCCATGGGGCCAGGAGAGGCAGGAGGCCCCAGGGCTGGGGTTGGAGGTGTGAATGCAGGGCAAAAGCCTTCCTTGTTGAGCTACCACTTCACTTGTTTTTCCCGCCCTGCCTGTTTGCATTGCTCTTGGGTGGTGGCCCTCGATGCCCTAGGAAGCCATCCCTCCTTCTTTGGGTGCCCTGGCAGTGCCTTGCCTAACCCTGCCTTCAGCAGGTTTGCTCAATTTGTCTGCAGGGAAACGTGTAGACAAAATGTGGCTGAGGTGTGCAAAGGGTCTGTGCTTGTTGGGGCTTAGCAGCCTGGAAAGCAGTGCAGAGCAGGGAGCCAGAGAGTGAGCTGATGGGCGTTAATTAAGCACCGTTGGGCACTCAGTCTAAGAGCTTGTTCTAGCAGAGAAATTTAATAGACTCAAGTTGAATTTATGGAGACTTTGCTTCACAGAGAAGTGTCCTTTGTACTGCAGTTTTAGCCAAGTGCAAAAGAGCTGAAACCCACTTGGACTGGGTGCTGAGACATTGGAATTCTGTACCTCTTCCCTTGCACACAGTTCTTTGAATTCTTTCCCTTAGATACCAAGTAAACACAACTATTGAGTCTGAGAATTGATAAAGGAATGTGAGATAAGGAAGCTTCCTGGTAGATGCTGTGGCCAGCAGGAATAAATGCACAGAGATGAGCATCTAGATGGATTGGGCAGAGCCACTGTGTCCCCTTGGCTGCATGGGAGGGTCCTTTCCACGTGTGCTGAGTCTCTAGGTGGTAAGGGAATAGTGGTAAGGGAACTATTTCTAAGATGCTAGAAATAAAAACTGTATTTTCCTTTTGTCATACAACTTAGTCATAAAGCTAGATTTTTTTTCCCCAAGGCGCTCTCAGCTAGCCTGCCCCCTTCTTTACCCTCCATTTAACAGACAAGGGAATTGGGCCACTGGGATGTTCAAACTGTTGTATTCAACTTAGAGTAGGATGGCTCACCTGGGAGCAGTTAAACTGGTGACCAGTGCCTGCTGAAAGAAACACAGCTTAGGGACCAGGATGTGGCTCAGGGGTAGAGTGAGTTCTTAGCATGCACCAGGCCCTGAGTTCCATCCCCAGCACCAAAGAAAAGAGAAAAGGAATGAGTCTTAGGTTTTTGTCCCGGTACTCATACAGGTAAACATGTGATAAACAAAAGTTTAAACATGAAATAGTGCCCTTATCATGTGCATGCACTCTGGTATTTTTCAGTTTTGTGCTATTGTTTTGAATTCAAAACAAAATGCTGGTAACTGAATGATGACTAAAATGATATTTCAGCCCACCTAGGGGTCATAAGATGTGTTTCGGAACAACTAACCCACAGTGTTCCTGATGCTGGTGAAGCCAAAGCCATTTGCCTCAGGCCACGTGGGTGGTTAATAAGTGGGTGTTGGAGCATAACCTGGGACTCCTCTCCAGCTTTGTTTCTTCTCCCCCAAACTACATGTTTCCATGCTTTAAAAGTACTGGCGAACAGAGTAATTAGTGTAAGACTGCTACAGAAATGTGTTTTCCCAGAGCCCCCTCTTCTCACCATCCCCTGTCCCCACCTAGTAGTGAGCAGGTGGAGTATGACCATAGAGGCAAGGATGGATGCTGTGGGGATCATGAGTGTGCACTCAGGGAAGCCATCTGTCCATCATCCAGGACATCTTTCTTTTCTCATAGACAGCCCTGTCTTTATGTGCCACACAGGATTTTCCAGCATGTGCTGCTCTGTCTAATTGAGGTCATTGACCAAACCATCAGAAAATCCTGTGTCTGAGCACATTGCCTCTAAAGTAGGGCAAATGTGTGCATCATCTCTGCATTTTGAAAGACTGTTGTTTGTTTTTAATAAAGCCTACATAACCTCTCCTAAGCAAAACACAAAATAGCAAAACAAAACTGATGTAGTTGTGTCTCAGAGTGACTTTAAATGTTTTTGTTTCATATGAGGCAAAAATAAGGAACTCAGTGCATTCCAGCTTGGTAAATGGTACAGAGGCCACCCCACTGTGCCAGATCTCAGCTGCATTGTGAGAGCACTTTAGAACTTCTTCATTCCTCTTACAAAGAGTTACTGGTGTTTCTATGTGCTGAGCCTGGCATTACAGTAGCCCAGTGGCAGGTGGAGAGAAGCTTTATCAATGATTGCACAAATACCAAAAAGCAGTTGTGCAGAAGTGTCTTTGGAAGCATTTTTCCCACTGTGGGAACAAAGATTTGTTTTCATCACATCTTCAGGCTTCCCTTTGGTTGCTTCATGTCTGCGTAGCTCTCGCACATACGTGGGCAGAGTTTACTCCTCTTTAACGGGCGTCAAATGCTGACACAGATGGTGAATTATCAATTCTTTTGTTATTTCTGGATGCCCTTGTTTTCCTCACTTGACATCAAGCCCTAATGGCTCCTTCAGGACACGGGGGTATTTTTGAATCCTCGTTCTCCTTCTTGCCTTTTGTAGAAAGAGCGGGATTTGGAGTTGGCTGCGCGGATCGGCCAGTCGTTGTTGAAGAAGAATAAGACCTTAACTGAGAGGAACGAGCTGCTAGAAGAGCAAGTGGAACACATCAGGGAGGAGGTAAGGCACAATGGGGAGCAAGGTGGAGGGAGATGGGTTGGAGAAGCCATCCTGAGGGAGCACCCAGACTCGAGCCAGGGCTCCTGTCAGAAGTGGCCTCCTGGAGGCCAGAAGCTGGTGTCCTGCAGCTCTTTCCTTTCTTCACACATCATGGACGGGTCTCTCAGGGTAGGCACAGTCCTTAGTTGGTAGGCCTTTAGTACCCTGTCACGTAGGCAGGCTGGGCAGCAGGGACCAGCCACAGTCCTCACCCTCTCAAAGTGCAGACTCCAGCCTCAGAGCTGCTCCATGCTCAGCAGAAGCACATACAGGCCAACACAACAGCAAGTGAGCAGGAGGTCGCTGGGCCAGAGCAGGCCAGCTCCTGCTGTAGGGGAGGGTGGTGACTGGCATTCATCCTTGTAATGTAATATTGTGTGTATAGGAAAAAAAAATAGCCTATTGTTTTCATGGAAGAAACCCTGTTATTTTCATGATGCCCATCTTGGCTGATGACTGTCAATGGCTACAGGAAGGGCGCGAAACATTTAGACTTACCAGACTTATCCTACGAGGACGAGGAGGATCCACACCTGTTTTCTGAAGCCATGTGGTGTGGCCAGGAGGAAGGAGGCAATGGAGTCAGCCACAGCTTCTGGAACAGGAGTAGGAAGCTAAGAGCCAGGCCCCCTGGGGGACTTGTTTCCTGTCCCCCTATTTCCACAGTGAATTTTGACTGTGAAATGTTGACTCTTCCTTCTCTCTTATTTTCTATCAGGAACTTCCTTATTGGGAGTGTACATCCTTACCCATGTCCCTCAGATATAATCAGATTTTTTCTCACTGAAGCCATTTCCAACCTGTTGTTGTCTGGGTTTGATGGCAATTTTAATAAGATGAAGTTGAGTTGTCACACTATATTAAAAGATTTAATCCCGGGCTATCTTTAAAGATGTGAAGTAGAATACTGTTGTGTTCTAGGAGAAATAAAGTTGACCCCTGTCTTCCCTGCCCCCAGCATCGGGACCTGAAGTCCCTTCTCTTAGGTGACCATGAAGAAAGCACGGGGGTTAGCCTGGGCCCCTTCTCAGCCCTTCTTTTTACAATTTTCCATTTTTTAATTGGTACATTATATTTGTTCTTAATGGTGGGATTTTTTTGTTAACACATTCTTACATGCAAACAGTATAACACTATAATTTGGACAATATCATTTTCCAGTATTTCCCGTTCCCCTTCTCTCCTTCCTCCCCTTGGTCCCTTACCCTCTCCTCTACTAATCTCCCTTAGATTTATGTGAGATTTCTATCCACTTTCTTTTCTTTATTCCTCTCTAGCTTCCACATATGAAAGAAAACATAAAGCCCTTGACCTTCTGAGTTTGGCTTATTTCACTTATCATGTTCTCTAGTTCCATTCATTTTCCTGCAAATGAAATGATTCATTCCTCTTCATAGCTAAATAAAACTCCATAGTATAAATATACCACGTTTTAAAAAATCAATTCCTTGTCCATTTATTGATGGACATTTAGGCTACTTCTATAGTTTTCAGACTGCATTTTTTTTGTTGTTGTTAAAACGAGGGATTGAACCCAGGGGTACTCTACCACTGAGCTATATCCCCAGACCTTTTTATTTATTTTTTAAATTTTGAGACAGGATCTCATTAAGTTGCCCAGGCTGGGCTTGAACTTGTGATCCTTCTGCCCTCAGCCTCCCTAGTAGCTACCTCTGGGCAGAGGAACATGCTACTCAGGAACCAGTAAATCACATTACCATTCTTGAATGGAATTCCTTACCACATACAAAGAATATCCTAGTCTCTGGGATTAGAAATGTTTTGTCTCCCTGCCTTGGAAAAGCTTTGAATTTACAAAGTATAGAATGTTCCTCTTTGGCACATCATTGAATGATCAGTCTAGGTGTTGAAGCCTTTGTGGATATAATAAATTGGCTTCTCCTCCAGAGAGACAATTCACTCCCTGTGTTGGGTCGGAAATTGGACTTAACTATAGACCCCACATCAAGTTCTAAATAAGAAAGAAAACAGAGTTGCACTACTCTTTTTAGTACTGATTTCATGTTCATCAGTACTAAATATTGGAAGGGCAAATGAAGTGTTTTATAGCAAAACTTTTTTTACTTTAAAACCTGAAATAAATCTCCATGATTTGCAAAACCACCATAGCAGTAGTTGTGTGATCAGTTCTTGATAGTTGCTCTTTTCCTCCTGTATCTGAAATATCTGTCTAGTGGTTGTTGAGCACAGAGCAAGGACTGACTGAGAGTGGCCAGGAGCCCCATGAAAGTGTATCAGTCACCAGGTGGGGCTGTGTTGGCTTCCAGGTAGGGTGGACTAGCTGCTTATGGCAGCCCACCAGAGCTGGCACCTCCATGATCCTGTTCTGAGTTGGATTTGGTTCCAGCAGAAGTGAATGGCCTCTTCTTTCATTTGGTAGTGTGTGCAGCTGGTCATCTGACTACTTCCAAAGCCCAGAAGTAATCTCATGTCCTCCATCATCATTCTAGAGCCTTCGTGTCCCTTTTCTATACCAAAATTAAAATTATTAATTTAGAGAAGGAGATTTCTGCCTTCAAGCAATGGATTCTGTTTTTCTTAAGTGGGATCAGACTCAACTCTTAGAAACTTCTGTTTTGTTGAGTAGCACATAACCGATTAGTGTCTTCATTTTCATCGGGATATTTGTCTCTAAGTAGTAAGTGTTTGAGTACAAGGAGGTCATTATCAAAGCAAAAGGTGGGCCTGGCTCTTGTCTGTGCAGGTTTCTCAGCTCCGCCATGAGCTGTCCATGAAGGATGAGCTGCTCCAATTCTACACCAGTGCTGCGGAGGAGAGCGAGCCGGAGTCTGTCTGCTCAACCCCGTAAGTCACCTGAGGGCTGTGTTTCTGGAGGCCAGGGCACAGGCTGCTGTTGATGTCATTGGAGTCACCTAGGCAGGGTCATCTCCACCAGCCTTCCCCAGAATAAGCATCTCTAAGTGCCTCCGATGGATTGATTTGTATTATTTTTGTGGGACATAGAAGGGCAGGTTTTAAATTTTCCTCTTACTGGGTCTTATTGCTTACTTGTCAGGTCAGTTGATTTGCTCTGGCATGTTAACAGGTTTTTAAAAAAAAAAAGGTGGTGGGCTTTGCTAATTAAAGGAACACAGGGTTCTGAAGCCGGAGGTGCCATGGCAGGTCCTTGGGACAGAAGGTGTGGGGGCTGTTCTGAGAGTCAGCAGAGCCCTGTGTGGAACTCTAGAGCCTGATGGCCTGAATTCAATCTTAGCTCTGCGACTTAACCTGCATGCTCCTGGCCATGTTACTTAAATTTAGTAAAATGGAGCTACTGATAGCAGTTAAGTCATAGAATTCTAGCATTGAGTTAATACATGCAAAATACTTAAAGCAGTTCTTAGAATATAGAAGTGCTTCCTAGATATCAAATAAACCTCCAGGCATCCCAGAATTGTGTTGGCTTTGTGTAGATTCCATCCCTCTGAATTCTGAGGTAATGTAGCAACTGCAAATTGTGAACAGAGGGGTGTACACTGTACACTGGGGTTTTATTTTCCTGGGCATTAGGGAGCAGTCTGATTACAAGCCTCACAAACTTTCTTTGAGGCAGCCCTTCTGGGTCTCCAGGTGGACTGGCTGGGTGGTGGAGGAGACATCACCCTCCCCAGATGGTGAGTGCACTTTCTCTCCCAGGCTGAAGAGGAATGAGTCGTCCTCCTCAGTCCAGAATTACTTTCATTTGGATTCTCTTCAAAAGAAGCTGAAGGACCTAGAAGAGGAGAACGTTGTACTTCGATCTGAGGTGAAGTGCACTCCCTCCCTGTCCTTGTCACCCACTGGAACGGTGGTGGCCCTGTTTGTTGTATCTGGCGAGAATAGCCACAGTTACAGTGCTGTCCTCAGAGGCCACCATCTCTGGCAGAACCACGGAGCCTGGGCTTGCTGGGCATACTCAGCAGACAGGCCTCACCCCTGCACTGGACACTGCCTTCCCAGTTGCTGAATCCTGCAGCATGTGGACTGAGAAGACGTGCAAACCTCTCCTCCTTCACCATGGGGTCTTTCCACCGTGTTCTTCAGCTCTGGTCTCAATGTGTAGGAAATGACCGAGAGTGGGGGTGAAGCCAGTTTTCATGTTACTGAAGTCAGATTGGCTCCAAAGAAACAGTGCCCCCAGAGCCTGGAGACATGTTCCTTGAACAGTTGATTTAAAAAGGTTGAGTTGAGCAACTTGGAAACTCTGTGTTAGAGAGTTCCCTTTATTGGCAAGATACTACGCTGGCACTTTGCGTATGTTATTATTATAATTTTTAATCTTCTACAACAAGGCTGCAAGTTGCTTACTTTGATTCTCATTTATAGTGAGAAAACCAGGCTCCAGGCTGCTAAGTGTTTTGATATCTCAGGGTCCCACAAGTCTGTAGTAAGTGACAAAGCCAAGATTTGGACATTTATGTGACTCTCAGCCCACACTTTTCCTCGTCACCTACTGCCCTTCTCTAAAAACATGGATGCATAAAAATTTAGTACTGTTTGTCTTAATTGGCAGTGGGTTTGTGTTCTTTAGCCAGAGGGATGATGTCAGGTTCAGGCTGTGTGCCCACCTAAGCTGGCCCCAGACTCCCTTGAGCCCCTTCAGTGGGGCAGACTGTCTGTCACCTTGAAATTGCTGCACATTGGAAAGAACCTAACAAGATGCTTTTCTGCAAAGCCTATTCTTGTAGACTTCACCTCTTCCAGCTCTTCACTTCCTAATGAAAACAACTCTGAGTGGCCAAGGTTGCCCCACTGTGCTCTGCCAGCCAGTGGCCTAGCCAATTGCAGGCCCAGTGTTTCCCATTCTGAGTTTAGCACTGCCTTTCCAGCCCTTGGGAGATGCCCCAGTTCTGAGTACCCAGCAATCCCACCCTCTGTCAGAATCTTACCTAAAGTCAGTGAGGGAATCTGATCCCTTCTATAGATTCTCACTGTCCTGCCTTTGTTCTCAGAAATGTAGTATCTATATCTCCATGGCCAGGATCAGAGGGCTCTGAGACACCTTTTCTCAAACAGCATCATTTTCATTGGGCCTTTAGATCTCTTCCTGGAGGAAGCTGACCAGGGTCCTGGGATGGCTCTTGGGTCTCTAAATTTTCTATATTGGACCATATTCTGAACACAGCAGGTTTAACTCCAACTCAGAACCTCATAGCTCAGTGCCTGGCACAGAGTAGTGATAGAGTGTACGTTAGCTTCATATGATGTGTGCTTATCCTTATCCTTAGGATCTCCACACCTGACTTTTTTTTTTTTTTTTTTAATGGTACTGGAGATTGGACCCAGGGCCTTATTCATGTTAGGCAACCACTCTACTTCTGAGCTACAGCCCCAGTCCTGTGGTTATCCTTAGAATGCGTGCCATAGTCAGGGCAGGGTCTTAGGCACTGTGAGAGCCACAGCAGTGTCCATATCTATGAGCTGGACAGACAAATGAACAGGCATACCCTCCTGCAGAATCTTACAGAGCTTGCTGTGTGACCCTTGGGTGCTGGCTTTGTGTGGCGCCATCTAGTGGTGTGTGTTTTTCAATTTTCTGCTTTGAGAGTGTCCCCTTAACTAAGTAGGAAATGTTTTGTACTTGAGGGCCTAACTAATGATAGGTGAAGAGATACTGCCCAGCACTTCCCAGACTCGGGTTTGCCCCTGCTCCATGCCTCGTCCTCATGCGCATGGTAAGTCACAGTGCAGTGTGAGTACTGGGCCCTGACCTGAGCCTTTTCTACAGGCCTGCCAGCTAAAGACGGAAACCATCACCTACGAAGAGAAGGAGCAGCAGCTGGTCAACGACTGTGTGAAGGAGCTGAGTATGTCCCCTGCCCACTCGCTCCCAACCCCCACCCTGACCTTGTGTGGCACCCCCTCCCCATTTGTGAATTGGGTTCTAGGCCATTAACCATATATTATCTCAGTTTCTTCTGAGAGGGATATTTAATTTTGGCTTTCTTCTGGAATATTAGAATTATTAAATGCCAAAGTTAGGCTGTTACAGAAATCTGGCTTGAGAATGTGAAGAAAACTGCTTTTTAGTGATTTGATTTGTGAAAATTGAGGCCCGAGTTCTCAGTTTTGCAAATAAGTACTCTCCTACCATTTTCTCCATTGTAAGTTTGCAAGGTAAGATAAAAGGGCAAATAGAATCTTTTGCATTTCATCTAAATACTAAGCAAATGAACCACACCCCATGTTTAAGTCTTATAAAATGGGTTATGTCTGAATAGGAATGAAAACCAAAGGGAATTGTAGTGTGCATCAGCAACTGAGATTTCTAGAACAAAGGTGCATGTAGCAGGGCTTCCTGTTGGTGACATGGATCCATTCATGTGTGGAATGTTGAGATTTGGCCAGACGCACCATGTTTGGGGTGTCTGCTCCTGGCTCACTCCCAGTGCCTGCCTGATTGGCTCTGAGGAGACAGACTTGATCAGTGGGGTTAGGCCCTTGCACCGAGCCCAGGATGACAGCCCATGGGAAGATCATGTCCCTTCTCATGACTGAGTCCTGAGAAGCCACTTTGCTTCACCATGGAAGAACACAGTCACTATGCATCCCTTCATCAAGTACCCTCTGTACTCCTCCCCATAAAATTGGGTTTTCATGTGTGAACCACCAGGAAACCACTCTCTCTGGTCTGTGTGTGCAGTTTTCTCTCTTACTCTTGTGATTGTCATTTCTTTGTCAAAGGGGATGCCAACGTGCAGATTGCCAGCATCTCCGAGGAGCTGGCCAAGAAGACTGAAGATGCTGCCCGCCAGCAAGAGGAGATCACGCACCTGCTGTCACAGATCGTTGACTTGCAGAAAAAGGCAAAAGCTGTAAGGCTTCTGTCACTCTGGCTAACACCATAATGGTTGTGCCAAGATGGGAAGGGGCCATTACTCTAGAAGAGTGTGTGCTGCCCCTTTGGAGAAAAAGCTTAGTGGATTCAGTAATAAAATGTCTTGTGGCCCTGAGTTGGCAAAGGGTCTTTTCATAACCTCTTACCTCCTGAGAATAATCTACAGATTAATAGAATTCATCAAAAATGTACTGCAGGAATTCATTATAAGCTAATATACTGGCCACAGTAATTATGGTTGACAATAGCCTGTGGTTGTTCAGTCCTTAGTGCAATCCCAGCACCCAAATTTACATCAGCAGGAATTGGGTTACTAGAGTAGAGCAGCCTTCCATGAGTACATCCTCCTCTGAGTGTGACATTCCTAGATGTGGCCATGCTAATTAATTAGAGAAGTAACATTCCTCCAGAGGCCAGAGGCCAGGGTAATGAGAGTTACTGTACTTACAAAATAAGAAATTCTTCTCTTCCTGCCCAATTCTACTTTCTTCTACTTCTGCCACTCTATGTTTTCCTTCCTCCTCTTTCCTTAATGGGAAGTGGTATTATTATTATTATTATTATTTCTCAGTACTTTTATATGATGTGCTCAGGGCATGTATTTGAAAGTGTCTAAGTTACCAGTTCCCCAGAATCTAAACTGAGACCTGATGAAGCACAGTGTTCTTCATCTAGAGATCTCCACTTTGAGGTAGATTCAGTACTTTGATGAGCTTTGGGGGTAAGGATGGGGGTTCGCTCTATGGTCATGAAGAGTTATACATATGATGTTGGGTAGTCAAAGGGTGGACTATTGTAGACATTACTTGTTGTGTATCCATTCCTCACTTATTGTAATTAAATGGATTTCAATTCTTATTTTTCAATGAACTCAACTAAGATAATTTACAAAGCAGTTATGACTGTCCTTGTGGTAGTTTGACCAATGAGAAATCCCACAGGAGGACATTATTTAGAAAATAAAATAAAATAAAAAGGTGCTGTTGATGTGAAACTCTGAACTTTAATTCAATCACCTGCCTAGTATTTGTGTCGACTCAGTGCACCAAGTATGTTGTGCAGTAGAAGTAGCCCCTTGAGGATTAAGTGAAATGGCAAAAAACAGTTTTGTTTCCCATATGAAACCTTTGCTGCGAGAGGCTAAATAATTTTGGAAAAATGAAAAGGGGGAAGAAAGAAGCAGAGAGAGAAAAAGAAGGAAGATGGAAGGAAGGAAGGAGAGAGACTGGCTTCTAGAAAGCAGCCTTTACATTGGAGGTAGGGAGTGGAAATTGGACTGTAAGGCCTTCAAAATTATATAAGACAAAATTTTACTCCAGTTTGAGATAACACATTTCATTGTAGAAAGGGGATGGAGTCATAATGGATCAGGAAATGAGGGGAAGAGTTGGGCTTATCTGGTGTCTACTTACGTGTCTTTGCTGTGTTTTAGTGTGCAGTGGAAAATGAGGAACTCGTCCAACACCTGGGAGCTGCCAAGGATGCCCAGCGGCAACTCACAGCCGAGGTGGGTGTGTCTCCCTTACCTCTTGAGGGCTTTTGGTTCCAGTGAAGGTAGAGCATATTCCTTTGACAGGCTTTGTTCATGTCCATGGTAATAACTGTTTTTATTGTTGGTGTTGTTGTTTGTACTAGGGGTTGAACCCAGAAATGCTTAACCACTGAGCCACATCCCCAGCCCTTTTTACTTTTCATTTTGAGACTGGATCTCACTAAGTTGCTGAGGAACAACTGTTTTTATATTGAATTTAATATTGCTTTCACCTCGGTTCTGCGCCTGCTGCCCCTGTTGCTGGTTGTGAGCACAGGGAGGCCATGCTCTACACCAGCCCAGGGCCTGGCACTTGCTAAATCTTGGCTCTGTAAATGCTCACCAGTGTAAACCATGCAACATATGGCTTGAGAGGAGCCTGTTCAAGAATATGCCTTGAAGCAGGGTGTGCTGGTTTGTTTTTCTGTTCATTTAAGGTTGTTTTATCTGCGTTGCTCATTGTTGGTATTTTAGGAGACTTTTGAGACTCTGGACTCACTCTAAGTAAAAGTTAAAGAAAAACCAATCTTGAGAGTTTTTGCTATTTGGCCAGCAGGGCAGCTGTTCCACACTGGAGGCCTGGTTAGATTGCATGTGTGTTTCTGGCTCTTGTGGGGGGCATGCGCCCGACTTCTCATGAGGTCCTGACCTTCTGCATCTTTCCTGGTCTTCTGTAGCTGCGTGAGCTGGAGGACAAGTACGCAGAGTGCATGGAGATGCTTCACGAAGCGCAGGAAGAGCTGAAGAACCTCAGGAACAAAACCATGCCCAACACCACGTCCCGGCGCTACCACTCGCTGGGCCTGTTTCCCATGGTGAGCTGGTGCTTTCTTCCCAGCACCTCTCTTCCCACCCACCTGGAGGCTTGTCGGGTAGGATGGCCGTGGTGCCTGATATTGTGAGCACTGGAGTTGGGCGTTTATACTTAGCCTCTTATTTCACAGTCAAGGGCAAGTGAGGCCAGTAGATATCTTCTTAACTGCATAAGACAGATTGCTGCTTTATTTTCCATCCCTCTAAATCTGTTGTCTTTCCTACTCCTGCCATTAAAACATAAATTTACTATGAACTTGATTTACTTAGATATATTTTCTACATGACTCTTTTTCTGACCTTATTAGAGTATGTGTTATTTCTTTTGACTCCAAAAGTACATTCCAAAATTCTTACAGTGCCACACAGTTCTGTTGGACCTCTGTATACTTATGAATCATTCTCTTGGTGACTTTCAGTGTCTGTGATCCCTAAACAACTTTTCTTGTTTTGTTGTTGTTTTTTTCATACTGTTTTCACACAACCTTATTCCTTTAGCCCCACTTAATTTGTTTCATGTTGGGGCTTTAGGGGGAATGTGGTAGAGAAGGGGATTTTTCAGGAGGTTAATCTCTCTGGACAGCATTAGGCTTAAGCTCCTTGTTTGGTCATTTCTACATGGCATTTGGTTACAGGGAAATCAGCTTACTTATCAGTAAGTATCTTCTATCAGTATAAATCCCTGGAAGGGGAGAGGAATGTCTTATTAGTAATATTCTTCTCTCCCTTCCTCTCTTTAATACTCTGTACCAAACACAGCAATTTGTATGTTGTAGTATTGTAGATCCTTAATAGATGCTGAATTACGGTGGGTGGGTGGAATGGATGGGTGGACAGATGATGAATGGATGAATGGATGGGCAGTGGATGGATGGATGGACAGATGGATGATGGCTGGCTGGCTGGTGGGCTGAATGGATAGATGATGGCTGAAGGAAGCATAGATGGGTGAATGGATGATTGATGGATAGAAGGCCTAAAGAACAAACTATCAAGAACTTCTTTATATTCAGTCTTCATTTTCATGATTTGATGAAATACCAAATTCTCTCTGAGGTGAGAAGAGATTTGGAAAGAAGCTCATCTCAATGAGCTAAAAATAGATGACTATATAAGTTTGTAAAACCAATTCCCTTCTGGTTTTGGTCCCCCTTTTCTTGAGCTTTTTCCCTTTTTTCTCCCATTGCTGACCCTGGAGGACACTATCCTGCCATTCCCCGTTCTGTTGGGTCTTCTTCCTAAATCCTGATCTCTCTTCTTTGCTTTTACACATTAGAGTCAGACTAGACCTTTCTCTCCCTTTCTTTCTTTCTCTTTTTTTTTTTTAAATATTTTTTAGTTGTTGATGAATCTTTTATTTATTTATTTATATGTGGTTCTGAGATTCAAACCCAGTGCCTCACACATGCTAGGCATAACCTCAGACCCTTTCTCCCTTTCTCTCTTAAAAACTTGATTGAGGGGCTGAGGCTGGGGTTCAGTGGTAAAGCGCTTGCCTGGCACATGTGAGGCACTGGGTTTGATCCTCAGTACCACATAAAAATAAATAAAGGTATTGTGTTCATCTGCAACTAAAAAAAAAAAAAAAATTAAAAAAAACCCAACTTGATTGACATGTAAGGGAAACCAAAAAGAAAAATGTTAAGAGTCGGTTTTCTAAGGGGCAGATAGATGATTCAGTGTTTCCGGGAATCCTAATAAAAGCAAAGGATATTCTGTCCCCCAAGTTTCCCAATCTAGCAGTAACTGCTTGAGGCTTCCCCCTGGCCTGTGTAGCTCTGCAGGCTTCTTGCCTGGGTTTCCTTCTTTCCTGGCTTCTCAGTCTGATGTAGTGAGCTCCTGGGGCTGTCTTGTTTTGTAAGTACCTGGATTCACTCCACTGCCTTTCCAGCTCTCAAGGACAAATCTGTCTTTGAAAACCAAACCATTGTAAGGGAAAAGTTGAATTGAAAACACGTACTTCAGTTTTTTTGGTTTTTTTTTTTTTTTTCCTTCTGGAAGGAGTCTCAGCTTTCATATTTGCTGAAGTAAAGCTTTTGTTTGCTTTTTTCTGTAGTGGTTGGCAAGCCTAGTTTTTGAAGATGGCTATTTTTAAAGTGCGTTATGCATTGAAGGTATTTAAAACAGTTCTAAAGATCATACCATGACTGTTTCTGGAGCAGAACGCCCAGCTCTGTCTCTTTTGCTCCCTGCCATTCTAATTGTAGAATAAAACAGCGAGTAGTAGTTTGTGTAACGGTGTTCCCAGTTCTTTTGCCTTATGCCAGGAGTTCTTAATCTAGGATCCACAGATGGGATTCAGGAGGCCTGTGAACTTTGAGGGAAAATTATGTGTTTTTTTCATCAATCCCTGACTGTATTCAGTATTTCCTTCCTCCATGAAGGTAGGCAACAAGCACCAGTGATGTGAACACCGTCTATGACTGGTAGAAATCAAGGTTTTTATATAGCAATTCCAGTTGTCACAGATGCCTCAAAATACCAGTGATGCTAACTAATCTCCATGTCAAAATCAGTTATCAGTCCTGAAGCCGAATACATATATAAGTAAATAATTTGTCTTCTTTATAGTCCTAATTATTTTATTCATTTAAAAACTGTATTCTGAGAAAGCATCCATAGGTTTCCCTGGATTGCCAGATTAGAGGGGGTCATGGCTCCAAAATGTCATGGAGCCTGCTTGTGACTTGCCCCAGCATGGTTTTGAAATTAGTAGTTTGGTATCTCATTTTTGTTAGGGTATACGAAGATCCCTTCTTTCTCTCTGTTCCACAGAACTCTGGATATAAACCACATGGTGAATAGAAGTCTTAAGAAAAATATCCTCACCTTAACAGACCTCAGACTCACCTGGGGAAGCCCTTCAACAAGGCTTATGCTTATGGCAATCTGTGGGTGGTTATTATGAAGTAAAATGGCATATTTGTGAGTTAGGGTTGAAAACAAGCTCACTAGCCCTTTACTTATGGAGCTTCCTGCTGGCTCCTCTGCAGTCTCCACACTTGGTTCAGCTTCAGACTGGAGTGTCCCTGTGGACCATGGGGCCCAGGAGATGATGCCCAGGAGACTCCATGCACTGCCCGCTGGGAAGCACTGGCCACACCTGACTATGTAAATTTAAATAATTAAAATTAAGTACAATTAAAAATTCAGTCTTCGGTCATACTGGCCACATTCCAAGTGCTAGGCTAGTGGCCACCATGTTGGACAATACAGAGGACATTCCATCACTGCCGAAAGTTCTGTTGGTTAGCATCGAGTTAGCCCTCCCCTTTAGGTTGTCCTACCTTGGTGTCTTCCCCTAGTGCTCAGCAGCTGCTTTTCTGAACACATGTGACCCCATGGGTATCTGCCACATCAAAGTGAGGAGGGACTGTGTTAGGTTCTTCCTCATGTAGCGAGGAGCAGTGGGTGGTATGGGAGAGGGGGTTCCATCAGGCAGCCTGTATTGTTGAGTCTCAGCTTGGAGCCTGGACCATTGGGGAAGTGAGAAGTCATCATTGACTGGCTCTTCCCTCATTCCAAAGCTCACAACCTAGGTAGAAAGAGAAATGAGTGAGCTGTTCAGAAAACTAGCAAGAACTTGTGTTTGGGTTCTGCTTGGGAGGAAATGCAAGGCTCCTAGTGGAATAGGAATCATGCCTTTCATAGAGAAGGTGGGTGGGTTGGTGGGGAGAGGGCCTTCCCTTGTGGGAGGCCAGGAGAAGTTAAGGACAGAGGCCTAGAGATGATAGTGCCCACAACCCAGTGGTCTACATAGAGACTCTATCTAGTGCAGAACCAGACTGCTCTATAGAGGTTGGGAGTACCTGCCTAGGAGGCAAAGTTGGAGGGCCTTCATCCATCCTCAGTACCAGAACCCTGGGTGAGCCAAGGGGCTGCAGCAGACCCTGTGGCCTGGGAGGACAATAACTTAGTGTGGCCCATGTGGGCTGTGATGTCATAGCTAACCATTTATAAGCTCAGGAGTATTTTCAAATTCATCTGTCCCCACTGTTCTGAACACACTCCCCCACCCCCCAATTCTCTATTCTTCTTTGTGGCCATAGTAGTAGCTCTGTGGTTTGGCTAAGGGAACATGGGATCTTTCAGACACTCAGCAGCACATTAGACATTAGGGGCCTGATGGTGCAGCCATGTTCAGAACCTGCCTTGGTGATAGCATAGCCAGGGTCTCCAACCATGGAGAATGCTCTTAACCTTATGTTGTGTTTCAGAAAGTCTGTGGGTTTCTGATGCCTCAGTTTACTCTTTTATGGCTCCCCTGGCTACAAGCTTCTTATAGAGACAGACCCTTTGAATTGCTGCTCTCTTTTCATGTGTTTTCTGGCTTTTCTCAGGACTCCTTGGCTGCAGAGATTGAGGGAACCATGCGCAAGGAGTTGCAGTTGGAAGAGCCTGAGTCTCCAGACATCACGTAAGGCTAAACCACTTTTATAATGCTAAACCTCCCAGAGAATGACTTGTGACCCGTGGTGCTCAAAAACTAGCATGTGTGTGGGTCTTAGGTATCAACAGCAATGACTGTGGCCCTTCCCAGGTGATAAGGGGACATAAGACAATGCAGTTAACATCATCCCTCATCTCCTCTTGTGAGGTTGTGAAGATATATTACAAACTTCTAGAAAGTTGGAAAAGAAGAGGTGAAGCATTGAAGTATGATTCTGCTCTTAGAAACAGCAGTTTCTAAAAAAGAGAAATTGGATATTTATCCTCTCATTGTACAAATTTAAGATCAATTTTAAGTCTTGCTTTTTTTTTTATACCTTTATTTTATTTATTTATTTGTATGTGGTGTTGAGGATCAAACCTAGGGCCTGATGCATGCTAGGTGAGCACTCTACCACTGAGCCACAACCCCAGCCCCAAGTCTTGCTTTTTTTATAGGCACGGTCAACAAATATTCCTTCTACAAATATTTATCAAGCCCCACTATGAGCCCCACTTGTGCAGAGGGCTCTTCAGTGGTGTGAGCAAGGCTTCAGTTTCCTTTCTGGATGCATGTAGGGACATCAGCTTCAACATCTGTCTTCCTAACTTGAGATCTGGTGCTTGGCCTGCTCCAAGGTGCTTATTATAAGGAACCTGTAGACCAGGTTTTGTGGTGTTTTCTCTGTATCCAAACTCCTCAGACAGATCTTTAATGGGACCCTGGGTGTGTCAGTGTCCAAAGGACTTCAGTACACATGCAAAGGAAGCCCTCTGTGGCCCCAAAGGAAACGCCATTATGGAACATATCTACCCTTTTCTCCTCAAAAGGGAATGAATTAGCATCAAACTGTGGTTCTTCTCTTAGAAATAGCTGTTTGTGAAAATAGAAAAATCTGATATTTATCATCTCATTCTGGAAATTTAAGACTGATTTGGGGTCTTGCTTTTTTTTTTTAATAGGAATTATCAATAAATATTCCTTTTACAAAGATTTATTGAGCTGCACTGTGATAGCATAGCCAGGATTATGGGTGGCCCATAACCTGGCCTTATTGCTGCCGCAGTGCTCAGCAGTGAACACTGCTCTCCTAGAGCTTTCTTTAGAGTGGATATTATGAAAGAATAGTAGTTGCTAGGAGACATAAGTTTTACTTTTTTTGTTGTTGTTGTAGCCAGACACAATACCTTTGTTTTATTTATTTTTTTTATGTGGTGTTGAGGCTCGAACCCAGGGCCCCGCACGTGCTAGGCAAGTGCTCTACCACTGAGTCACAACATAATCCAACATAAGTTATACTTAAAGTGTTTTTACTTGTAGGTCAAGCTTTCGGGACATGAAAAGCAATGTCACTTTTGCTAGTATCACCTTTAGTATACAACTATGCATTACAGTTTTAGAATCAGTGAGTGTTGAGTCTTCTGGTTTCACTTTGTGAAGGAGGCACCCAACACCCTAAGAAAGATGTTGAAAGCACAGGATATAGTAGACTGCTCAGGGGTTTCTTGAGGGCCAGGTGTCTTTGTGGGCCGTCAGTTGGTCTTTTGTGGGAGATCTAACTCCAATGTCATTTCTGCCTTTGCTTACTCATGGATGTTGTGTGTTCTCTGCAGTCACCAGAAGCGTGTCTTTGAGACTGTGAGAAACATCAACCAGGTTGTCAAACAGAGGTCACTGACCCCTTCTCCCATGAACATCCCTGGCTCCAACCAGTCCTCAGCCATGAACTCCCTCCTGTCCAGCTGTGTCAGCACCCCCCGGTCCAGCTTCTATGGCAGTGATGTTGGCAATGTTGTCCTTGATAACAAGACCAACAGCATTATCTTGGAAACTGAAGCAGCAGATCTGGGGTGAGTGAGCTGGGAGTTTTCTATGTTTGTTTTGGAGAGAAGAGAAGTAGTATGGGTTGAACCACAGGCTCTTCAGTCACCAGAGGGAGCTTGATGAGAATTGCCTGGAAAATTAGACCTGTACTTCTCCGAATACATTCTGCAAACCCACCACGCTCATCCATATCCTTGAGACTGATATTTAACCCAGTTGAAAGAGGTGTAACAAGTTGATGCTTTTCTGTTGAAGAGGAGGATTGATAAATATGATTTTCCATTAATCATCACTGACATTTGTTTTGTGAACCCCTTTGTGGTTGAATGTTGAAAATGCTTACGACTCAGGCTCTCTGTCTTGTTTGTTGTGGAGGTGGGGTGCAGGCATCCCAGGCACCTAGCAAATGTTTGCCATGTTGTGGGTCTGCAGGTTGGGCACTTTGTGCAGTGGTCAGTTCCTCCCTGTCCTGAAGTCCTGCAGATCCTGACCCCAACCCTGCACTGTCCACTTTCTACACCCTTGTCCTCTTATTTATCAAAACTGATTTTTCTGGACCAGCAGATTTAGACAGATGAGAAGCTCCTTGATCAGAGCTGATTTCCTTTAGAGTTGAAAGTTCAGCTCCTTTAATTCAAGAGGAAAGAGAAGCCGCTCTTGAACTAGTGGCTGCCCTTCTGGTAGCCAGGAACTGCAGCCTATGGAAGGTTTCTTCCTGCAGCCTCAGGAGGGAGATGCTACTAGGGGGTGAATTTTACTTAGATTTTCATTCTACTCTAGTGCCATGGCCCTTCTGAAAGAAAAACTAATTCAAACCCACAGAGTGAAGTAGTTCTTGGCGACAGGCATTTGTTTCTCCATTCTTGCCTATATTTCAGCTGCTGGCCTTGGTTTCTTTGGGCCTGCGTGCAGTGCCAAGCTCCCTCCCTGGAGCTGTTCTCCGGGTCTGTCCCACCTCAACAGTCCTGCCTGCTGCCCCGCTGCACCCTCATGGCATTTCTTCTTGCAGGAATGAGGAGCGGAGCAAGAAGCCAGGCACACCAGGCACGCCCGGCTCCCATGACCTGGAGACGGCCCTGCGGCGGCTGTCCCTCCGCCGGGAGAACTACCTGTCGGAGCGGAGGTTCTTCCAGGAGGAGCAGGAGAGGAAGCTGCGGGAGCTGGCGGAGAAGGGCGAGCTGCGCAGCGGCTCCCTCACGCCCACCGAGAGCATCATGTCGCTGGGCACGCACTCGCGCTGTTCCGAGTTCACTGGCTTCTCGGGCATGTCCTTCAGCAGCCGCTCCTACCTGCCCGAGAAGCTGCAGATCGTCAAGCCGCTGGAAGGTGATCGCAAGGGGCCACGGCCCCTCTCTGTCCTCCTGAGCGACTCCCTGTGGTCCCTCATCCACCACAGTAGGCGTGGCCACCGCTGCCACACCTACTCCTTTTTCTTCCGTGACAGCCACCCACGCTGCTGGTTCGAGTTCCTCTGAGGGTGGCCCATAACCTGGCCTTGTTATTGCCACAGTGGGTTTGGCAGTGCATGCCCGGGCCACCGAAGTTACCCCAGGGAGATGCACACAGTAGCCTTCTAATTCTCTTGCTTTTGCCTTAGTGCCTTAGATATGAGACCTTTTGGAGAGGCAGAGGCACTGCCGACAGACCCCGAAAACCATTAGCCATGCCTGAGGAATAGAGGGAGCTCACACTTTCACTTGTTAGACATTTTGCCATCAAGGAGTAGTGCCAAGCAAGTACCATAATTTTTTTTCTTTTTTCTTTTTCAATAACCACGTGAAAATGAACTGTGGGCTCATGTGTTCTGATTTGATCTTCATACAAAGAGTATGGCTTTCTACAGATGCAGTGTTCTGAGCAAGACTCCTAGAGTCTGCAGTTTGGTGACCAGGAAAGGGTAGCTGTGTAGGCCAGTGAGCTTTGTAGCTCTCTAGTTTAAGCCACCCTTTTGCAGGGGCAGTTCACTTTTTAGTGTCAGGGCTTCTTGGTTGATTAGACTAATGGAAAAACTCAACTTTTGTTTTCTTTCTCCTTTTTTCATTTTTTGCTTTGAGTATTATAAAACATTTTCCCTGTGCCAAGAGCCACCATGTTTGTAGTTTTCATTTTTCACTCCTTTAGTGTGGAAACCCACAGAGACTTTGAGAAGGTGTTTTAGAATTCTGCATTACATTTCTGATGCAAAGCCAAAATTTCTGTAAGTCAGTACTTCTCAACATTTATTACCTCTTTAACAGTCATTTTTAGATGCTTTTACCTAATTGCACCCACCATGCAATTTTAATATCACAGAAATATCATTTATGTACTCCATATATAATCTATATGTATATATATGTCATATAAAAAATATATATATTCTGTGCCTAAAAGGAGTATAATTTTTCTCACCTCAAAGACATCTGTTTTTTCCCTGTTGAAAATGCAGGCTGTAAGGTTAGGTTGTGCTTGTTAAAGACTCAAGACATGACAAAATCCTTTATTTTCCAAAGGAGGGAAGAAAATGGGCTAGTTTTTGACTCCATGGTAACTTTTAATTGTATAATTTAGGGCCTTTCTAGATTTCAGAAAAGGGATGGCTCATTCTTTTTTTTAAATTATTTATTCAGTTGTAAGCTTGGCAATTGTTTTCTGATTTTCAATTATGTCTGTTTTCCTTTCAATAAAATCTTCCATTTCTGCAATTTTCCTTTCTGCCTTTCTTTTCTTTTCCTTCCTTTGTCTCTCAAAGATCATTGGATGTTATCATCTCTATCCTCTCCTTTCTTTATTTTACTGTGTTTCATTGGATCATCTAAGAATATGTTTTTTGGATTAATTTCCCAAGTATATTGCAGAATGAGATTTTTAAAAATTTATTTTGACCAATTCATCTTTATTTCTTCTAACCTCTGACTTAGAAATATTTTTGTGATAAGTTAATAGAATAATAGAAAATCCCATTTGATATGCAAGATAAATTTCATTCGTAGTACCCTGTTCCCAAGAAGCTAAATTACTACCATTAAAAAGTCATGTCTTATCACTATACCCTGTAACTCATCCTCATGATAAAGATCCTTTGGGCTCCATTTTGTAGTTCTCTGATTTCTTAGCTGTTTAAAATACAAGCAATATTTTATTACTCCTTCTATAATTGTTGTGTTACTGTGTTTAATTTGATAAGGGGGGATGTGACATAGAAGTCTGCCTGACGCTTAGCTTCTGAACCCTGTAACTATAGTATTTGATAAGATAACCCATCTATTTAGCTGTTTTCCTTATTTGTGAAATAGGCTTATAGTCGTTAAATAGATTGTGGTGAAGAGTTAATGCAGTGTGTTTTGTATTGTGCCTAGCACCCAACAGATACTTATTAAAACTTAGGCACCTCAAATTTACTCTAGTTCCAGCAGCTCAGGTCTCAAGGGCCCAGGTATCAGTGTTGAGACCTGGGCCAGCATTGTGCTGGGATCATGTTCCTACATTATCCTTTTCCATTGACCCAGATGAGATCCTGACAGGATTCCCTTGATCTCCATCCACCAGCCTAGGGGAAGGCATCTAGGCTGAAGCCCTTGGAGAATGCTAGGTGGGATCTTAGCAGACAGACCATTCCTTACCCATTTGATTAATCTTGCCATCTGCTTATTGTGTCAAACAAAATAGCTGAGCTAGATGTTTAAGAATGCTAGCCTAGCACTCTTATGTCTGCATCTTATGAGTTTTAAGCAGGTAAAGAGCAAACAAAATATTCCACCTGGAAAGAGGGATAAATCAGTGTTAAAAAGATGGAGGAAGGTGGTATTTCTTCCCTCTGCTTTGTTCTTCTTTCGGATTCATTATAACTGAGGCAATACTTCCAAAGAAACAACTTACTATGTAATGAGGGAAAGCATACACTTCTAAGCTGTGTGTTATCCTGCAGGTTTTATTCTGACTTTTAAGCCCCAATGCTCCTCTGACATAGTAGATTTGGTTTTCTTCTCTTTAGAGGAAAACTTTTCAGATAAAACAGTGGGGTGTGGAAGAAAGCAGACAGAGGGAAGGGGGCCGTGACCATAATTATGTTTTCCCTGCTCTCCACACCCTTGTTCTGTAGAACTCTTTTGTTTTGGTGCCAACCAGGAACTCAAAGTTTGCCTCTTTCCCCAGCCTGTAATCATGAGGATCTTAGCAGGCAGACCATTCCTTACCCATTTGATTAAGCAGGTCCTAAGTCCTAGGTGATATTAGCTAACAGCACAGTGCTTCTCCTGCTCTGTAAAGGAAGCTAGGCAGGGTAGTGAACTGGAAAAAAAAAAAAAGAAGCCTAGGAAATTGGCAACCTGGGATCAGCTCTGAATATGTGATTCATATTTACTCTTTAATTTTCATGCCTCTTTGTGTTACATGAAGGACTTCAGGCAGCCAGGAGATGGGTAGAATTCCTAGGTGTTGGTTCTGGCTGAGGATGTGGCAGGGCTGGGAGGTAGGAGGTGTTCTGCACAGGTGCTGGGTTCAGCAAACCCCTGCTGGAGCCCGAGAACCAGTAAGAAGTAAAGGGTTCCTGAGCCCCACAGCCTGGCATATCTGAAATTGAACAGTTGGGCTGGAGATGGCTTTCACCAGGAGTCACTTGTGCAGCATATAAAACGCCTGCATGGGGACTGGCGAGCCCATTCAGGGACATTATTTTCTACACCCCTGAGGCTTTACATATATGAGGCTGCCTCATTGCTGAGAGGCCTTCTACATAATTAAGAGAATGGACACGTTCCCTGTCTCAGTTTCAGGCCTGGATGAGCTGATTGCCACCTGTGTGCCTTCTAGAAGTTACTTTTACTTCCCTGTGCTCAGTGTCCTTGTCTGTAAAATAGAGATGACAGGGTTATCGTGAAAATTAAACAAGTTATAGACATAGATCTCTCAGAAGAGTGTTTGACACTTAAGTGGTCAGTAAAGGTCAACTATTCTTATGTGAATAGGGGATGCCCAAGGCGTGGGGTAAAAATTGAAGTATGATACACCATTCAGCATATTTCAGGGGAAATTGTACTGAGTTTCTTAGGCTATGTGGTTTCAGGGAATGAATTAATTCCATGCATTTCTGTAGCCTCCTTAAATCCAAACAAAAGACCCACTGTAGCCTCATTTCTAGAGCCCCATCCATGGGTGGGTGGGTGAGGGGTAACCTGTGAAACAGGTGGAAGATCCAAGCCTAGGGGACTCTTTCTAGGGCTTAGACCTCCAGCTTCCCTGAGTCCTTTCCCAGTGGATTTTAAGCATCCTGAGCCCCTTTTAGGAGGAATGAGGAAAGCTGACACTTCCTTTCCACTGTTCTTCATTTTCCAAGGTCTCTTGGCCTCCCTTCCACAGGTCAAGGAGACATGGACATGTTGTACTGGGAATTTCTTGTCATTGTTTAAGACCCTAGGGTGCAGTCCCAATTTAGACATGACAGTGGCTTGAGTCTTCTCCCTGGTACTGTTTTATTGCTAGGAATGTGCTGGCACAGCCAGTGGGCCCTTGGATAGTATGAATGGGAGTCCCAATAGTAGCAGAGAAGTTCCTGGCCCCCGCAGGAATGTGTCTCCCGGGATGGATTTGGTATAGTCTCAGCCTTCCTTGTTCCCAGTGGTCTGGGACCTAGACACTCACCTGGGAATTTTGCTGTTGACTTTTTATGCAGCTAGGGGCCAGCCACTGCTGCTCACCTTGCCTGGCTTCCTGGCCAGAACACTGATGTCCTGGCTTGTTCTCAGACCTGTACATTAGGGAGGGGGCAGTGTAAGAACCTGGCCTTTGTCACTGAACCCTGGCTCTGCCATAACTCATTGATTTTGAAAAATCATGAAACTTCAGGAATGCTCCATTTTCCACCTGGCAAGTGTGAGTGAGTGATAATTCTTGCTGCCTAGGGTGGTTTTGAGGAGTGAATTAATGGACTTATATGTAAAACCATTTAGTTGATGTGATGCATGTCAAAACACTGAGACAGGCGTGCAGATGTGTCTCGATACAAGGTAGCTTTATAAACAGATGCTGTGGCACTGGGGACTTGGGATCCCTCCAAATCCCTGACCGTATCTGCATAGCGTTGCTGGCACATGAGCTCCCTTTAGGGTCTGCGGCCTCCTTCAGATTCTCAGGAGATCTGAACATTAAGAACCACAGCTCCAGAACAGGGCTTCTCAGTCTCATCACTGGTGACATTTGGGACTGCATCATTCTTTGTGGTAGAACTGTCCTGTGCATTTTAGGATGTTCAGCACCATCTCTGGCCTCTGCCCACAAGGTGTCATAAGCATCCTTCTCTCCCTTCACAGTTGTGACAATCAAAAATGTCTCCAGACTTGGGCAACTATTCCCAGGGGGGCAGGCAGAATTGTCCCCAGTTGAGAACAACTGCTTTAGATGTTCTGACAGGTCTGGGATATAACTTCTTTTGTTATGTTCACCTCTGTGTTATCTTTTTCCTTTTTTGCATGTAGAATATTTTTTTATTTATAATCAGTAGATGCAGGTTAAGTAGGTTGCCTTCCTACCTGTGCACATACCAGGCTGGGGCAGATCTTGAGGTGGGTGTCTAAGAGCACTTTCAATGTCTCTCTAAACATCTCTGTCTTGAGCATTGGGTATTTATTTGTGTGGCTATGTTTGGGTGACTCCTGTCCTTATATAGTAGATCCAGAACTCCCAGTCTCCCAGGCTGTCCCCAGAGTGCTGGTTTCATGTGAGGCATGACTAAGTGTTTCAAGGGGAGAAAAGGCTTGTTCTATCAAATAGACTGGGCAGAGACTCAGGCCACCAGAGCAGGTGGTGAGATGTTCTGAGATGTTCTTCCCCAAACACACTTCTGAACCTAGGTTTCCCAAGCATGCTTGGCCTTGGAACACTTATCTTTGTACCGCACCTGGGACACCTTGAAGTCCTCAAAGACACACTCCGGTGTTATTACAGACCTTCCACAATGTCATCTGAGTCCCAGGGTCTGGTATCACTGAAGAGATTGGCTGCTCGGCTTTAGACCTCTGTGCAGACTTACCGTGTTCTTAAATCACACTCTCTCAACCCAGTTCCCCCTCCCTAACCCTGCAGCCTTTCAAGGTTGCTGGCAGAATGCAGAAAACCCAACCAAGTAAAGGAGGTGACAATCAGACTATCACTTACCTCCATGTGCTTTAATTTCCTTTTGCTTTTCTCTGTGTGTCTCCCGGGATGGATTTGGGATAGTCTCAGCCTTCCTTGTTCCCAGTGGTCTGTATTTGGCACGGAATTGGTATATATACACTCCCAGCCTCATGTTTTTTCCCTCTTGTATTTGTAAAATGATCTGTGTTGATTTGGGGCGTTGGCATTGATTGATTAAAATAAAGAGCGTCACTAAACATCCTTGACATACAGTGTAATATTTTACTTAAAAAATTGTTTGCGCCCAGCATGTGGGCTATAATACCAGCTACTCAGGAGGCTGAATGAGGTTTGCAAGTTTGAGGTCAGCCTGAGCAACTTAGCAAGACCCTGTTTCAAAATAAAAATTAAGAAGCTGGGAGTGTTGCTTTTGTTAGAGCTTTTGTCTGGCATGTGTGAGGCCGTGGGTTCAACCCCTAGTACCCCCCTCCCAAATAAAAGGTTGATTGCTTAAATTGGTGCCCTCTCCAGGTGTGGTGGGGATTAGTGACTATTTCACAGCAGGAAGGGCTAAGGCAGCTATACTGATATGCCTTCTGCAGTCCCAGAGCAGGCTAGGCCCTACCCTGGGTTCACACTAAGCATCATTACTCTTCCTGGATCTCCCAGATCCACATGTTGCAAAGCTCTGTGTGATAAGGGGACAGACCCTGAAAAAGATGAATTGTCCCAGTGCTGTTATCCTTGCCACAGCATCTTAGACTCCATCCTAAATCTCCCCCTTATTCCCTCCTTCTCTCTCTCTCTCTCTCTCTCTCTTTTTTTTTCCTGCAAGGTTCTGCCACCCTTCACCACTGGCAGCAGCTGGCCCAGCCTCACCTTGGGGGCATCCTGGACCCCCGGCCCGGTGTGGTCACCAAGGGCTTCCGGACATTGGATGTTGACCTGGATGAAGTGTACTGCCTTAACGACTTTGAAGAAGATGACACAGGTGACCACATTTCTCTCCCGGGCCTAGCTACCTCCACGCCAGTTCAGCACCCAGAGACCTCAGGTGAGAGGTCCCGAGCACACGTGACTGTCTCAGGCAGCAGAAGTTACCCGAGCCGGCCTCAGGCTTCCCCAGAGGAGATGCAGGAGATGCCAGCAGCCACGGAGGAGGAGGAGGAGGAGGAGGAGGAGGAGGAGGAGGAGGAGGAGGAGGGGTCTGGTGAGGGCACCACAATAAGTCCTGTAAACCTGGCACCTTTACCAGAGGCAGAGTTCTGGGCCATTCTCACTTCTGTTCCGGGCATCATCTGTAGTGGCTCTTTGTCTGTAGCTTCCGCTCGTCTGTGTGGGTGACAATTAAAGCATTCCCATTGTGCCATTCTGTTTTTTTAATACAGAGTCTCATGCCTCCTTTTTGTAACAAATGGGCGTAGACCCTGCCTATCTTGGAGGTGCAGGGATTTTTAAATGGGAGCAGGAGAGGCTGCTAAAAAGAAGTGGGTTATTGGCCTCCCAAGAACATCAGGACCCTTCTTCCTGTTATCAATGTCGCCCCATGTCTGAGAGGCAGATTCTAGAGTGATTTCCCGACTGAACGGGGCTGACCTGGGCAGTGCTAGGGGAATTGTGAGTTCTGGGTCATTCTGAAAGCAAATGACAGAATCTGTTACCTGTGGGTTGCACTGAGATAAAGAGAAGCCCAGAAAACTTTCAGGATTCCAGACAACACTTGATAGACCAGCCTTTTGACTTTAATTACTTCAATGAAGGCATATATGTCACTTTCTTTCTAGCTTACACATGTTCAGAGTGGAATTTTTCAACGTGATTAACCAAATAAACCCTAACAGAATGTCATTAAATTCTTCCAGAGGACTCTAGATGAATCTAGAAAAGACATTGAGCTGATCTTGCCTCCCCACTCCCCTACCCCAGTCTCTGAAGGTGAGACTGAGTTTGTAGAATGACCCACATCTCAGTTGCCCCTAGAATGGGAAGCTTTCTACTCAGGGCCCTGAGAGCATGGGTCTGTGGTCACCATATGCCCCAGATACCTTTACTCTTCCTGGATCTCCCAGATCCACATGCTGCAAAGCTCTGTGTGATAAGGGGACAGACACTGAAAAAGTACTGTCATCCTTGTAACATTTCTGAGTTACCATGTTTGAAGGAAGGACATTCATCTTTGTGATTCACAATTTTCATCTGCAGAGACTCCAACACTCCCCACAAAAACACAAGGCAGGAAGGAACCAAGGTTCTTGGTGGTGTCTCCCATCCCTTGGCTAATTTCTGATAGCTGTTGTCAAGAGACTTGATTTGGGCCTGACTTTTCTTTTTCCTTTGTTGTCAACTTCCAAGGAGTCATAGGTAAAGTTGAGAGTTATTTAGCATTTAGATTTATTTATGGTTTGATTTTTTTTAAAGCAATTAAGTTACCAGATTAAGTTTGTGCAAAAATGAAGATGCTTATCTATGTAGTATCTACACAGTCAACAAAGGGCAACTGGCCGTGTTATCCATCCTACCCCTGTCATAGTGGCCATCTGGCAGGCAGGTGTCCTTGAAGAACAGTGTCTGAGTGACTTGTGCTGAAAGGGTAGACAGTGCCCTCCCCATAGCTTTACAGGTAGAAAGTGAATCCAGGAAGTTCAAGGACCACCACTAGGTGCATCTTCGAGAAGTTGAACAGAAGCTATCATGTTGACAAACAACTTCTCTTGGAGGACCGAGGGGGAGAGGGAACTGGTGATGGGACTAAAGTCCCAACCATAAGCACTGGCTTACGTAAAAAGGAAGGGAGCAGCTCCTGGTTGGAAGGAACCAGGAAACTAGTCATGAGGACTAAAAAGTCACCATAAGCAGTGACCATTCTTCCTAGGCCCTCCTTACTGGAACCTGTAGGAAATCCATCCCAGCAACGTTATTTGAGGTGAGGCATGCACAGTTACAGTCGAAACTATAGGGGGGTCAGGCTCAAGATATGTGAATTCAAAAAGGAATTATCTGGGTTGCTAAAAGTAATTTAGGGATGGTCTCATTGTTTGAATGACCTAGAGTTCTTTTGAGCTTGTTTTCCTGTTAAGATCCATCTCTAAAAGCTCATCAGAGGGGGAAGGATGCACTCTGACTTGGCTCTTTTTTTCTCTGTTGGGAATGATAGAACCATTTTGATGTTTGGAATGTGGAAAGCATTTTACTCTGTACATAAGTCATCCTCGAGGCTCCAGGTGGCTCTCTGTATACAACCAGTGAGTCACAGGCAGACAGATAAGCCTTGGTGGGAAGACTTGGGGCATCTTCTGTCTTGGGATTTGTATCCGTCTGATCTGGTCTTTGCTTTGGTCCATCATCCACACTTAGCCACAGTCCTGGAATCCACCATTCTGTCCAGGAAAATTTTATAGGGGGAAATTTTGAAAACAAATTGATTAACCTTTTTTCTTAACAACTGGTGTGATGGGCAAACTGGGAAGACTTGTATTTTAGGCACTTTTGTCTAGAGCCTGCTGTCCCATGTCAGGGGTGGGGGGAGTTTTGAGCACTGAAAAATTTTTATTAATGTATTTTAATGTGTTATTTGAAGTATCACTTGGTGATTTTTTAAAATCCAGTGTGTTTAAAAGGATCCATGTTATTGTATTGTAAATAATTTAGATGATTAAAATGGATTGTTTTAAACAATATTTAGATTATAGTTTTACTTTATTTCAGTGACATGTTTTTTGTTCTGATTCACATAGGAAATGCACTTGATTAGAAACAGTCCATATCTTGTCCTGACAGTGTTCTGTATTTTAGATTTTTATGTGTAGGGAAGAGCCTCTATGTGGCAGACGATTGAGAGTTAAGTTCACACAGTTAAATCAGTAGTTGGCTGGCCGGATGGACCATTCAGGTGAATTATCTTGGGTGCCTTGATCCTTAAAGGTGGAGAAAGTGTGAGATTAAAGCTATGCCCACAGAAGATGTTGCAGGTCAGTCTGTTCAGCATTTATACACATGGAGCCCATTTTACCTGGGGAAATATCTGGAATCATGCAGACAGTGGCATCTGATCTGGTAGTGAGTGACCCTGCAGTAGAGATATGTCATAACTGGGGCTGAGATCCTGAAGTTGGTATTGGAAGGCGGTCACACTTGGTCAAAACAGGCCTTGAAAATTTCCCTAAGTCTCCAACACCTGGCCACGTGAGGTGAGAGCCAAGAATCAGCTTTCGTCACATCTCTGTTTTATGCATAGGTCTAAATTCCATTCAGGAGCAGTTACAGAGTATGGGGAAAGGGAACGGAATAGGTCCTGGTGGAAAGGAGCCAGACAGAAAGTTCTGGCAGCCATGTGTTCCTATAGCTTTATCCCAGGGCAGGGACCAGTTGCAGTACACCTTCATCAGCTTGTATCCTGTCTTGCTTTCAGTCTTACTCATGTCCACAGACGTGGGTCCAGATGAGCTCGTGAAGGAAAGGTGGCCCAGGGACCCAGCAGAACCAGACAGAAAAGGCTGGTACACTGGTTGACAGGCCTTCAGATGTCTTTGGTGTAGGGAAGTTCCTTCCCAGTGTCTTGTGGGAGGAAGCGCTTTTTGATCCAGCCTGGCTCTACTGCAGTCTACCCACACCCATCCACATCAGGACCTGCGAAGGAAGCCCCTGTGCTCTTGCATCAGCATGTTTGTGAAGCCAGAGCGGAGCAAGCCAACTGCAGCCTGGAAGTCGAATAATGAACAATGAGAGAATTGAAAATCAACAGCATAGAGTCAGCCCTGCTTAGAACTTCCAGAGCAGAGCGCGCTTGCTGAAAGCAGTTTCTTTATGGTGCCCTTACCTGGGAGAACCACAGGAGGTCCCTCCAGAGTCCAGAGGCTCCCACATGGGTGCTGACTGGTGGGCATCTGCACTTGACTCTTCTTACATGGAGGGGCCTTTGTGGAAGCACTCGCCTGTCAGGGTTCAGTGTGAGGGAGGAGTGCCCTCTTGGACTGGCTTTGAAGACGCTAGCAGGAAAGGTCTCCAGACAGCTCAGCCAGGCGAGCTCCCCTGCTTATTGGTGTCAGCCACAGAAAGAAGGACAAAAAGACAGAGGGCGTGCAGGTCAGCTTGTTGAGATCCAAAGGATCCATGGAGGTTTTTGTACTTGCCCTTTTAACATTTTAACAGCATTCTAAAAAAAATCTCTTCTCTAGATGATACCCCAGGGGCACTTCAGAGATTTTCTGGCCCTCTGCACAATGCTGTGAAATTGTTCACCTCTTAAATCACATACTTTTTAGATGAAAGACAGTAGATAGCTTGGTGTAGTAAGATGACTAGACTTTTAATGTTGCAGGAACCAAGAATAAGTTGTACAGAAACTGGAAAAAGATTCTGTGCTGATGAGGTTTAAAATCTCCATGTGCCTAACCAGCAGGGGCCCTGGAGTTTCCTCTGAGTTATAGGACCAGATCAGGGCTGTGTCCAAGAAATGTTTGAGAAGCAGAGAAGAGTTACCTGGCCCATGTGAGGCCTGGAACAGGCCTTTAAACTAAAAATACTTTTAAAAGTATCATTATATAGCCATATAGTACTTTTTTAGTTTAAAGTGACTTTTTATCTTATTTTTTTTTTTAAAAAAGTGATGAGCCACTTTATCTGAACCCACTCTTCATAATATCCCCCACTCCAAGGGAAATGCAGTTGAAACCACATTGATCACTCTTACCATATCGGTATTAATGATGGATTGTTGGGCACATGAGAGTTTATGGAAGTTTTTGTGTATGAATTCATCATGGAACTTTTTTACCCCCAGAAAAATTCATAGGCAGAGTTATATAATGAAGTGACAGGAAAATCTTTAAAACATTTTTCTGTGCCCTGGTATTTTAGTCTTTTAGGCAGAAATTCTAAGGCATTGCTTTGCCTTTTTTGTCAGGGGGTGGGGGAGAGGTTAATGGAAAGGGAGCTATTTCTCCTGTAGCTGACAGGCAGGGAGATATCCTTCTTCTCCCCTCCTCTTCCCCCTAAGCAAAATTCAAAGTCATTACAAGCCAAGCATTTTAAAAAGATGTACTGATATTCTTAGGGCTTAGTTCAAGCCATGCCTTTACGTTGGGTTGACAGTGACTTTTACTGACAGTAGCTTTGTTTTTGCTTGGATAGAAAAGCCTGGCCCCTGGGTGCCACCCCTGATGTGGCAGCTACTGGAATAACCGGTGCAGGGAGGAGCGTATACGTATGTTGGTTATGAATTTATAGAAATTGCAAAGACCCGAGTCCTGACAACAGCTTCAACACTACATGGTCAGGTTAAGAAAAGGAAAACAGCTCAAGGTCATTTCCTTCATTTCACACAAGTTGGTCCTTTCCATGAAGAGTGGGGAAGAGAAAATAGAAGGCCTCCGTGCACCACAAAGACAGGGTCCCTTTTTCCAAGATTTTGAGATGCATTTGAAAAGAAATTTGCACCGCAGGTATTTTTAGAAATTATTTATGTGCCTTTAAAAAAAATGGTTTGGGTGCATGGCATGGCCCGATTTCTCCATCTCAAAGACCTCTCTTGAAGCAGCTGGGTGTGCGCTGCCTCTCCCTAGAGACACACCCAGTGAAGTTGCTCTCTTCCATAGCTCTGTGTCTCATGGCAGGGCTCTTTTAAGGACTAGATTCTGTGTTGGCTTTTAGAGAGCAAAAAACTTTTGTTGAACCTTGCCCTTCCCAGAGGATGGGAGGGGAGCGCCACTGGGACTGATTAAAATGTATGAGTCAATGTGTTTTGTGGGCAAGCAGATGGAGTCGTCCTTCAGCCATTGTGGAGATTCTGGGCCCACCAGAGCATCCCAGCCTTGTTGTGTGTTCCTCTCCTCTGTTTTGGGCTGTAGAGAGACAGTGGGCTCTCTAGCCTGAGTCTTCAGGAGGACTGATTACTCCACAAGGCAGCAGCCATCCAGATTTATATGGCAACTCTACTGCTGTGTTACTACCACTGGTGGCAGCCAAAGAATCCCAGTTACTCAGTTCTCCAGTCAGGACCAGGCATCATGGAGCATGGGCAGTCAGCGCCACTTACCAAGTAGACCACTCCAGGCAGAAAACGCACCAGAGTTGCATCAGAGAACAGGAGAGAAGGGTGACTCTCAGCCGTAGAAAGCCCTCAGTGTGTGTACCTGCTGCTCGCCAAAGACGTGTGCTTATGTGTGATGTGTTTTCAGAAGAAAAAACCTGCAAGCTAATACCTACAGTTTGCCAGCGTAGAAGAGTTTGAATAATCGAGGATTAACTGAGTTTAAAACTTACCAAATTCTGTATCAGCATCAGAATTCAGGGAGAGGAGTAACAATTGAATATAAGAAAAGACTGGGGCTCTTTATTGGTAAATGGAAATTAATACATTTTAATCTCTGCACATTATTCACATTTCAGCCTTTTGACTGAGATCAAGTGTAATACCTCCCCCATCCACTGTAGCACCCAGAAACCTTCTTGTCAGGTTGAGAGAGAGGAAGAATTTAAGTAGAGAAAGCATTAATTCTAAGAAGTCCTATCCTTCAAGCCCCCAAAGTGAGCAGCATGAGATGAACCCACATTACTATTTTCTGAAAAGAACTTGTTTAGATGGGCAGGGGCTTTGGTGTGTGAAATAGTCTTGGTGACTTCCAGAGTGAACCCTCACCCTGAGCCCCCGCTGCCTGCCAAGAAGAAGGTTTTACGTGTCTCTTGGTTTGGGAATCTTCTCTCTCCCTGCACCCAGGGCTGTAGCAAGCATCCCTTTGCTTCTCTGTGGCAAGCTCGAGGAGCTCCGGCAAGCCCATCCCCAGGTGACTCACTGTCTCTGTGTTGTGTCATCCCAAGGAAGGGAGGTGCAGCAGCGGCCAGGCCATCCATGGTGACACGGGAGAGCTCCCGCATCCAGGCATCCCAGTGGTATTTTGAAGGGGCCGAATCTCCCGCTTTGGCACTTTTGACCCTCGTTGATCTTCCTTGGTCATCTAAAGCTATCCATTGCTCTGGGGAGTGGTGACTTCTGAATTTTTAGCAGCCTTTTCTTATCCCCAAAACCCATTTGTTTAAGATGGGTTTTGCTTCTGTTGATGCAGCTGTATCTCTAAAGCATCCTTCTTATACTACCTGTTGTGATCAAAGATCTAATACTTAATGGGGTGGAGGAGAAAGTATGCATTTGTGACCTTTTCATTTGATCTTCTGGCCATGTGTTTCAATGGGGGTACATTTCTAATGTTAAATTCAGCCTTGCCTTATTTGATTTTTTTTTTAATGTTCTCTCTCTTTCAACTGTTTTGTCTTAATTCTACCTGTTGACTGCTTTTTCCCCTCTCCTTCCTGAATAACCCATCATCCCTGATATTTGGGATGGCTTTTCCAGACCTTCTGTTGCTTCTGTTTCTAGACCTTATTGCAACAAGAGAATCGTGATTGTTCGGTTGCCTTCTCTTCATAGCTTTGTCCATTTTTGTTTGGCTTGCAGCAATTTCTCGGTCATCTGAGTTCCTAAACCATTGCATTTGTTGCTTGAGGAACAAAGATTCATAAAGGCTATTTTAAATGTTTTTTTTTTCCCTCTCCCTCCCATTTGCCAGTGGCTGCGGGGCTGCTTGCCGTGCTAGGGGCCACGGGAGCCTCCTTTGACACACAGAGCCCGACCAGACTGCAGTTGGGGCACAGCAGTCTTGCCTTGCTCCTCTGGCCCGCTCACCATTTTTGTGCTTTGGCTTTGTCCTCACTTCCTTCAATGTATGTGCCTCCCATATTTTTTTTGGTTATCATTTGTTGTTTGTTTCATCTGGTTCCTGGTTTTCTTTTACGACACAGTCAGCTGTGTGTGGATCTGTAGGGTTTGGGGCACCAATCAGTTATGTTTTGTTTGCCTTTTTCTTTTCTTTTCTTTTTTTTTTGTCAAACCCGAGAGAAAACGTCCCATAAGGAGCTAGAAGTTTCTAGTTCACAGCCTTTGGAATCTTCCTGGCCTTTGACTCCTCATGGCCTCTGAGATCCTAATCCGTTTTCTCCCAGGAGGTCTCTGGGGGGCTGAGCTGCTGCAGGGGCACAGGTGGGTGGGGAGGGTTGGGGGGATCATCCCAGGACATCATTGTGCATGCTTTTTGGTGCAGCCTCTTTTTTTTTTTTTTTCTTTTTTTTTCCCCTAATGCTTGAGTTATGAATGAGGATGACCTCTACAATCATGATGTCTCATGACTACTTGTTCCTTCACCAGCTTTCTGATGCATGGTCTTAATACCTGTGATTTTACTTTGCTCCAGACCACAGTCTTCAGCCGCCTCAACAACAACCTGATAGAACATTAAAAGGAAATAAATTGAGGATCCCTTGTTGCTCTCTCGACTTCACTTGAAATCAGACATCCTAGAAATGGCAAGAAAGGAGCCAGGGGGAGGTGTCAAGGAGGGAGCAGTGATGCCACTGCTGTGTCAGACACTTCTGGGAGCTGGGGCACCCCAGAGGGCCCTGATCTCTGGAACTCTTGCCAGGTTGCTGTTGAGGCTGCTGAGATCGCCACCTCCCACCATGTCAATCACAGGTGGACAGTAGTGGAGCCAGCTTCCCGCGCCCCTTTTTGTGTGAGCAGAAAAGGGAGCAGCACAAGCCTTGCCTAACTGCCAGGTGCCAAGTGCCTCTCCCCGCCCGCTCCATCCCCTCCCCTGGGCCGAGTTTTGGCACCTGTTTGCCCATGTAAAGCAACAAAAGAAGAAAGCAGATCCTGACCTCTGTGGAGGAAAACCAAATTTACCCCCAAGGCCCATTAGTACCTCCCCCTGGAACTGGATCCACTACTGGCCCAGGAATATGATGAGGAACCCTGTCTGGATTGGGCCGGAAGCTGGGATCCGATGTTCTGCAGACCAGTGCTCAAAAATGTGGTCGTTTTTTTGAGGGACCACCTTCCTCACCCAGATCCAGTTAACAAGGTAGCTCATCACTTCTTGCATCTGCTCAGGGCTGTGCTGGAGTTTTGTTTTTACCGTGGTATACTTGGATGCAAGGAATATGTTTTGTTCCCCGATTTAGCGCACCACCCTGGGAAGTGCATGTCACAGACCAACTCCACCTTCACCTTCACCACCTGTCGCATCCTGCATCCTTCAGACGAGCTCACGCGGGTCACACCAAGGTAAGGGTCCCTGGCCCCTGGTGGGCAGAGGTGGGGTGAACCCGGGCACTCCCTTTCCTGCAAGGCTTCCTGTAGAGCAAAGTGAGGTCACGGAGCTCATTCAAAAGCCAACTCTAGCCAGCTCGAGCATTTTAGGAGCATTTATAGTCACCTGTGCTGAGTCAGATCTTTGCTTTTGGATTGAAGCTCCTGTTGATTCAGATGCAGTGCAGATGGAGAAACCTCAACCCACCTTTCATTGCCCTTTTCTTAGGGGAAATAAATTGAGGAATGGCCCTAGAATGTATTCTCAGGCCCTTCCTTAACAGGCGAACAATTGAAATCCAACAGACCTGCAGCCAAATCTGCTGGATATTTGCCCCAGAGCTTGCCAGTAGAGCATGGCGTTCTTTCATGGTGGAGTTACGGAGCTCTGTGGAAGCCCTTGTACCTCTGGAACAGGCCCCAGGAACCATGCACCACAGCCAGACTATAATGACCCAAATGATAAAACTCCAAGACCAAGCCAGAGCCCAGCATGGTCAATTCCTTTTGGCGCAGCATCTGGCAAGAGGCCTTGTATGTCGTGGGTTGGTCTGTTTGGCTTGATCAGCTGCACAACTTCCCTCCACACCTTCCAGTGAAAGGGAAAGTGGTCTCCCCAACATAGCAGGATGCCCCCCTGAGCCGTTCCCTCTGTGGTACAATCAAGCAAGATCCTGAGGTTTATGGAAGGTAAGGCTGAAAGGGAGGGAGGTGAGAAGGGCCAGCTTGGAGGGAGCAGCCATCCCCAGGAGCACCTTAAACTATGAATAATTCTCCACAGGTCATGTGAGGAGGACCACGAAGCAGCCCTGTGCCCCGCTGAGCTGAGAGGAGATGTAGGGCAGAGAGTCTGAGCCCACGGGCAAGGCAGGGGGTGAGCACACGGCCAGTAGTGCCTGCCCTGGCAGGTCACATGGAAAGAGCTGTGTGTGCACGCGTGGCCGCCACTAACCCGGGGACTTAGGCTTGGATGTGTCTCTGTGGTTGTGCCTGGCTAACAGAGCCTTGACCGTCCACACCCCTAACCCTCTAAACTGCCCCAGCAAGTCGAGTGCCAGCGCTAATACAGGCCTAACCCGAAGGTCTCATCCTGTGGATCTCTAAATTTTAGTTCTGTCTTCTCCATCTCCCCTCTGGCCCAGAAGAACCTGGTGTTCCCATCCTGTGGCTCTGTGTTTGGAAGAGACTGTCTTTAAAGCCACAGAACTCAGCTCCCCAATGAAGGCTGGTGCAGGGCAACTAGATGCCCCTTTCTGATTACAGCCTCAGCATGCAGACTGCACCCAAGTGGATCTTCATGTGGAAGACCACACAGCTATGTCCCAAACCAGGAAAACCATAGGAAGTCAGGAGTATGGAAGGGCTTTCTTACCAGAGTTGGAAAGAAAGGTAGCCAGAAACACACTTAAATTTCCCTGAGGATGGTCACACAAGGTTTTAAGTCTAGAATTTTTTTTTTTTAACCCTGTCTTAATGATACATCAACATTTATAAAATTCTCCCTGTCCCTTTATAAAATCCTCATTTTCAACCACAGGAATATGCTGTGGTTTCTAATCTCACATTTCTCAGAGTACTCCTGATCGGCCAACTTACTCCCACCTTAGCTTGTGGGAGATGGGCCTGTTCTATGGTCACTGCCCTTGCTGATTGGCCAGTGGGGAGGTCACCTAGTGTGGAGCCACATGGTGTTTCCATCCTGTATTTCTGTTGAACTGTTTCCCCAGGAAGGACCCCTTTGGTCACTCCAGGGACCTTCTCCAGAAGGGGTTCCCTACCTTCCCTTTCCATGGTTGGTGCTCTGCCTGTGGTATTTGGGCCTCCCCTGGCCAGGCCGGGGACACTCACCTGACCTGCCCATGCCAAATAGGAGGGCAGGTCCCAGGAGACCTTTGGAAGGAGGTACTCCTTTGCCCTTGGCTGCTCATTCAGAAGCAGGGCAGGGCTCGTGCCTATTTGCCCCCCATCCCCATCCCTGGAGCAGCTGTTAAAAATCAGTCTTCCTTGTTTTCATAAGCAGACAGAAAAGCCTCCCCCCCCTTCCCCTCCTGTAGACTTCTTTGTCCTAGTGGCTGTTGCAGCTGGACTCCAGCTGCTGGGCCCCTAGGGGTCCTCAGCATGACACTGAGTGAAGGAAGAGTCTTTCAGCTTTCCTTTAGTCACTCGGGGGCCTTAAGCTGGGAAACTCTGTAAATGAAGGTCCCATAATACAGGGCATGGCTTCCTTCCACTGACCCCATAACTCCGCTCATCAAAATGGGTTTGGACAGCATGTGAAGGTGGTGAGGGGCAATAAGGTGCAGAGGAGAGAGCTCTGTCCTGGTGGTCAGGAGGCTGAGGTGCTCGCCACCTGGCTTTTGGCCCACCCCTAGGGCCATTTTTGCCATTTCTAAAATAAGCCGTTATATCCGTAGTTCTGGTTAGTGTCTTGCCTGAGGGAGAATTAGGGATTAGGAGGGAACACTGGATTTGGTGGGGGAGGAAGGCCTCTTTGCCAATGAACTTCTGAGAGCATTGGGGTCACTCAAACTTTAAATCTGGGTTATCCACTTAATACCCAGGCCTGACTAAGAAGCCACCTAAACTTGGAGACTGTTTCTTGGTCTGCAAAGGGAACAGTTATACCACCCAGCAGAGGAGAGCAAAGAGAATCACATGCACCTTCCATCAACTTACACCAGGGCCCTACTTAAGGGATTCCCCACCCTCCATGGGTGAGGGGAAGAAACAGATGTGGACAGTGGTGTCTGGGGCTCCCATTGCAGGGAGTCCTCCTATTATGTCCCAGGTCTGCCCTGTGGAATGACCACTGACCCTTCCCATGGTGCTCACGGGCATTTCTGATGGGTAACCTGTCATCTTTTCCTTTCAGCCTTAACTCGGCCCCGACTCCAGCTTGTGGCAGCACTAGCCACTTGAAGTCCACACCAGTGGCCACGCCATGCACTCCACGGAGACTGAGCCTGGCCGAGTCCTTCACTAACATCCGGGAGTCCACGACCACCATGAGCACATCCCTGGGGCTGGTGTGGCTGCTAAAGGAGCGGGGCATTTCTGCGGCTGTGTATGACCCACAGAGCTGGGACAGGGCCGCCCGGGGCTCCCTCCTGCACTCCTACACTCCCAAGATGGCTGTGATCCCCTCTACCCCTCCGAACTCGCCTATGCAGACGCCCACGTCCTCCCCGCCCTCCTTTGAGTTCAAGTGCACGAGCCCTCCCTACGACAACTTCCTGGCTTCCAAGCCAGCCAGCTCCATCCTGAGGGAGGTGAGAGAAAAGAAGAACGTCAGGAGCAGCGAGAGCCAGACAGACGTGTCCGTCTCCAACCTCAACCTTGTGGACAAAGTCAGGAGGTTTGGGTTGGCCAAAGTGGTGAACTCAGGGCGAGCCCATGTCCCCACCTTGACTGAAGATCAGGGACCTCTCCTCTGTGGGCCCCCAGGGTCAGCACAAGCCCTTGTTCCTGGAGCCCTGGTACCTGAGGGCCTGCCTCTCGGATGTCCCACCGTCACCAGTGCCATCGGTGGACTGCAGCTCAACAGTGGCATCCGACGGAATCGTAGCTTCCCCACCATGGTGGGATCCAGCATGCAGATGAAAGCCCCTGTGACTCTCACCTCGGGCATCTTGATGGGTGCTAAGCTCCCCAAACAAACTAGCTTGCGGTGAGGTTGGGGGGCCTGTGCCCCGGAGGAGACGGGCATTCTCCACCCTGTTCCCTGCCTCCCCTTCCCCCTGCAGTGCACTCTCCCCCTCTTCCCATCCCTGTCCACCTCCTGAGCTAGACAAATCAACCTTGTGCCTAACGGGGGAAGAGTGGAACTTTGTAAAGTGTGTACATAGGACTTGGAGACCTTGTGTCTGCCCCGCCCTTTCTTCCAGTTCCACGGGAAGTACCCCTGCGCTGTCCTCTGGTGAGGACTTTACCTGTGGAGTCTGGGAATGGTGGTGTCCTTTCTTCTTTCCTTTTGAGAAGCACTGAAACTCCCAAGTGTGTTCTTATCCCATGGATAGGAACCAGTGAATCCCGTGTCTGACAGCTCCCCACCGCACCCCCGGGCTGTCAAGCGGCCCAGGTCATAATGCATCTGGCGCCCGGTGTCCTTGGATGCCTCGCCCACCCTAAGAGCCTAAGGGGCCTCCATCCTGGCCACAAGCACCTGGTGTAGCTTTTCACAATCTAGAGCTTTTCATTCTTTTACGGGTGGCCCAGCTTCTTCAAGACCGTCACTACTCTGCCTCAGTGGACAGTTGTTTTCCTTTTTGAGGTGTGATCTTTTCTTTTCATGCCTTCAAGTCATCCTGTGTTTTGTAATCAGCTGTCAGGCCACAAGGCTGACCCGGAAGAGAATGTATTCACACTCCCACAGCTTTGTTCAGCAGTCCCTCTGTGTTCTGTGTGACGTTTTGTTTTATTTTTTCCATTTGTTTTTATACATACATGCAGGGAAGCAATGGTACCGGCAGTGTCTGTTGTCTGTTTGGTTCCATGACACCAAAATGCAAATTTCAAACACACCGAGTTGCTAATGAGAGAGCAGCTTATTTCTGGGACCCAGTGTGACAAGCAGGTTAATTGAAGGCCAGACCCAAGACAACTCTAACAGCAGGACTGAGGAAAGGGGATAGGAAAAAGACTTCTTCAAGAAATTTGTCAACAGTATAGGTGAAGGAGAAGAAACCCAGCTAAACCGTACCCACCTGGTCAGGGCAGGAATCGGGCATCGGCCTTCTGCTGGCTCAAGCCCTGGCTCTGAAATGGGCAACCCACTTTTACTCATGGGGTCGCCATTCAGTGCCCACACATTTGCCCTCTTGTTTCAAAACAGGATGGTCACAGTGAGATAGTTTCTTCCCCCCAAAGCCCTTTGTCTCCTTGTGCCTCCTTTTGTGCTTAGGGAGAGATTAGAGGTGCTTATGAAAAGAACCACAAGCCAACTAGAGAGCCTGGTCTTGTTGCTGTAGCCGATTAAGTTGTAAACTTTTATTTATTACCCGTGTGTGTGCCGTATTTTAAGCAAATACCCTTCCAGCTCCAGTCTGTGTGTCTGTGGCATTGCAATCCAAGCAGATAATTTATTTATTCTAATCTGGGAACACTGTCCACCAAGGTGTTCCATGACCACCTGTTCCTGATATTTGTGGAAGGATAATATCCTCTATACATGAAATTGTCATTCTGTGCCCTCCCTCCCAGCTAAAGATGTGAGCTTCAGTTGAATGAGTTTAACCTTACGTCCACCAAGGATTCTTTGAGGAAGTCCCTGAGGAGCAAGCTTCGGTCCCATGATTTCAAAACCATTTGTCCTCTGACTGTGAGAGCGCTGGTTATGTTCTCAATTTCCCCTCACCCTAGTGTGTCCGGACTCTGCAAGTAACTTACACCTTTTTATTTGAATGTATTTTAAAGCAGTAGGTTGAATAACAAAGGAATATGAAAAACCATGGACTGATTGGACCACTTTATGTATTCAGAGAGGACCCACCCATCAGGAACACCAGTGTAAAAATGGGCAATTCAGAGGTTGCAGTATTTAGTATAGTAAATAAATAAATGATCAACATTATGCAGCCACTACCAAAAAGTGAGTTGTAATGCATCAAAAAATCAATAAAATTTTATTCGCTAACGAGTATCAATAAAATAAATTCAAATGATGGAAACCACCCTAGTTTCCTGACTAGTGTCTTCTCATCATCAAGGAGATGGGTTTCTCAGACTTGAGGGTGTTCATCTCTTTTGGGGAAAGTAAGTGAAAGGCATACACTGCCCGTGCTGCGATAGCCTCCCTTTCTTCCCACATGAGACCATATCTGAGACACTTTCCCAGTAAAAATCTGATTCCCCTTTCAGGGCTATACCCTGTTCCACTGTGCACACCTACCACAGCGAAAGCAGTACAGACGGTCATGGAGTCAGTCCCAGTCTTTCGCTATCACAGCACTGGAGTGAAAAACGCTTGCATGTATGTGATTTCCCACATATGTGAGCACATCTGTGAAGCCAGTTCCCAGACAAACATTACCAACTGCCTTCTGGGGAGTCGTGTTAAGAGACTTGAGAACCAAGAACAGTGGAGGCCCACCCGAGGGGCAGTTGAGAGAAGAAGGAAAGGCTCGGATGCAACTTATTCTGCCACCTTGGTAGGTGAAGGCCATGAAACCCGGCCAGCACTAGTGGGACATGGCATCATAGATTAAAACCAGGTACCACCATTCGGCATTGGTGTGACCTTGGGCAAACAACTTGTCCTCTTTAGGCCCTCCCTTTTGAATCTGTGAAATGGGGACAGTAATACACCTTTGGGTTAATTAGTTGAGAAAGTATTTTTTGAGCACTTACCATGTGCCAGATGTTTTAAGTACTAGAGGGACAGTGATGAACAAGAGGAGTCCTGCTGTCATGGGGTATGCAATCTACCGAATGGAGAAGGACAACACCCCACAGAATAAGAAGGGCCATGCAGAGAATTACAGCAGAGGGGTGTGAGGGAGGGGCAGCCACTTCTGATTGGGAAGTCAGGGAAGCCTCTCCAGGGAGGGGCATTGAATCAGCCATGTGAGATCTGCCCTGGGTGTGTCTGGGCAGAGAGAGGAGCTGGTGCAAAGGCCTGTGGATAGAAAAGTGAGGATCACAGAAAGAAGGCCCATGTGGTCATTTGCTGGTAGGGTAATGGAATGCTGTAGGGTCAAAGAAACCATGATACTCACCAAAGAGTCCATCTGATCACCATGTTTCCCAGCCACTGCCATTGAGCAGGCCAGTGGGCTGTGAGCAGCAGGAAACCCAGGCACGGTTCTGCATGCTCCTCTCTTCCTGTGTGTTAAAGCTCAAAGCCACACACTGGAATGGTGGAGTCTCCATCATCCAGCATCTCCAAGTACATATTCCCCATGAACCTGTGTTAGACCTGTCATCTGAAAGAGAACTAACTAAGCATTTGTGTCAAACCAGTAAGATTTTTGGAGGGCGTCCCAGAATCCCCAGGGGAGGGAACAGGGAGCTGTTTTAAGAAGCCCTCCAGGTGATTCTAGGGCACACTGAAGTCTGAGAACTGCTGTGTAGGGTGGGAGTTCTGTGCAGGAGGCCAGGTTCCCTGCCCAGGCTCTCCCTGAGAAGGCCAGACAACTGCATTCTAATTTGCTTGAAGGGTAGAGAAAGAACGGGTGGTTTATCTGCTCAGCAGGGGCAGGCAAGGCTTTGAGGCCTGGTGACCTGGTGCTGGGTCTTCCCACTTTGCCAAGTGGGAATTTAGAAAGACCTACCATGTTCAGCTATAATTCTCATAGCTAATTCAGACAGAATGGATACTAAAACCACTGGGTGAGAATTTGTGAGGGAGCAGGAGAGTCATGTCTTCCTACAGAATGTTTGTAATTTACAAAAGGCGGGGGCTAGCATCTTTGCAGTGAAGAGAATTGTGACACCCCACTTTAAGTTCATCATGAAATGTAAGGTTCATTACCCCAAAATGGGACAAAGTGATACTAGTGTCCCCTGATGTGTGACATATTGGAAGGCACACACATTATTTCTGTGCTGTTCCTGCCACAAATGCAAAACCTGAATCATGAAGGTGATAAAATATTGTGTTTTTGAAAATGGCAATGACGTGAAAGAAAGGTCGAAACGTTCTGGATTAAAGGAGGATAAAGAGACAACCAACACAACTCAGATCTGAATTGGATACTGAGCTGGAAAAGATGCTTTAAAAGATAATGTTGGGGGGCTGGGGATGTGGCTCAAGCGGTAGCGCGCTCACCTGGCATGCGTGCGGCCCGGGTTCGATCCTTAGCACCACATACAGACAGGATGTTGTGTCCGCCGATAACTAAATAATAAATATTGAAAATTCTCTCTCTCTCTCTCTCTCTCTCTCTCTCTCTCTCTCTCTCTCTCTCTCTCTCTCTCTCACTCTCTCTTTAAAAAAAGAAAAGATAATGTTGGGACAGTCAGAGAAATTTGAATATAGAGCATATATTTTAAAATATTACATCAATATGAAATTTCAATAATTTATACTGTGGATATATGAGAGCCTGGCCTGTTTCCTAGGAGATGTGTGCTAATGAATTAAGAATAAAGGAACTTCATGTCCACAAGTCATTTTCAAGTGTTTTTGGAAAAAAGCAAAAAAAAAAAAAGATTTTTCAAAAACAAGATGCAAAAAATTGGAAGCACCCTAATAGAGGTTTCACAGTCTACAAAGTGCATTCTTCTGTCGTGTGGGTGTGGCAGGAGGATGTCTGAGGTGGTTCTGTTTCTTTCCTGTTCTCTGCTGAATTTCTTTGTGTGTGTCCCAAGCAACCCGCCTGCCCAGAGAGTTCAATCAGGGGACGCTGTAGCCCCAGGGGGAAGTTGTCAAAGAGACTGTTGCCAGGACCCAAAAATAAAGATGTCAAATTCTTGGTTTCTGGTTATGATGAAAGAAAAACCTAAGTGTATGTTTGGAGTAAGACCAAACAATCTGGAAGGGAAACTTGCTGAGCCAGTTCTTTTCTTTGCTTATTTGACCCTGCTAATCCCACTTGCCAATCACCTGGGACAAGAACTGGATAAATATTCTTCAAGTAGACAAGGGAAGGAGGAGTTTGGAGAGGGATTCCACTTACATCAGATGTAAGAGCCCTTCACCTATCCCTGTCCATGAGCTGAGTCCAAGATTATAGGAGAAGCCCTGGATGAGTCTGAGGATCCAAGAACAGATGAGCTAGTTTTGCAGGGAGCCTAGGAAAGTGAGGATGTTCTAGAACCCTTCCTCCATGGGTGATTCTCGCCCATCACGGGGCAGCAACCACATTGGGCAATGAGAAAGTTAGAAATGGCAGCAGGTGGGCCTCAGCAGAGAAGTACCAGGAGATCTCAAAGTACCTGGCCCCAGATCCGTGTGGAAGTCACTTCCATACGTTGCCTAGGAGCAGGTAGGCAGGCAGGTATGTTCCAGGGGGCCTTGCAAACAGTACAAAGGAAATAACACAGCCTCCCCCACAGCTCTAGCAAGTGCCTCCACCCAGATATGATACCACCCGGGGAAAAGTTGGTGGAGAGGAAAATTCTATCTGAATTATCTGAACTGATTGCAAGGCTCATATTAGGGATTGAATTGAGGTGGTGTTGGGGGAGGAGGTGTAATTTTAAAATCATGGGAGAATATATTTCCTGTAGCCAGTAGAGGGCACTTGGAGACAGCAGAAAACTTGAAGGAATTGGCTCTAATGATGGAAGCACAAGATCAGGTATGTGGGTTTGCTTTCCTAAGAAGAGATCCAGGGCAGGAGCTGAACCTCCCAACCCCTCTACACCACAACCTGCAAGGAAACAGTTTGTCATGGGTGCACGGTGGGAGGAAATGCCAATGGAGGAGACTCGGCCCCTCACATTTCGGATCCTTTCTAGAGCGTCAGTGGGTTCTCGAAGCTGCAGTTGCCTGGGGGTAGGTGGGCAATGCCAGACCGGCAAGGACTCCCAAGGTTGCAGGTCTTCCCACCTGATTCAGGGTTCTTCCCACTCTTTCCACACAATCGGATCTCAGTTCCATGCTACTCTGGGGATCCAAAGAGGGCCTTCCTATGCAAAGGTCACGGGGACAACTGAATAAGTCCCTCTGATTTGGGGGGCAGGAAGTTGGGAGGCCTGGTCGATGTCCTCCAGGTGAAGTGCAGGGAGGCATGTCTGGCCAAGAAGACCACTTACCCACAGGTGTGGATGTAAGAGAAGAAACATCACAGATTGGGAGGAAACCACTTGCGCACCCTCCTGCCATACCCAGGATCAAAGGAAAGCAGCTTAAAAAATAGTTTGCAAAATGTTCTGTATTATTAGGGTATTTCTCGCCTTTTGAAATTAGCCCACCTAATTAATGCATCTTCCTTTTATAAAAATTCTTGTTTGCTCTTTTTTTCCCCTGGAAACATTTGCAAATGAGTTATAAGCATTATGACCCTTTTCTCCTTAACATTTAGCCTGTATCTTCCAAGCCCCATAAAGCCCAGCACAGTGACTGAATCCGGGACTAAAATGTTTGTTGAATAGTACCTAGCATACACCATGCCAGGCTAATCTTGCTCTGGAGCCCCAAAGAACTTAAGCCAGTGAGGGAAATCTGGGCCTGTAGCTCAGATCAGCAACTTGGGGACCAGCAGCTCAGCAACGCATAGCAGATGAGACAAATCCAGGAAAAGGAAGCAAGAGAGGAACCTGGGACATGAAAGGCAAGGCAGAATCCATCAAGGTTTCCATGAGTTTCCAGGGAAGCCATGGGAAGAGGAGATTTTGGAACTACAGCCAAAGAGAAAGAACAGAAAAGAGATGTGTTGTTCTTCCACACCCCAAAATATATAAGCCCATAGTCCTCCTCGGGGCCTCTATTACCTGTGATACTAAGGCCTTGAATAGCTGTAGCAATATCCAACCCCTGCCTCTCCTGGGTGCCTGACCCCCAACAGTGGTGTCTTCTGCCACCCTCAGGCCCCAGAAAAAGCAACTGTACTGTATTCTCAGCTGTTCTGGAGTTCTGCAGAAACTGGAACTGACCAGCCAAAGCAGGTAAAGTTGCATGGCTCAGGAACCAGGTATGTAGGCCCTGCAGCCCATCAGCTGTGGTCTAGCCCCTGGTCCCCGTCAGTGGCTGTGCTCTCAAGGATGGAATCCTGACCCACCATAATTGTCCCAGGGATGAAGAGGGAAGGCTCAGCCAGATGACAACAGCCAGCCAAGCCTCTGGGGCTTTCAGACACATAGAGTGGCACTTCTCAACTCTCAGTGATAACTGGTTGGTCGTATTTTGCATTTTTATCAATTCAGCATAACACCAAATTATGAGAAAAAATAAAATGCAAGGCATAGGAAACCAAAATATAATATCAATTTTTAATTGGATTCAATAGACATTAAATTGCATTTTAAAATATTAAGAGCAAACATAGGGAAAACTAAAAGCTTTATGAAGACAGTACACATTATTCATTGAAAATGTGCATAGGGCATTTAGTATGGAGACTCACTGTTAAATTCAACTTTCATAGTTCTGCAGCTGTAACTAACCAAAAAGTAAAGAGTTAGGTAAGTGGTGGTTTTCTGTACTAAACACTGAGACCCGCATTTTGAATGAACACTGTTTTATCAGTATTAAGGTTTATAATATAATAAATGAGTAGGATTCTTTTAATTTTTTTCAGCTAATTCAGGTTGATAACTGTCCCATTTACAAGGGATAATGTATAAGCTTCTCAGCTCTCTTTTACTAACACTCCTGATTGAAGCTGATATATCTAAAGTAATTTCTTGACAAAAAATTTCCAATGGGGTTTGTTTTCCAGTCTGTAATTCAGGCTGAAGGATACACAATACAAATTTTTGTGCCTCCAAGTTAGATAATAATGTTAAACTTTAAATTTTGAAAGGCTTGAATAAAAATTAACTTCATGGTAAAAGAAACAAATTAGAAAAATAAATATAGACTTTCAGTTGCTCAGATTTTTAGGCATTTTTGGCTAAAGATTGCCAAACAAACCTTAAAGCATCACTTGTTGTAATGTGGTCATTAGTTAGTGGCTCGTGCCACCTGCAACTCAACCCAAGTGTTCCATGACACTGAGCGGACCCACATGCTTGGTCATGTGCTTGGACTTCATGACACTGTTAATCGTCCAAAATGCATCTAACCATTTACACCTAATTTCCATTCTTATCTCATTGTGGACAGTTTGCAGACTGATGTGAGCCCTCAGACCATTCTTCAGGTAGTGCTTCTATGGTATAAAGCACCTTTTTGTTAAATTTAATGAATTTCTGGTTAAGTGACGAAGCTTTTAAACATAATTTGTTATTTTTGCTTCTAGAAAAATCCCCCTCATGACCCAGAGCAGTGGGGAGAAGTTGATGCCTTGGGATGGGCCATTCTTCCCTTACTTAACCTCAAAACAAACATCATCAATGAACATTTTCGCTTGATGATACAGCCACCCCTCATGTAAAGAAACATAAATTTATGGTCTTCTTCAAACAGAAGTGCAGGAGCTATAGGAGATGTCCAGGCCACATCTTGTCCTTCTTGACCCTGACTTGATGAACTGGAACCTGTGGGTGCATTGTAGTGTTAACTGTGGAATTGTTTAAGTAGGGGATGGAAGATTGAAAAAGCAAAAGGGAAAATTGATAAAGCAATAGTACTGATAACCACGGGAATCAGAGCCCTCACTACTGTAGGACTGGGGGAGCAAAGGAAATATGTGGCATTGTTTAGATTAAAAAAAAATCAGGGGAAAATCTAATTATTAAGTTACTGTCTCTTAGCTCTGAATTCACCGTTATATACCCTGCTGAGGCTTCTGTGTCAGGTGCTGCAGATAGGGAGACCCCTGAGGGCAGAAGGAGAAGCAGGAGATCTGTTTCTTGCGGCCTGTGAGCTGTCTCCGTCAGCAGCGCTTCTCCACTCTGGCAGCAACATCGCTCTCCCTCATCCTAGACCTGCCTCACCACAACACTCCTTCCTCCTGCTCAGGAAGGGCAGCGGGGACGCACCCTCCCCTCAGAGCTCTGGGTTCACCTTCTCAGGACCCGGCCTTCTCAGTTTATTTTATTCTGCCCTGTTTCCTTTGCTCTCCAAGTCTTACAGAAGTGGGGGCTCTGATTCCTGTGGTTATCAGCACTGTTTTCCCAATGTTCCCTTTTGCTTTTTCAATCTTCCATCCCCTGCTTAAGCAATTCCCCATATTCTCTCTGTTGAAAAAAAAGCCAGTCCTTCCTACTGGTTGGTAATTGTGACGACATTCCTCCAGCACCTAGTTCAACTCTGTCCTCCGTTGGCCGGAATTCTTTGTGAGAGTAATGAAAATTTTCATTTTAGCAAGATCCAAACCATATGTGGCCAGGCCTATTAGATGGGCTTTCCAGGGGCGCAAATACAGTGAAGGAAGGAAATTGTGATGATAAACCATGGCCCTGAGGCCTGTTTAGAAACAAGGACCCTAGCACATTGCTATGATTATGCATATAAACTCTAGAGTAGAGGCAGTCATATCAATTGAGGGGCTAGCACAATAATCCAGGAGAAGGATAGTTGGTGGCTCCGTTCCAGGTGGTGGTGGAGAAAGAGGTGAAGAGAGGGTTAATTCTAAATGCATTTTGAAGCCAATCTGACAAAGAGGTTTGCTGAGGATTAGATGGACTGTGAGAGGAGTCAAAGATCGTCCCAGGGCTTTTGACCTAAGCAGCTGGAAGGATGGAGTTGCCATCAGTTGAGTTGGGGAAGGTATTAGGAGGATAAAGTTTCAGGAGAAATCCATGAGTTGAAGTATGCACAGTTGACTTTGAAATGTCACTATGTGTCCAAGTGCAAATGATTCCAAATCTTTGCTCTTTGACTTGAACTATCACTTCCCACTAGAATGAGGAAGCCTGATGTCAGTCCCTTTCAACTCTCATTTCAGCATCTCTGGTGCGCAGCACAGTGCCTGAACCACAATCATCTCAGTAGATAGCATTTGAGTGAATGGTTCCAATTGAGGCCAAAGTTTGTCTTATTCAAGTTGCAACTCCACACCTTGTTTTCCAGACAGGAAGAGAATAACCATTTGGTTCTGTAAACTGCAGCTTCTAGTGTTCATTGGAAACCCATCTTACCAGTTCATCACTTGTAAGTTGAAGTCCTTCTTCCCCGAAGTAGAGAGAAACCTCTGAGAGACACAGGAGCTTTCTGTCCTTCTTTTATAAGTGTGTCCCAGCCTGGATTCTGCTGGAGACTTATTGAGTCAGAAGACAGGGCTTTGACAACATCTCAGCTCTAGGAGGGGCCAAGGGACTGAGGTGGAGCAGGAGATGCCCCTTCCTCGCTTCTTTCTTTGTGTGTGGATATGCTGTTTGTGTTGTGCCCCATCTCCTAGGAAACCTGAAGAACATTCTAGAACCAGTTCTCTGGGAGCTTCCCTCTCTGCTCAAGTTCAAATACAAGTAATTACAGACTGTCTGTTGGACACTTGTCAGGGGACCACAGCCAGATGCCTCCTTTGCCTGGTGTCCAGCACAGAATAGGAGGAGCCCTTCTGGAAACTCTATACTTTCACCTTAATTCAGCCAGCTCGGACTTTTGCACCAGTGTGTCTCTATAATGAGCTGCCTATCCAGCACCTGACCTCTGGTGTCACCTTCTTCATGGAGGTTTTCTTAACCCCCCCTTTTAGTTTATGAGTCCTTGTTGTGCAGAGAGAGACAGAGAAAGTGAAGGTGAAGATGGAGAAGGCTGATTTGATATTAGCCAATTTGATCTTGTTGTTATGTTCAGAATACAAGACTACATGCACTCGGTGGAGCTTAGCATTTTTACTTATTTGGCATTGTTTTTCCTTTCACTTTTCCTTCACTCAAATCTGGAAAGCATAAGGTGCTCACTAATTAGAGGTAACCATAGTTACCAAGTTGTCTTCAAATTGTCTTGAAGAGGACTTTTTTTTCCCCCCTCTTGGTTTTAATTCTACAAAAGGCATTTTACATGTCAGTCATCCTTATTCTATATTCAGTTTCACTGGATGATTTTCCTAACTCAGGAGTCTTTTGGTAGCCATATTAAAAGTTCAAAAGTAAAATAACAAAATAATAAAACCAACCATTCATTCTTAGAAAATAGTTTCAGGTCCTGAATTGTCTGATTTTAATATTTCAGCTGATTGGGTGACAAGAAGAAATGAGCCTGGACCCTGCGGAGTTCAGTGTGTACAGGGCAAGTCAACAGAAAGAAGTTGGCACCCGGAGGAGTGGTTTTAAAATGTCCACTTGGGGGCGCTGTGGTCTTCTTCAGGAGCAGAACCAAGGTCCATTTCTCTGGTTAGGTAAGTTACTGAGTATGAAATTTCACAGACACTCAGGTTCTGATGAACCACAGTGGTGATTAGATACCCTCAGAGACTGGCTGGCTTCCTCTTCATCCAGTCAGCCCTATTGTTCTGTTTTCTCCTGCCTCTGCTTGTTACCTTTATAGTTTTTGCTGCATTGTATTTCAACTGCCAGCTCTTCTGACTCCTCCTCTTGGCTTTGTCTCTGTACCACCTACATCAACGCAGTGCCTGGCACACAGGTGCATTTCTGTGTGTGTTGCTTAGTCTGTGTAGGGCTCAAAACGGTCCCTGTGAGCTAAGAAGGGAGAGCAATTGAATCTTTTCTGGAATGGGACTTAGATCAAGCATGTTGAAATCATTCTGGCTGCAGCCCAGGGGAGTCTGGACAGGTATGACTTGAACAACTGCTAATTGTACCTGTTCCTGTTTGCATATTTAGCCACAAGAAGAAAAAGATAGAAAAGGTATTGTTCTTGGAACTCAATTAGATGTGCCTTATTTCATTTGTCAGTAACTCTTGTTCCTTCTGGAAAATTTCCAGACCAGAAGCATCTTGGGAGTCCTGGTAATGGACACAAAATTAAGACAATAGAAAAGCCACCCATTCTTACAGAAGAACATGATACCATGAATGACTGGGGTTTAAAATTTCAGCACATCTTGAGACAATATTTCATCAATATTTTACAGTCCCAGCAGAGCCTGCCAAGACTTGGTAGGTTGAGAAGCCAAGGGTAGGCCCCAAAGTCTGTGCTGGTGCCTTTCTCAAAGGTAGGTGACAGGGAGACAACCATAGGGTGAGTCCAAGCAGGCATAGCTGGACTGAATCACTCCGAGTTAAGCCTTGGTCCTGAGTGAGGAGCAGGAGTGAGAGAACCAACATAAAAGGGAGCAGAGAGAGGTGGAGGGAGATCTAGGCAGAGACTCCACAAGGGGCAGAGCACAGTGGAAGAGATTTCAGGCTAGAGTGCAGAGAAATTAACCTGGACTAGAGGCTGGGAAAGCAGGAAAGAGATGGCAACATAAAGGTCTGATGAACCAAGAGGCAGATATGCAGCTGAGCCCAGGTGATACCCAGCCAGCTTCCCTTTGGAAATATTAATTTCAATCTCCCCTAAGACAGGGTTGCGTAATAACACAATGTGTGAAGTTGCTCTGTGAGAGAGGGCATGCCAACCGTTGGCCTCCATACTGTTATCCTGCTGAAAAGCAGGCTCATCATTGTGAGATTTTGAGAAGAAGTTGGGATTTTTATGGGAAATTTCTATATTTAAAAAACACGAGCACTCTGGTTCCAGGTAAGAGTAAGCACACTTCACACATCCTTCCAGCTAATGATAGCTCCAGGAGAGACTACATAGACCAGCTATTTGAAGAAAATGGAAGGAAAAGAGCGGCAAGCAGATTGGGGAAGAAGACCAGAAAAGGAAGTACATCAAGCCAGTAGTGAGTTTATATTTCACCTACTCTGGTGTCTTCCTGGTTTGAACACAGCAGAGCAAGAGACTGCAAGTGGGTTCCAGGGAGAAGGCCCCTAATTTTGGTTCAAGAAGTGAAATTTGGGACCACTAATGCCCAGAGAGAGAGCATGAATGCTTCCTTTCTTAGTTTTCTCTACTTTCTAGATAAGAGCACATCTGTGGTGGCAGCAGTCAGTAATGGAACTGGCAGAACCAAAATTCTGAGGAAAGGCAAACCCGCTGTTTGATCAGAAGGATTGCCATCTCAAGAGGGTGAGCTCGTTGTTTTTTTCCTCTGTTTTCCTACCACTGAGACCTGAACATGGCCCCAAATATGGCAGTGTGAAGCAGAACAGAGTAACCAGAACCCCAAGTTCCTAAGTGAAGGGCCGGAAAGGGAAGCCTCAAAGAACACAAAGCACTGGAGAGGTTAAAGAGGGAGGAAAGTGACCTCTATTTGTTCATGAACTCCAAGGTTTCCTATTGTCCCTACTCCGCTGGAGCCAGACATGTTTAGATCTGGTCCTAACTAGCACACCAAAGACTTTGAGAACTGAAGTAATGGAGAGATCACCATCCAGTTCCCAGCCTGGCCAATGAGCGATTGATGAATGCCTGAAATGGAGCCAACAAGGAGTATAAACTCTTTGAAAACAACTGACATTGTAATCAGAGCCCGTAAGGGTGGGTTGGTCCTTGATGCCAGGACCTGACCAGGTGGATAACCTGCTAAAATAAAAATAGCATTTTTTTTTTACAAGATTTAAACAAGCTACAGTCTCATAATATAATTTTCACAATGACCAAAATATAAAATCAAAATTACTGAGCGTACAAAAAAACATGAACATTTAAATTGTCCTTGGAAAAGACAGTCAACAGATGCCGGTGATGAAATTTCACAGATGTTAAAATTATCAAAGTCCTTAAAGCAGCTATGATAAAAGTGCTCAAATGAGCAATTGCAACCATTCTTGAAACAAAGTTTAAAATAGAAAATCTCAGCAAAGACATGAGAGATAAAAGTAGAAATCTGAGAATTTAGAAATACAAAGCCAAACAAAGGAAGTCACTGGATGGACTCATTAGCAGAATTGAAACGACAGAGGGAAGAGTCAGTGAATTTGAAGATAAATAGAAATTATCCAATATAAACCATAGAGAGGAAGATATAAAAAATGAACACAGCCTCTCTGACATATGGGATGACAAAAAAAGGGAGGGATGTCTAACATTTGTGTCATCAGATCCCAGAGAGAGAGAAATACACACACACACACACACACACACACATATACTTGTATGAACATATATATACTTACATCTGTATATATAAGCATGTATATATGTATATAAGTGTATGTGTTAAAGACCTATACAGACCACAAACAGAGCAAACAAAAAAAAATCTACACCCAGAAACACCACAATCAAACCACTGAACACTAAAAACAAAGGAAAATCTTGAAAATATAGAAAAATGGCATTGTTTTCAGGGGGAAAATGGTTTGGAAACCATAGAGGTCATAGGAAGGGGAACAGTATTTTTAAAAGTGCTGAAGGAAAAAAAAAAGTTGGTCTAGAATTCTGAATTTGGCAAAAATATCTTTCAGGAATGAAGGGAAAATAAAGACATTCTCTGATGAAGAAAAACTAAGAAAATTCACAGGAGCAAACCTGTTCTAAAGGGATTGATCATATTCCTCAGACAGAAAGGTATGTCTGGGCTCCGTCCCACAGCTGAACTGGTGGCCCCTCGGCATCAAGAAAGGACCACTCATGTATCTCAAGTTACTATTTTCAATTTACAAGGTAAACGCAGAGATTTGGGATGTGCAAAGTGACCTTCAGAAGCCAATTCTGGAAACATTCCAGCAGGAGTGAAGAGTGGCAGCTCATCTTCCTGGCTGGGGAGACTAGTGTCTCTAAAACAACTGCTGATTGGAAAACGTCCCATGGTGTTCAGGCCCCGTAGAGTACTCTTAAAAGCTGTGAAGACAAAATGGTAGTAGTGTGGTCCAGGCTGCCACCCTGAGGAAGGAATCACCAGAAGCCTCTAGACACTGGGCCAGAACCTGGGGATGGGCAGAGCAGATGGAATACTCTGCCCACTGAGGCGGTATTTTCAAGGGGCCTCATGGCATTAATGAGACAGCCATGGAGGGGAACATGGTGGACACTGGGTAGCCACCCAGGTGACAAACCTCAGTGATTATCATAATCATCAGGGGAGAACTGGGGTGTTACTTCAGTAAAGAATTTGGATGAAGTAGTAGTTTGGGGACCATTCTTATGACTCTGTGTCTCTTTGTAAACTGTCACAACGAGGAGAATATGAGCCACAGTTGTTAGAAGGATGATCTACAAATATCGTAAGAAGTTTGGAGAAGAGGAAGAACAATTCTTGCGACCCCAAACTCTGGACACGACTATCTTTATTTTCATATCATCCCATGAAAAGATAAATAATGTGAACAGAGGACTTTCCACTTAACATGGGTGTTCTGGAACAATCTGGTTCCAGGGTATGGAAACCAGCCCCAAAATACAGTGAGACTAAAGACAGAGGCAGATCTAGGACTGCACTGGTGCGATGTATTGGAGACCCACGGACAAAAGCATGATCATAGGCCACAGCAAGAAGAGTGGATCTCCATAGTTTGGGGCACAAGGAGAGGTATATATATCAGAGGGGAATATACAGGGTGGAGAGGAGTAAGGGAGGGAGATTGGGGACGGGGTTGAGGAAAGGAAGTGGACGAGAAGGAGGAAGGGAGGGAGGGGAAGAGGGCAGGGCTTTCTGGTGGGCGTGGGTTCCTCAGATCCTTCTCAAGTGGGGCTTGAAGAGCTGTTGGGCTTCTGTGAGAGCTGCTCAGCTCAACTGTAGGAGCTCCATGGGATCCCCCTGCCGAGGGCTGAGGAAGATCCGGGACATGCCAGCTCCTGGGTCCCTGTAACAGCATGTGGCATGGAGATGAGAGCAGGGACACTGCAGTTAGAAGGTGGCCAGAGGTGGTGCTGAAAGCATTGGGAAGCAGGTCTTTAGGCTCCCTCCCACCCCTGCCCAGGAGGCTCTATCAGGTCCCCTCAAAGCCCCAACAAAGTATCACTCATGCTGATTCAGCAGTTTCTGTGCAGGCACAGTTTCCAAACAAGGCTCCAGCTCTCCTCCAAGTCGCCAGCTCTCCTCCAAGTCGCCAGCTCTCCTCCAAGGCTCCGCATCTCCTCATTGAGGTCTGGAACCACAAGCTGCTTAAATCCTGGCACTGCCACTTGGCAGTGTATGGATCCATCAGTCATTTAGCTTCTTGAAGTTCTGGTTTCCTCTTGGAGAAGCGGGATCATGATCACCTTGGAAAATTGGGACAGTTTCCTGAGCTAATGCCCATGAGTTTCTTTGTACAGCGTCCAGTACCTAAGAGGAGGCCAGGGACTATTCTCTCCTTCCCTTTTCCACATTAGGAAAATTTCCAAGGGATTTTGAAGAGGGCAGAGGTGATTACTGGGCATTCTTTCAGTGCTCTTGACAGCTGTCTTTGAGCTACTTACACTAGGTAAGCCCTAGAAAATGGACAGTAATGCAAACAGAAACATAAGGAAAAACTGTCCCCTAAAGACAAATAATTTCTGTTCTGGGTAACATTCCAAACATGGCATTTTATTGACCTATAGTCATGAACCCGGTTTTTGTTTGTTTGTTTGTTTTTTGAAGGGCATTCCGTATGCACCTTTTCTTTCTTTTTTAAAATATGGTTTTAGTTGTAGATTGTCACAATGTCTTTATTTTTATGTGGTGCTGAGGATTGAACCCAGGGCCTCACGCGTGCGAAGCAAGTGCTCTACCACTGAGCTACAACCCCAGCCCATCAGTTTTGAGTATATTAGCAAATCATTTCCCCATCCTGACTACCTGTGCGTGTCTGTCCTTGAGTTCTCCTTTTGAAATGGTTGTAACATCTTGCTAGTTCCTTTATTAATGGAAGCTTTGACATGTGTTGATTTTAAATTTGTATGAGCCATGACTTTACCTTTGAAAATGTAACACCTACTTCCTGGATGATTCACAAATCAGTAATTCAGATAAGACCTTCTTCATCCCTTCTCCACTGATTTTATATTAAATTCCAAGTTCCTCATCATGCCCTCCATAAAACACAAACAATACATATCCACACTCGTGTGTGTACACACATAGGGTCATGCTGCCATCCCCATACATACCCAGTACCCTCTACATACCCATAAAATAGTGATCTTTGCTGGAGAGGGTTGCTAAAAACACAGGCATCTGAATATCTTGGACTGAATGGGAATTGGATACCTAACATACGAGGTGATTGGAAACCACATTGCAGGGACTAAATAAATGAAGTAGTAACCTTAGTAGGGAATGATATAGAGTGCTATCTATTTGGAGTCTACACTGAATCCTAACTTTAGTTCAAGTTAAAAAATTGCACTGCCTTGATCTTTTGGGGTCCTTCTTTGAGGACTTGCTTGCCATTTTCTTTCCACCATTAAGGAAGGTGCACTGAGTATCCACAGTGATGGTGGTCTGGGTAGAGTCCCTCTGGAACCTGTTATATATTTGCCAATATTGTTTTCAATGTCTGTTCCTTTTGTGCTGCCATGTTCTATGTCAGACCTGGAACCATAGCTGGTTGACGATCTGAGATTATTGGAGCCTCGGCTGGGAGGCATGGAAGGTCTGCACTGTGGGTGGTAGTTATTAGATCATCTCTGGTGTCCCTGCGTACTCACTTGTTCCCTTTACTGACGGCTATAGAGGACCAACAGACAGATTGACTTCTGCTCTGGATAACTACCAGAGTCCTCCCAATATGCTTACGAACTGAAAAACAGCAGAACTCTTGGGAAAGCAATCACAGGTTCTTCTCGACACCAGCAAAAACGCTGGGTCCGGTGGCATTGACCACTTGGGAGCTTCCCGGGAACTGGCTCAGGCTTTCTAAATCAGAATATACGATTTAACGAGAGTCCTCTGGTGAATCTTGTGCACTTTCAGAGTTTGAGAAATGCAAAGAGTGACAGAGGTTCCAATAGCACAGGAATATCAAGCCCTCAAGTCTGTGACTCTGGTTGATAGGTGCACCGATCATGTTCACCTCTCAGAGACAGCTTCCTCATCCATAAAGGAAGGACAATAATCTCTGTGCCACAGGCCACGGAATGATCAAATACTTGCAAAGGCAGGGTAAGGCACTGCCTTATAACTTACTTAAAGAGAGAATTCTAAAGAACACCTATGGGGGGGGGCAGTAGGATTGGCAAAAGAGGTCAGGAGTCTGGGTTTTCAGGGCTCTAGACCTGACCACAGAAGGCACTTGTGCTAGCCACCTTGCCTCAGGAGGGGGTCAGCTCCATGCCCTAGCACTCATTTCCCAAGCTGTGTCTGGGGCCATCTACTGCAGGGATTCCCTGGGCACTGCAGATCAGACTTCCCTCCTTGCATGGTCTGAGGACCCTCAGTGGATTCAAGAAATGAACAGTCAGAATGAAATCACTTTAATAGCATAGCAACATGATAGGACTAGAAGAGTCACAGAGTCAGGAAACATCATATTCTTCAATTGCACAATTCTGCTGAGGTGTGTGGTTGCACAGGACAATCTTAATAGAAGGATTTTTCACATTGAGAACTTAATAAATAAGATACTTAAAATGTCAAACTTCAGAGACAATGAGTTATGAGCATGATTGTTTTCTTATTCTGCCTCCTCTGAGTCAGGTGGACGGAGGCCGGTCTTCTAAGACGGGTACTCATATTCCTCAGCACTGCGTCGGCCAAAATCCATCCAGCCCATGTAGTCCCGGTCACTTATCCTGTGGCTGGGGTCCAGGTTCTGCAGGTTCTTAATGATGGACATGCGGCCAGAGGGAGCTACAAGGGACAGAGAAGAAGAAAAGAAGAGCATTATGTCTAAGAATACAACCAGTTCAATTTGTGAAGGCAAACAACAGAAAAGGCCAGATGAAATATATACATTTATATTCTTAAAGGTATTACAAACAAAGATGAAAGAGGAGAAAGACCTATGTCTGCATAAATGGATAAAAGTGATGTTCACTAGTTATGGGTGTGTTTTGTGTTCACAGGTTATTTAGATGAGTTCATTTTGTCCTGCCTTATACAAACTGAGGAATTGCCTCAATTTTTCTTTGTCTCCCCTACCCTTAACAGTATTTCCCTTGTGTATATGGCCCTCAGCAGAAAGCAAGAATTTCCCTAGTACTTACCCATTTCTAAATTTCATTGCTTAACCTCCCTGACCATACCCAACTTGTTCAGAGAGCTTTAAGATAGTGCAATCACAATATCTTGATATTGAAATGGCTTTAAAAGATGGAGTCAAGTCCCAATGCTAATTAAACAATGTTTTGAAATTATTAATTTGAAAGCTACTTTCCTTTCTTAAAAATAAAGATAACCCGAAAAAAGATACACTATCAGATTAAAATCTTGGCATCTCAGTAATAGTCCAAGAAGGATGCAAGAATAAAAGAGGTAAATGAAGTCAGACATTTTGACCTAAAATCAATAACTGAAATTGAATGGGTGCCATGTCCTTGGGAACAGGATTATTCTTGCCTAGAACCCACATTGAGTGGGCAGAAGTATGACAAGGTAGATGCTTTGGAGGCATGTGACACAGTGCCTCTCAGAGATCACAGACAGTGATCTGTGCAAACAAAGGGTTAAACAAGGCACTTCAGGGCCATGAATGGGCAAAGTCCAGGCCAATTCCTGAGTAGAGAAATAGAGGATCTCTCAGTGGTGGCCACTGTGTTGGGGGCCACCATGTCTCCACTTCTCAAGATATTGGTGAGGCTCTCCTTGCTAGTTCCTGCATATGGAGCCCAAATATGTGCTGTTTACTGACAAGTGACCATTCATAGGCAGTTACCCTGTCATAATGGGTAATGAAATTAACCAGCTATATTTAAAGCAGACACACCACACAGAATAACAACATGCCCATCCTTTCTCTCTCTGTCCCCATCCCTTCCCAGTTTGGGAGCTAAGTCAACACAGTACATTTGAGCCCTTTTTGTAGACATTCCTAGCCTATCCAGAAGGGAAAGGGCCCCTGCTGTTTAACTGTTTGAGAACATTTTATGGTGAAATATTTGTCCTTAAATTCAGCAAGACCTGCAGACTCAGTTCTCCATGGACAGTAACGTGGAAATATGACCCGTCCTCCTGCCTGCTCTGATGATGAATGCTATAACCCAAATTTCCATCTAGTGGAAGCAAAGTGACAGCTTCAATATGAACAAGCAATCGGGATTGCTGGATGAGCACTGTGTACAGCTGTCATTCTATAGAGCTCTGTCCTCACCTGGGTGTACTTACCATAGTCTTCATTCACCAGTGCTACACAGAGTAGGGACTTATAACTGATTTATGGAGTCAAAGTGAAGGATCTGACTTCTTTAAACTTTAACATCCAGAATCGATAGTACAGCCGGGAAGCCAAATGGCTTCCAGACACTCTGGGGAAGACAGGGCTTGGAGAACCTCAGTCTTGTTGCGGCTTAGATGTGCAGACATCTGCATATCTTCTATTATTATATTCTATTATTCAACCTTTTAGAACCATGGCTTCCTTATGGGCAAAATGGGCATGATAATACTTACTGTGCCGGGATTTTTTTCAGGTCTGAGAGAGACAAGAGCTGCAACACTGGGGCTTTGCTGGTCACGGATAAGTGTGTACTGAATGCCATTAGATGCACTATGCCACTAGATGCCTCCCCTATCACCCTCTACTAGAACTGCTTCTCCCCAAACCATTAAGAGTTCCTGATAATAAACTCTTACACACTTCTCAAAGAACACATTTTGTCATTTAGAACCTTTCATGTATTCTAGTGTTAAGTCAAATCAAATATGATCTCAAAATATATAAAATATTCAAGGACATTTATTCCTACATCATATTTGTCAGTAGAAGAACATGATTGTTTTCTAGTTCTGCTGATCCTGGGTGTTGGTAGCTTATTTTCCAAGTGATTGCTCTTCCCACTAGGGTTCCTTTGGCCCAACAGCCTGAAGGCAAAGACAGGAAGGTGTTGAAAGAGGGGATTAGAAAAACTTCCCATCTAAGATTTATGCTGTAAGAGCCACTGGTAGGGTATTGGTTCTAGGAAATAATTTGGCAAGTAGCTCACCTCACCCCTAGAACTGGGTTTCTTGGGTCTTTCCTAAAGCCGGAGAGAGATCTACATTTCAATGAATAGCCTAGGATATCTCAGACTGTCTGGCTGAAATTCAACCCACATCTGTGAGCAGATTCTAAATTACGTTCAGATAGGCAAACAGAAGGAATTCTCCAAACTGTCAGACTTTCTGTCATCTGACTAGTATTTCCATTCTTTCAGTTTAATTCTCAGGAAAGAACACAAAAGGTGTAGTTTGAGCAATTCTACAAATCACCTTCTGTCCTTTGCCCTCTGAAGGCCCTTGTCAAAAAGTTTCTAATTTCATCTTCATGTAAAACCACAGAAGACTCTAGAAAGCCAAGCCCTCCATTTTCTTCCTCTTTACTCAAAGCCGTAAGTTAAAGTTCAAATCCAATTGAGTACAACCTCATAGAAAAGGAAGTCACTTCCCTCAGCCATCCTGGCAGTGTTTGCTGGATGTTTTTAATTCAGTTATTGATGCACTTTAGCACTCTGCCCCTTAGTCCGTGTCCATCATCAGTGTCATTGTGGATAAAGCTGGGAGAGAAAAATCATGATTCCTCCTTCTGAATCACACAAAGAGCCAACGGGGACTCCAGGGAGCTCTGGCCTCCTATTTGCAGATGAGAAAGTCAGGCCCAGGAAAAGGGCACTAAACCAGGGAGCTGCTAAATCACCTTATTCCTGAAAAAAGGAATGCTGAGAAAACTGACTTATGGGAACATCTCTCCAATAGTTTTTTTTTTTTTTTAATCATCTTATGTGTAATTATTTCAATTCACTCACTGTCAAGGAAAACTCAAAAATGCTCCTGGTTCTTTCCTTCTGTTACATACTTTAGTGAAAACTGACCTATTCTCACTTGTTTTTGTCAGATCTCAAGCATTTTCAGCATCCATGACTTCCTGCTAGAGAGTTTCCAACTGTCTGCATGTATGTGGCTCCTGGTTCAGCTGCATTAATAGAAGAGGTTTTAGTGTATTTGGAACCCCTTTCCAGGATTTAGTAATTATCTTTAAAAAAAATTCATAAAATGGTATTGAGCTTAATCAGCAACACTGTACCAAAAATTAGCTTAGAGAAAGATTTTTAAGAACGTTTTCCTTGCTAATAAATTAAGTTCTCTACACCTCATCTTGATTTGCTTATAGAGGACTTCAAAACTGTACTCTCAGGTGCAGTGGAACTCTGGAAATGAAGGTAAAAATCTTATCCGTCTGTGTTTTCTCCCAAAGGGACACCTTCATCTGGTGGGCGCTAGAGGAGAGGGCCAGGATTGACAGTCTAGAACAGGAACAGAAGTGAGGGACGAAAAGGCAGCATCCTTACCTTTCCGAGCCTGCTGGATGTATCGGGCCAACAGTGCGCCCAGGTGCGCTCTCGGTTCCCCGTCTGTCCTCTGCACCGCCCTCAGCTGCCTTCGGGCCGCCTCTTCTGCCCTCTGAACCCCGGAGCCTGCGGCACCAGATGGGGGCACCGGCTGCGTCAGGGCGCCCGCAGCAAGTACCGCCATCAGCACGCACAGGCAAACGCCACGGTTCATGGCTGTGGAGAGCAAAGGCAAGGGGGGCGTCAAAAAAAAAAAAAAAAAAAAATGCTGGGCATCCGCCAGCGCCTGCCGAGAGTCGGGCACCTGGAAGCGGGCTCACTCCAGCTCCGGCGCACCAAACCCGCTAGGTTGGAGTCAGCGCTAGGGCTTACCCAGCACAGACCCTAGCTGAGTGACACACAGCCGCGCGCGCGCGCGCCTAAGCGCGCTTGGCTTGTCTCTAGGGTAATCAGCACCCAAGTGCCAGAGTCGGTGAGAGAACTGGTGTTTCGCCCTTTTTAGCAGAAAGAATGTCTCCTGTTCGCCTTAAGTTTGAGAAAGCTTTTGTAGAGCGTCTTTGTTCTAGCTGGAAAAGCACTCTATTAAAGATAGTGTGAAAAATACAGGATCTCAGCAGAGAGAAATGAGACCCCTTGAAGAAAGGCAAGACTTTTCCAGATAGAAAAGAAGCTTTCAGTACGGAAGTAAATGGCGAATTAAAAAAACACAGTTTTAAACTGTGGATGCCATAATTTTAAAAAATGTATAAAGTTTCCTCGAGGTGTATGTGGGAATTAGTAATAAATCACTACGCAAAACATAGGTAGAGTTTTTAAAAAATCAGAAATATGCGTTCAGTTCTCAGCCATTGCCAAAGCACCGATTGACTGCATTTTAGAACTGTGATTAGATAGAAAATCCACATATTTCTATTCTTAAAGCTCTGGAATTTCTGCAATATTTAGAAAATGGATTTAAATATTAAAACTTTTTGGTATTTTATTTGAAAAGATTGCAAAGTTCTCCGCACCTCTGTTTAACTGCTAGCAAATCCCAATTTGCCTGAGACTCCTAGCAAATGGCTATTTCAAAGTTTTGTGCAAAAAAGACCCACACAGGCTTGTGAAAGTCTCTAAGGCAGCTACCCACCCACCCAGCCCTCATTTTTAAATCCAGCACCCTTATTTCTGAGTTTAAAGAATGTCTTTTCAGCTGTCGGGAGGAGGTGGGGGAGACACAGAAAACAGAAAAAAATATAAAGGGGTACAAAACTGAAGACAGCATTCTTCAAAGACACAGGACACTTGTATCCGCGTGGGCGAGTGAAGGGACCTACATACCTTTGGATTAGAAAGCAGCTGGTTTAGCGTTTCCAGCGGAGCTGCGACAGCCGAGCCAAGTTCAGGGTAGGCGGGCGGGTGGCTGCCTCTTAAATAGCCCCGCCCGGCGCTATAGGACAGTCATCTATTTACCCAACGCTGACGCAGACCCGCAGCAACACGTGCTCAGAGGACGGCCACTGGGTCGACAACCGATTGAAGTGGCTTCTAGAAAAAGAGGGGAAACGGCTCAAGAAAAGGGGGCTAGCTCCTCCCAGGCGGGGATCCGGGTGTGGTTCTCCCGGGGCTCAATGCACTTCCCCCCTCGCCCTGTCCCCTGCCTCTCCTTGGCCCATTCCAGTGCAGTGCGCTTTCCAGGGTGGGAAACCTAGGATTCTTTAGCCTCTGGGTTGGATAAACTGCCTGAATTTAATTCACTTTGGGAACCAGTTGGGCCTCCAAGGAAACTGGAGGAACCCTAGGCCAGACTGACAGCTAAGTGAAATTCTGAAAGGGGGCGTGTGTGTGGGGTGGGTGGGCCCCCTCTTGGATCACCTGAGGCCCTGGTCTCCAGACTTGTAAGGGCTCTCTCCAGGGAGAAGGGGGAAGTCAGAATCTTCACTTGCTTCTCAGCGCAATAAAAGCCCTTGATGATTCCAAGGGCAAGTGTTGCCAGTCCGGGAAAGGGATCCCGCCACTGCTGGCTGTTGTGTCCTGGGCCTTTCTTCATGCAGCTGTAAAATGGAAACGACACCTCGGGGCTTGGCTCAGGGGGATCCATTTTAAGAAAGGGCTTCGATCTCTTCCTGGGCAGAGTTACTACACACCCGCGGCTCCCGCTGTTCATCGTCGCCAAGTGGCGCCAGTGAGTGTCTAGGAAGCTTGCGGCCCACCGCACCCCACAAGTTCCGGCTACTCACGCCTTCTGCGAGTACTCGCGCACTCCCCTCTCCCACCGCCTCTCCAGAATTCTGACTGCTCGGCTTGGAGATAAGGACTCTGCCGCTGCCCCTTGTCGTTCACCTGCCCAGAGGAGGGAAGAAGGGCACCCGGGGCTGCCGTGCGTCTTCCCTGCGCTGTTGCTCCTCTGACTCCGAAGCGAGGCTGCCCCAAGCCGCTCAGAGCGCGGTACATGAAGCCATCTAGGTTGGAGTCCGAGGGCTGGTGCTTGAGTTCGCTAAGTTCCTTAAAAAGCACTGCTAACCCCATTTCACAGACAGCAAACACGGGGGAGGGGGGGGAAGGAAGCGCATAGTCCTGCGGAGGGTCAGCACCATTCCCTCGCCGCCTGCGTGCACCAAATCTAGCCTGGGGATCCCCAGCCATCCCCTAACCCGGTCGCTCAACTCCTTCCTTCCCCTTTCCTTTTATCCATCTCGAATTCAAAGAAAAGATTTAGAAACATTTCCTTAAAAATTGGAATCTGTACCCAGGCGTGGACTGTCCGGATTGAGGGACTGTGGGAACGCTCCTGGAGTGGGGGTCTGGTGGCGGCAGGCAGGGGAATTTGGCGGAGGGACGCCTTTGGTTAATGCCTGCCTTTCTAATCCGAAGGGGAAGCTGCGTTTCTGCATCCTAGAAGCACCATTTTTGAAAAAGAACAGCTGATTAAATCCTGTCTAGTGGTTTTCCCACGAGGCTGCTAACAATTATATGGTTCGGTTGAGGAAACTAGTTTCATTTGTGACAGTAGTCAAGACATGTCTGGAATTGTAATAGGGCTTGTTCAAATGCCAGCAGTTTCTGATTCTGCATGTCTGGGGTGGGGTCCAGGAATCTGCATTTCTAACAAGTTGCCTGAGAACTTGGCTATGAAACTTCCTTACCTTAGGCCAGTTACTTGACTCCCTTCCCTCCCTCTGTTTATTGAACATTATTTTGTTCCAGGCCCTAGGGAGCAGACAGTACAATGGGGGAGCTCAAGAAATAAGTAAACAAAAGGCTCTGCATGGGATTCTGATGTATCTGGAAACTCTGGGGTGGAGATGGTGGGAGATAATCCTGAAGAAATGCTCTGATGAGCTCAGTGAAGAAACTTAGCATTTTCAATAGATGAGTCTGATGGTGATGTGGAAGGTGTCCCATAGACAGAAGGGCAGCCAGAGCTGGTTAGGAGGGCCATGGGATGACAGAGGAGCAAGGAGAAAAAAAGGTAGGTTTATATTTAGGACAATGCACCATTATGAAACCTGTTAATTCTTATGAAACATGACAAACATCATGCAAGTTGTAAAATTAGTATAAGTAGAGATAAGTAAACCTTCCAACTGCCCGGGGAATGACCTCTTGCTGTTTCAAGAAACTAGTAGAAGCATGGGGGGGTGGTACTTGATGACTGAGGCTGATCTTGAAGTTCTAGGTTGGGAGACAAGAGTGGATGGTGGAGTGTTACCCAAGACAGGAATTCAGGAGGAAGAACATATTGGGAGTGTGGGGCTGGGGTGGGTAATGAGATCAGCATGAGACTGAGTTTATTGTTTGTGCATGGACCATCCTAGAGGAGGTTGGGAACCTGAGTCCTGAGCTCAGGGCAGAAGGGGCACTGGAAGTGTGGATCTAGAGTGTGACATGTGGGTGACAGCTGCCCATCTGGGAAGTGTAGGTAGAGTGTAGAAAGGCAGATAGCAGGACAGTGTGTGTGGGGGGGAGGGGTGGATGCCTCTAGACAGACCCCGAGGAGTGACAGAAGAAATGAGTAGAAGAAAGGGAGCTGGCACAGAACCTGAGGGGTGGCCAAGAGCCCAGAGTGGAAATGCTGCAAAGAAAAGTCAAAGGGGACAAGGACTTTCAGAGGCTGGAAGGAGGGCTGGGGCAACAGGTCTTTCATTTACAATAAAGTTGTAGCCACTTCCCTCCAGGGATGGGAATTCTGAGTCCGGACTTGTTATGGAAGATATGCCAAGAGAATAAAAAGTCCAAAGAAGTCTGAACTTTTTGGCCATAGTAATGATTTTTCCTTCTTAATGGATCAGAGGGTACTAATAATTCTGACCTTTGTTTTCTGGCAAAATGGGCCCGGGGCCTGACTTTTTCCTGGAATACCTATGCATATCTGCATTGAGGAGAATCCATTTGCTTAATGCTTCCTGAGGCAGATGCTTTTGGTGCCCTTCACCACCGCTCAGAGACCCCCCCTCTGGCTCCAGCTGCTGCTGAGCTGGGGAGTTTGAAATACCCAAAGGATATTCCCTCCTCAAGTTTTCAAAACACCCCACTCTACTTCCCTGGCTCAAGGCTCTGCCCAGCTGGGTTCAGCCTGGAAGTAAGGGTGTGAACTCACCTTCAGTTTCTGTGGGATGGAAGCAGTTTCTCCTCCTCTGTATGGCCCATTCCAGAAGCTCTTGGGAACTTTCCAAAGTTTTTTGCCTGTAGCAGTGACCTTGATAACATCTCTTTAATTGAATTTTCCTTTCTTTGTCTTACACTTCTCATTTCTTTACTTTTGATTTCTTAGATCATCATCTTCCAAATAAACCGCAGACTCCCAAGTCTGTCTAATTTCAATATAATCCTACTGAAGATGCCAACTGTCTTTCTGGCACTGTAGGGGGACAACAGTGAACAAAAACACACAAAATCCTTGTGCTCATGGTGCTACTCTTATAGTGGGAAAAGTACACTGATGTCGGATGGTCATGGATGGGTTCACAGGGAAGCAGGACAGGGTATGTGGAGGGCTGGGAAGTCCCTTCACTTGAACATATGCCAATCTCTGGTTGAGGACCCCCTATTAGGCTCTTTGGTTTGTGGACTTACTATGCACACTAAGGAGAAATGACTTTTACTTCTCTGTCCTAGTAAAGAAGAGAGATGCTACTCATACGTTGCTGGTGGGACTGCAAATTGGTGCAACCACTATGGAAAGCAGTATGGAGACCTCAGAAAACTGGGAATGGAACCACCATTTGACCCAGCTATCCCACTCCTCGGTCCATAACCAAACCATTTAAAATCAGCCTACTATAGCCACATCAATGTGATAGCAGCTCAATTCACAATAGCTAGACTCTGGAACCAACCCAAGTGTCTCTCAACAGATGAATGGGTAAAGAAAATGTGGTATGAATACTCAATAGACTATTACTCAGCTTTAAAGAAGAGTGAAATTATGGCATTTGCCAGTAAATGGTTGGAGTTGTAGAATATCATGCTAAGCAAAATAAGCCAATCCCACAAAACCAAAGGCTGAATGTTTTCTTTAATAAGTGGATGCTAATTCACAATAAGGGGGTGGGCAGTAGGGAAGAATAATGTTACCTTATATTAGGTAGAGGGAAGTGATGGGAGGGGAGAGAAGGGGATGTGGGGATAGGAAAGATAGCAGAATGAAACAGACATGATTACTGTATGTATATGTGTGACCACATGACCAATATGATTCTGCAACATGTACACTCAGAAAAATGAGAAATTATATCCCATCTATGTATGATACATCAAAGTGCATAAATGCAGTCCTTGAGAGATATATCATATTTTCAGGGTAAGATTTTCCAATTATGGGATTGTCTCAAAGATATACATCCTTTTTGTATCAAAGAAAAATTGGTGGAATTCCAGGGTCATGCAGGAACCTTCTAATTTATTATTCATAGAACTTAAACCTGTTACAAGCCGTCCCCATTTAACAGAGGTCAGGAGGCCGCTTGCTCTAATCAGAAATGAATTGGTTTGAAGGCTTCTATTTGGGGTCTTTTCTTCTCCTGAACATGTATTAGAAATCTCATATTTGTTTTGAAACATCTAAAGGCCCACATAGCCAACGTCATTGGCCTTTATCCGAAATGGTTTGACTGAAAAGGCTGGCTGATGGATTGATTTCCTTAGGACACTTGTCTTAGTTTGGATTCTTATAAAAGCAGAGCTGGATGCAAGTGTCTGGTTACATGGGTGGGTTTGGGAGTGATCCCACGGAAGCAGAGGTGTTGGAGGAGGAAGAGGGAAGATGCTGAAGTGTAATGGTGAGTTACTCCTAAAGCTGATCCCCCCCCCCCGCCCCCTGGGGTCTCTTCTGACTCCTCATCCAGCTGAGCTGAGGCCAGGAAGAGAGCCCAACAGCTACCCACTGACTCCCATTCCCCATTGGATAAGGCTGCCCCAAGGGGTGTTACGCCCCCTTCACTTGCAGATGGGCCTCCCTGCCCCTGCAATGCCACAGAAAACCATCAGGCAGAGAAGAGAAAAGCAGGCAGCCATGGTGGGAATAGCACAGGGACAAGGTCAGGACTCAACAGTGACCACGTCTCTGTGTAGATTGTCACAAAGCACCACAAGATGGATGGCTTAAACAAATACATTTATTGTTCATAAGCTCTGGAGGCTGGAAAGTCCAAGATTAGGGTGAAGCATGGTCGAGTCCTGGTAAGGACTTTTTTCCTGGTTTGCCAATGACCATTTTTTTACTGTGTCCTCACATGGGAGGGAGGGGGATGGGTAAGCGCAAGCTGGAGAGAAAGGTCTCTGGTTTCTAAATATAAGGGCTCTAATCCCATCATGAGAACCCCCTCCCATACATATGCCCAGTGACCTCAGCTAAGCAAAATCTCCCCTAAAAGCCCCCACCCCCTCATACCAGCGCACTATGGGGTAGAACCTCAAACTCTGAATTCCAAGGGTACAAAAACATTCAGTCCACAACAGAGTGGAAAACATCAGTGCACTGAAAAAGAGTTTCCGTTTTTTCCAATGACATTTTTGTAAAGATGATGGAATAAGGGGATCCTAAATCCAGGAAGGACCTTGAAGGCCCTCTCATTCAACACCACCTGGTGGAGTGAAGAGATTGTGCTTGAGAAGAGAAATGAAAACAGTGAAAAAGGTTAAGTGGTTGATCCTCCTGGGGTGCTCCAGGGCCCAGCGTAGAACACTTGCTTGTTGTCACTGAGGGGGACAGGGAGCTGGAATATGTGTCTATCAGCTCCTGTCCGTCACTGGCCAAGGGCAGTTCCTGGGGACATTCATTCTCTAGCATTTCTGACTAGCTGGGTGTGTGGGCCAAGAGGGTTTCTGGCCCCAGGGCAAGCCCTCCAAGGAAGAGCCACAGATGCTGGCACCTGAAGCCAGGCCCCAAGGCAGAACAATGGCAAGACCTGAGTAGGTATGAGTGGAGCAGCGACAGGGCAGTTGTACTCCCTCAGCACTTACATATGCCCGACATTAGAACTCACCGCGTTTTGACCTCATTTCCTACAACAGTGCTTGGTGCGTAGAAGTTGCTCAATACATGTGTTGAATGAGCTCTTCATCTATATGGATACCATCTGCCCGTATGCCAAAGGACAGAAATTATGACTTATTCACCAGTGCAAGGATTGTACCGGACACACGCCAAGTGACCAATAAACACTACCAGCTAAAGTAGTTGACTGGATTTACAAGGCGGATAGTGGTGAATGGAAAGCCATTTGTTCACTCCAAAATCGTCACAGGAATTGTCTTTAGGGCCATTTCTTTTAGTCAGGGATGTTAAGAGCCACCAGAAATCAATGGGAGGTCACCACCTCAAGAATGGATGACAGGAGTGAGGAGAGGTCAGCTCCCAGCTGGCCCATCTCCATGCAGAACGAGCTTTCCTTTTGCTTTTTAAACTAATACTGGAAAAAAAAAAAAAAGAAGAAGAGGAATAGTAGTTGCTAGGGAAACCGGCTGCCGGTGTCCTCAGGCCTGCCCTTCAGCTCTTTCCTTTATGGAAGGTTTAGAAGAAGCCTCCATGGCTTCACTCCGGAAAAATCAACAAATGATAAGATTAATTTTTTGAGGGGTGGTCTAGGAGTCTTTCTGGTTCTATGGATTCCCCTTCCCTCTGAAGCTGACGTTCCCCTCTCAGCAGGGGGTAAGTCTGTTCCCCTGAAATGATCCCAGACCCCAGCAGAGACATCTCCCACCTCACCAACCTGCCAAATGGGAGCCAGTCCCCACCGCCCCACCTGATGTCCCGAGTCCAGTTTAGGAATCAGGACAATCTTACAGGAGAAGGATTTAAAGTTTTTAAAAATTAAAACAAACTGGTTTGAATAGGTATTAGTTGCACATATTTCAAAACTTAAACTACAAAAAGGGATGTAATGTAGTGCAAACATATTCCACCACCCACCTCCTCCCTCCACCTCCCAGAGGGGGATTTTAGTAAATACTTCCAAAAAGAGTCTATGCACATAGAAGGCAATCAAATATATGTCAAATGTGCATTCTCTCTCTCTCTCTCTCTCTCTCTCTCTCTCTCTCTCACACACACACACACACACACACACACACACACACACACACACATGTGTGGACTCCAGGCAGAAGCATATAATACATAAGGCAAAGTAGAAAACATTTAATATTCACTTGACTTAATATCCCTCATATTCTTGGTAAGTTATGTCAAAACTGAGCAAAATATGTCACTTTATATGGTTAGTATAATTCTAAATCAATATCGGAGAATAATCCATCATATGGATGTGCCTTAATTCATCTGGCCAGTGCCCAACACATAGAAATTTAAGTAGTTTTCAATATTTTCTACATTTAATTGATGCTTCCTGGAACAGACACCATTCTACACATGTGCAAATCTATCTCTGAGATGAATTCCTAGCCGTGGAACTTCTAATTGGTATATACATTTAAAATGGTACATTTTGCCAAGTTACCCTCTATGGCAGTCGATGCAACAGTCAAGGAAGCATCTTAAATCTTTTCTTGTTTATTAATGCTTCAGCTTCAGCTCCTCAGCAAAGCCCAGTACCTGAGAGCATTAGCTTGGAGTTGGTGGAGATCAGCCTGCTGAGTGGCTGGAATTTGACCTTGGAAGCCGGGTTCTGTTTAAACCCTATAGCTTGTGTGTGCAGGAGCAGAGGATCAGCAATGCTTTTCAGAGTGGCTGGTACTTCCTCTAGGTGATCTTTTGGAAATCTATAGAGACTTTTTTTTTTTTTTTGGATGAGCATAAAAATAGGGAATGGCTACAGGCATTTGGTAGGAGGAGATCCGGTGACCCCCTGGACGGACAAGTGAGCCTGTGGTATTGAACAACCCCATTGGACATCCACTTAGGTGAGAAGCCCATCTGCACTTAGCCAAGCCTGGAAGCTTACTTCATGAAACTTACAAAAACCAAAGTAGTTTTGCTCAGTTTCATTATAATTTCCTAAGGATATGAGGACTGTTAAGTCAAATGAAGATCGCATGTTGTGTTGGTAGGAATTTTCACAGGAGATGGCTGCCATTTTGAAAAGATCATGTAATGTGTCCCCATGTGGCTTGTGGTGTTTGAGTTCCCTATGTGACACACCTGTACTAGGTGTCTATCTAGTTGTCCCATTCTCGAATCCTGTGTTTATATTAATTTGCTTGTATTTCAAATTATCCAATGTAAATAAAAATTCTATTTAACTCAAGGGCAAATTTTATTGTTTGTTTCAAATCCATACTTACACATTTTAAGAAGGAGCATATATCTGACCATTTTCTGTGTCCTCTAGTTTAGCTGTGTCTGTAAAATTATACATTGAGAGACACATTGTTTATTGTAAAATTCTTCTTATATTTATTATAGAATATGTTCTATATTTATATTATATTTGCAGCATTATATTGATTTTTAAAATTTTTGTGATACTGGGGATTGAATCTCAGGCCTTACACATGCTAGGCAAGAGCTCTACATATGAGCAACATTCCCAGCCCTTTTCAAATTTTATTCTGAGACAAGTTCTCATTGAGTTGCCTAGCTGGCCTTGAACTTGTGCTCCTCCCACCTCAGTGGCCCAAATGGTTGGATTATAGTGTGTACCACTTCCCCCATCTTTATGATTTTAAAAAGTATTATATATGTAGTGTCTAAGATAAACAAAGATGGGCACTAGTTAAAGTGGTAAGGACAGGGCTCAAGTGGTAGCGCGCTTGCCTAGCATGCGTGCGGCCCGGGTTCGATCCTTAACACCACATACAGACAAAGATGTTGTGTCCGCCAAATACTAAAAAATAAATATTAAAATTCTAAAAAAAAAAAAAAAAGTGGTAAGGACAAATTTCGATCAGTAATTGCAATAGGGAAAAGCATTCAACATGAACTGAATGCAACTTCAATTTGTACAGAAGAAATCAGGTGTTTTAAAAAAATAAGGGAATATGAAGAAAAGGAGAAGGTGCTCAGGAGAAATGAAAAATTATAAAAAGTGGGAAGCAGAGTGTTAGTGTTGGAAACTCATGTGGATTCATTAACTGGTTTTTATCGAAGGGGTTCCTACTCTCCCACAGAGGCTGGGAGACACCAGCACTATCTTCACATGCTGGATAAAACAGTCAGTTCTTTTTTTCAGCTATGGGTTTTAGCAGGCAGACACTTTAAGGGTTGTCCCAAGGATGTGGCCTTGAGCTGTTAGAAATGATGCTACTCTGTCTGCTTAACTCTTTATAAGCCAGAGTTGAGACCTCATTGAGAAAGGGCTCAGAGGAAGCAGGTTACAGTTTGGCAAAAAGAAAATGTATATCAGTAGGTTAATCATAATAGTTAAAAATGTTATTTCAGGCCAGTAAAGGGAGAGAATGACAGATCCGTTGTTAAAAGGGGATGTTGAGTCAGATGAAGTGGAGGAATCCAGACTTTAAGAGCATGAGCCTCCAAGGCCTAATCATGCTAGACCTGTGTCTTGCTATTCTAACTCAACCTGGCGAAAGTAGAAAAATCAAGTTAGGAGCAAGTTTCAAAAGTAGGACTCCAGACATTGAGAAGGGGTATGTGTATGAAGGGAGAAGGGAGCCAGGATGTCACCACCAAAATCTTATGTACCACTTTTGGTACATAAGGATTATTTCTTCTTCCTAGTAGCCATGTTTCTTATTGGCTAACCAATCTGTACTCAAATTCTTTTGGATACACCTGAAAAATCCTAGGGTGGAAAGGCAGTTCCCAGGTATCAGCAGGGAGGTGGACAGTACAGCCCTGAGGGCTCTCTAGAGGTCCAGAGATTAGGAAAAAGCAAGTTTGGAGCTACTTTGCAAAGGCATGATGCTGAGAAGTGCCCAAAAGTCTTGTTGGCAGGGATGGCAGCCAGAGAAAAAAAGAGAAGAACATTTCACTCCGAAGAGCAGTTGTATTTGGACAGTGGGAATTTTACCATAAAAGTGAAAGTTCTATTTAGATTTTCACAACATCTGTTCCTTAAGGAATAGCCTGAACCTGCAGCATGTGCTACAAAATGTTAAAAACTGGCAGCTTGAAAACGAGAGATCTGTGCATATATTTTCCTAGCACCTGGGAGGATGAGTGAAGGAAGGAGTTTGTTTACCAGTTTCTCCGACTTCCCTGGAGACGGCTGGCAGCAGACGGGCTCCAGATGATTGGGGAAGTTCTGGGTGCTATGCCCAGGGACTACCAAGGACTTGCAGAGGAGTGAGCAGAGGATTTTTATCTGCCAGATTGTGTTTCTTATGTAAGTTTCTGGAGCTTGGAATTGGAAGGAAAAAGAAATTTCAATCCTTAAACAAAAATCGTGGTTTGTATTTTGGGTCCCTGTCTTGACTTGTGTACCCTGCAAAACCTATGCACAACAGACCTCAAGACAAAGACCAGGATGCAGGTGGTCTATCTGGGAAAGACCCCAGAGAGCTTGACTGAAGAGGTAAGGAAGTGAGACAGTGTGGTCACTGCTGGGAGAAACTGGGGCTCAGTCTTGCTGAAGCCTGTCCAAGAAACTGTATAGAAACTATCTTAGAATTGTCCCACTGGGGCGTTTATCCATGATTTCTATCGCCTACTATTTATTTATTTTTGTCCTAGGAATTGAATGCATGGGTGCTTAACCATTGAGACACATCTCCAACCCAGCACCCCCTCCTTTCTTTAAAAAATATTTTTAGTTTTAGATAGACACAATATATTTTTCCATGTGGTGCTGAGAATCGAACCCAACTAAGAAGTACTCTACCACTGAGCCACAACCCAGCCTCCCAAGTGCTTTTTAATATTTTATGTAGAGACAGGGTCTCTCTGAGTTTCTTAGGGCCTCACTAAGTTGCTGAGGCTGGCTTTGAGCTCATGATCCTCCTGCATCTACCTCTCAAGCAGCTGGGATTACAGGTGTGTGCCACTGAGCCTGGCTCTATCTCCTACTGTTTAAGTGTGACTGTGGCAGGTGGTAGGTAGGGGATTGTGTGCACCTAATGATGATGCAGGCAGAGGGAAAAGATGCATGTGGGCAGCTATCAGCCTGTAGCAGAATTGTCTCTTTCAGCGGCAGATGAACCAGGTGAGCTGAGGGAAAATTCGGAGAAGCACCAACAGGGTCTCCTGCATCCCTTCAGTACAAAACCTCACGGAAAACACCTCTTTGGTTCTTATTCTTTGGAAAACACATGCACCAGGAGGTACAGATATTTTGCTCTGGAGGAATGTTCAAGAAACATGTCCTCTTTCTCATGCTGGACATTATTTTTCCTTTCTGACCCTGGAAATTTTTAGTGACTATCATAGTAGACCTGATTCCAGAATCTTGCCCACTATCTGCAACCCAGAGCAAGTCACCGTAGTTTTGTGACCTGTATTGGCACAATTGTCAAACAAGTGATCAGGAATTGTTTCCCAGAACAACTGTGAGGGCTCAGTGGGATAAGCCATTGGGGTTCAAGGTGAGGCCTTGGGGATAAGAAAATTTGCATTTCCAGTTCTTTTCCATATTCTGTGCTTCTTAGAGCAAAGATGGGTCTTAAAATGAGATACAAAGGATAGAGGAGAGGTGAGGGGTATTTTGGGATTGTTTGAGTTTTCCAAATCCATCTGGGCTCCTGGATTCTGTCACTCATTCTCCTTTCTGAGAAATACAACTTCACTGAGGTTAAAGTAGAGGGAAAACAGCCCTAAAAGTTCAAATCCACTGGAGCTGTTGAGTAGCAGGAGGTTTTTTTTCTGGGCTGCCTGTGAATGACCCCTTGTATAACAAAATGCTAATTTTAAAGAGAAATTATAGATGCAGGAGGGAAAATGTAGCTATTTCTTGTAACAAGAGGTGCGATTGCTGCAAGAAGTTCCAGGCTGCTAAAAGCGCACACGTGTCTTCCACCACAGCCGAGAAAATCAGAAGCCAGGAGTTGAATTTATTCACAGCCAGAGCCCTGAAACATATGAAGGAATCTGACTTCTTTGGGAAGATACAAATTGACCTAAAGGAAGCATTTAGAGAAGTGACTGCTGGTTTCATAGACATGGTTATGTTTCCTTTTAGGGAGGAAGGGTACTGGGGATTGAACTCAAGGGCACTCCACCACCAAGCCACTTCCCCAGCTCTATTTTGTATTTTATTTAGAGACAGGGTCTCACTGAGTTGCTTAGCTTCTCGCTTTTGCTGAGGCTGGCTTTGAACTTGAAATCCTCCTGCCCCAGCCTCCTAACCTGCTGGGATTAGAAGCACACACCACTGCACCCAGCTCCTTTTTTCTTCTACCCGTGAGTATTTTCTTTCCTGCTCTGGAAAGGACCATAGTATAGGCAGTGTATTTGAGAAGAACTCGCCTTCCCACATTTTTCATTGCAGATTGACTTCTCTAGCCCCGTGACTCTTTAATCCAATGTCTTTCTGGTAGGGGCAGCCTGCTCTGCTCTGCAGAGATAGGTCTCCAAGTTCTGGGGAATCAATGTGCCTTGGGAACAGCCCTCAACCAGTAACTAGTGGGAATTGGTGGCAAGCACCCTAGCTCTCCTATTCTTGAGTGGGGGCACTCTGAGGCCATATTGTACCTTCGCCCCTGGAATCCCCCGGCAGGATTCAGTTCCAAGGGCCCTTGGTGGTAACATGCTCAGTCACGTACCTTTTATTGGTTTCCTTGCCCTGTTTATTGCCGCAGTCCGGCTGCAGCAAAATAACCGGGGGGGGGGGGTGGGGGGGGGTGGGGGGGGTGACGAGTAACTTATGGACATTGATACAGCAGGAGTGGGAGCCGTTTATTGTAGGACTGGAGGGGTATATATACATTCCATACAGCTTATCTTAATTAACATAAACTAGATACAGCAGTCAACCAATAAGGAATCTCCACACTTAATGGCTTGCTGGCGTTATTTCACAAACCACTCCCTCTGCAAAGTGCCAGGCACCATCTTGACTTGTTTACAGACTCTGACAATTTATCTTCCTCATGTACACACCTGTGTTTCCTGGTATCACCTTCCAAATAAACCACTTGCCCTCAAAACTTGGCTTGGGGTCTACTTTTGGGAAAACCCAAACTGTGATGGTTGAACTTTTGACTTCCATTAACTTTCAGAGTTAAAAAATATTCCTCATGTATACTACTCTGCCCATAGGGCTAGGAGATTTTCGCGATCTAGGTTAGGGTACTATGGTAAATGGGGAGTGGTGTTAGCTACGAAGAGTCTACTTCTCCCTGGGGCTGGAGTTGACATGGGGATGTGAACACTGGGACTTACCTTGGCTAGGTTGAGGACATTATTTTTTGACAAGTTGGCAAAATATCTGCTGAATATTCCACAGCCTCTAATGTAACCATGGGGTGAACTTATCCTAGTATCCAGATCTTTATAATATTTTTTAGGAGCATAAAACTACATGATGACCCAGAAATATACATTTCTTCAGAGTCACTTATTTTGGACCATTGTTTTTCAGTTTGGAGTCCACCAAACTCCTAGTTCAGAACTATCAGGGATGCTGTTGAAAAAGACAGAGTTGGGCCCTCATCTGAGATTTACTGCATTAGAACCTCTGGAGGTGGACCCTGGGAGCTGAATGGATACTAATGGAGGAAGCCAAGCAAGGGTTAATATGAGAGAAATGCCACAGAGTGTGGCCTCAGCCTGATTCTACACTGGAGATCTGCAGGAGCTTGAGGCAAGGGGACTGGGCTATCACACTCCTGCATCTGTCAGTCAGGACAGGTTCTCTGGCAGGTGAACTCACTAGCATTTCTGACTCTCTGTAGGTGCTTGCTAAGAGACTCCTTACCTGAGTCAGCCCTTCATACAGTCACAAGCCGAGCTGGTGGGGTCTGAAGGGAGGACAGAAGCAACACAAGAGATCCACGGGTATCTGGGCTGGACATCAACAATGTCCACTACAGCGGGTGATTTTTTTTATGCAAAGTCAGAATAATGGACTAAAGACCTCAGAATACTGGACCCCCTTCTCCGCATCCTGGAGTGGGGACTGGTGGCTTCAGTTGGACAAATCCAGATGGGCTTGGCTCTCCACACCAACTCCTTTTGGAGATTTCTGTACCACTGAGATGTGCAAACGTGCTCTTTGTTCTTTCTGGTTGTCAGGTAAGTTTTAGTGCGCGCACGCATGCACACACACACACACACACACACACACTCGACTTTAGGGTGAGCATAATTGGGTGAACACTTCAAAGCCTGTTTCTGCTGGAAAAAAAGGAGGAACCCCAGGGCTCATTGCCAGCTTCCTCCCCTTTTCACAGATGCTACAAAGGACACCCAGAGGATCCCCCACAGGCTTTCAAATGGAGAGGCTGCAGTAATTATTTGAATTCAGGGCGGGGTGGGGGCGGTGGAGAAAGTTGGTTCCAGACTATTTCTAAGCAACTGACTTGGTGTCGAGCACCAAGAGTATCCTGGGAAAGCCAGACTTTTTTTTCCTTTTGATGGGAGAAGGATTACGTCCACATAAGATAAATGGATTGTTGAATCATTATAAAAAGGGAAAAAAAGAATGGAGAAATTTAGGAAGGGGAGAAAGGAATGCAGATGCCCGGAGGCCTTGTTACATAGTGCTGCCCTCACCCAGATTGTCTTCTCTACCCTTCAGCAGCCGCTTCGCGTGCAATTCTTTGAAGACTTGTCACTGACATCCAAGAAACCTGTGTGGATGGAACATGACCATCCCTGAAAATGAGAATAACTCTACCTTCCAGGGAAAAGTCACAGACAGACCCTTTGCTGGGCAACTGCCCCAGTGCCCCACGGTTGATTGTCCAGTTTGGAAGGCTTTGACATGGGAATTCTGGCTGTTGGGTGATTTGGGTTATTTGTTTTTTGGGCTTCAGAGACTCTGGGTTTTCAGGGTCAAATCAAAAGTGAGTTTGTGTCAGGTGTGGTGGCACACGCCTGTAATCTCAGCAGCTCAGGAGGTTAAGGAAGGAGGATCACAAATTCAAAGGCAGCCTCAGCAACAGCGAGGTGCTAAGCAACTCAGTGATAACCTGTCTCTAAATGAAATACAAAACAGGGCTGGGGATGTGGCTCAGTGGTTGAGTGCTCCTGAGTTCAATCCCTGGGACTCCCCCCGCCAACCACCAAAAAAAGTGAGTTTGTTTTTCTCCCAATTTGCTGTAGTTCAGGTCCTTCTTGGCTCCTGCCTGGGCTGTTATCACAGCCTCCTGGACCCAACCTCTCTACCTCCCTCACTTTCTCCATTTTCTCTTCCCTCTCTACCCCCATCCTCACCCAAACCCTCTCCAGTAAAACCTGCCATTTCAGTTAAAAAGAATGCTCATCAAGAGACTGAGGAGGAAAGGAATAAGTGCTAAGTTCATACTCCTATCTTCTTTTATTTAAATATTTATTGCTACATAACCTGCTAAGGAGTTCCTTCTGGTAGTGACCTCCATGTCCTCCTGACCCCACAGTTTCCCGCCTGCCTCTGTCCTCTCTCTGGACCTACGATCGGGGAATAAACTAGAGTAAGATCATCTCAGAAGGAATATTTCTGTGACTGAGTGCCCTTGCCTTGGAGCTTTTCCCGCTCCCTGCTCACAGCTGAATTTTCTAGTTTTGCCCTTTACAATTAGGGCCAAATGTGGCCCAAGAGCTCTTGAAAGCATATTTTTGGACCCTTTTAAAGTAAACTTTAGTTTGTGAAGTTGAGTGGGTCCTGGAAAGCCGAGAATCCATGGACTTTGTGGGACATAAATGAGTTGGGTCTGCACCAGTCCTGCTGGGTTTGGAGAATGGAGCGCTGTCTGGGCTGCTCCCCCTCCTCCAAGATGGGACATTTGCAGCCAGTTGTGGACTCTCTGTGACCTTTAGGGTATGAACTTAGTATTTATTTCCCATTTTCTTGGTCTTTTGATGGACCATGGCTTTTAGTGGAAATGGCATGTTATACTACAGAGATTTGGATTGGAAGCAGAGGTCTTGGGAGAGGACACGGGCTTTGGTGTCAAACAGACCCAAGCTTAAACACTCTCTCTGCTACTATTCTCTGTGTGGCCTTGTCTGTGTTATTCGTCTGGGTTCTTAGCTTGTCATCTGCAAAATGAGCCTAACAATGGTATCTGCTTCTTCTAGTAGCCATCAGGCTCTTGAGGTTCTGACATAGAACCATACATATGTCAGCTGTTAGAATCATTATTGAAAATTGAAAACATGCTTTTTGACAATTGGGATTTCCTGCCTTTAAAACACATTTTCTAGAAAACTGAAAAGCCAAAAATCAACAACAAAAGATGCTGTACCTTGGGGTTAGTTCAAGGAAATAAGGTTAGAAAGATTAAACTGAAGGCAAGTTTTATGGAGCCTGGATCACTCTCATGTTTCTAGGGTTGAGGGAAGAATTCAGGAGGGCCTGTGGCATTGTAGCAGAGGAAGAAGGTCTGAGCCCTGCCCTGTCTCTCCTACAGGACCCAGCCCAGGGTGCTTGCCGTGGTCTTTCTTCTGGGAAAGTCCAAGAACAGCATCTATTCCCCTTGACCTTGGGGCAAGGACAGCTACGCTACTCATTGAGTTTGAGAAAGAGAACCTCAGTTAAAGTCAGTCCCTGTAGCAAAGGACACACATTTAGGATGATTTATACTCTCCCAGCTGGGTGTGTGTGGTGAGAGGAAGGGATGTCCTTCAGAATGCCCACATTGTAATTATTCTCATTTCATGAGAAGTGTGCTTATATTATAGTCCAGTTTATAAAACTAGGCCAACTATCAGATTAATAGTGATGCAACTTTGAAGTGTGCTTGAAGTTGTCAGAATGGGAACAGCAATTAGAAGACCTCTTGTGAGCAAATTATTTCCTTTGGATATGGTTTTATGCCGTGTGTGTGTGTGTGTGTGTGTGTGTGTGTGTAACATGTTTATCAGATTTTGTCAATTCTAAAATTTTTTATTTGTTCCCACATTTTTAACATTTCTGAATCAGGACATGTGTCACAACCCATGGAATTCTACAATTACTGGAGATTAGGTGGCCTGTGGTTCTCATTGGCTGCAGATGCAAACCTTGACTTTGCTTCTTATTGATATCACTTCAATAATGTAGAGGTTTAGTCTTATAAAGGTTAACTTTAAATATATGAATTTTAAATACCTTAAATATCTTCAAAAAGATTTCACTATAATTTGGCATTGAAATGAAAAGAAAAGATACTACACTTTAGCACTGTAAACACAGAAAAACATAACAGAAAAGCCTAAATATTCATTACTGGAGAAATGATCCTGATTCCATATTTCTTCAGCCAACAAAAACCAAGTGCTTTAGATAGGTCATAAAAAAGAAGATATCCGCAAGTGCCGCAGTCTCTGGCTGGGCACAAATCACGAGCCTCCACACAGCTTGTAGATTCAAACAGCAATTCTTTATTCCCGATCACACACCGGCCGTCTACAAACACGTTCTGGGGAAATCCACGGTCTCTGCCCAAATCCACTACTCATGGGCTTCTGTCTCCCAAATATATTGTCTGACCCTAAGAACTCAAGAGGAACTCAGGCAACAGGATATGCCCTATTCTAAAGGGAGAACACCCTAATCTCCTATTATGCTAAACCGGGGACACCCTAAACACGGATCCGCCCTGGTCCTTGAGCAAGGTCACCTTTCAGGAGTCCTTCCACTAGACAGCATGGGAGTAGCTGGCAAGGAAATTGTCATACCTACTTGGCTGATGGCTCCCAGCACACAAGTAGATGAAGTTGTGCTGTGTTTTGTACCATGTTACTTGCAAAGAAATTGCCAATTTCCTTAGATTAGATGAAAGAAATTTCAAAGCAACAAGAGGAGGGTGTGACTGAGTTTTGCATTATGCAGAATGATTATGAAGTAATTATGGGGATTTTTGTGGGGGTGGGTGCTGGGGATTGGCTGCACAGCCTCACATATGCTAAACACCTGCTCTACCACTGAATTACCTTCCCTGTCCCAAGGAATTATGTTTAATCAGCAGTATTTTTTTCCTTTAGTGTTCCTAAAATAATAGTGCATCTTGCATTCAAGTCCATGAGAGTCTCAGAGTCCATGAGATATGGCATATTGAAAATGACATAACTGGTTCATTAGCAGCAAAGTCTGGTATTACCTGGAAAATATGCTTAGTATAATGCTTGGTACAAAGCAAGTACCCCTAATACCCCCCCCACCATTCAAATTCCATATTTTCCTTGTTCTTTAGCCTTTCCTAAAAACTATGGTTTTAAATTATTGCTTATAATTTAAAACTAGACAAAGTAAACAAGGCATAAATTTTCAACACAAGACAGCCATCAGTGAAGACACTGATCCCTGAGAAAAGAGAAACTCATATTTGTCCTGGACCTACCTATGCCTAGGAAAACTTTTGAGACTGGAGCAGAAAAGTTGAGCTCAAGAGGAACACAGAGGTCTTTCCTGGTAAAGGACAGAGAATGGAGTCTGGAGTTGCTGGGATGAATGGAATTGGGAAAGCATGATGCTAAAGAGGAGCAAGGACATGAAGGGGAGGAGTCTGGGCTGTGTTTGTGTAAAGATAGACTATGATGGAATGCAGTGAACAAAGTCAAGATATCAGAAGTTGTGCAATGCTGGGAAATATTGGATTACCCACACAGCCAGAGGTCAGAGAATTTGCTGAGCACTCCAGCATTTCAGAAAAGGCAAAAATTAAAAGAACAACACCTTAGATTGAAGGCCATGACTTTCAGACTATGGACAAAAAGTTGAAATTGGCCTTAACAGCCTAAACAAAACCTGACAGGATCGAGAACAGCTATTAGCAATTTAGGAACCAATCAGAGCAAAACCTAACATTCTCTAAAGAAAAACAGCATAGACTGCACTTCCTACCATGCATCATCTACAATGTCCAGCTTATAATAAAAAAAATTATCAGACACATGAAGCAGGAAAATAAGACTTATAATCAATAGAAAGATACTAAATAGAAATATACCCTGAAATAACCCAAATGTTAAAATTAGCACACAAAGACATTAAAAGAATCACAGTCATGCTACTTAACATTTTGATCAAGGATGGACCACACATATACCATGTAGCCTTAGTATGTAAGTATTAAGTATATTCTGTGATGTTTGTGTAACGATGAAATCACCTAATGACACTCAGAATATATCTCCATCATTAAGCGGTGCATGACTGTATTAAAAATGTGTTCAAGGATTTAAAAGAAAAGATTGGCAGGATGAATGAACAGATAGGTAAGAGGATAGACTTTAAAAGGGATAATTAAAATACATTTAAGGACTTAAGACAAAGAATGCAGAGTGAGTGAGTAGATCAGTAACCTGGACATGGAAAAATGCAACTAAAAAAATAGTTCTGGGTTTCTTGGGTTACCAGGCCAGTGCTGTGTAGTGGTTAAAAGCCCAGATTCTGAGCTCAGACTATCTGGGTACAAATGCTGGTTCTTCTTCTTTACTGTGAGACCTTGGGCCAACTTTTTAAAAATCTTTTCTCAGATACTTAATTTTTCATCAGTAAAATGAAAATTATAATTATAAGTACTTTGAGTTAGACAAAGGGGAATGAAGAGAAGGGAGGGGAAATGGGAATAGGAAAGATAGTAGAATGAATGGGACATTACTTTCCTATGTTCATATATAAATATACGACCAATACAATTCCACATCGTGTACAACCAGAAGAATGGGAAATTGTACTCCATGTATGTATAACATGTCAAAATACATTCTACTGTCACATATAACTAAAAAGAATAAATCAAAAAATGATAATTATAACAGTGCTAACTTTGGGGGATTATCATGAGCATTAAATGAGAAAATGGTAAAATGCTTTTCTAAATATGTGAAACAGACTAACTACTACCCAATTATTTCAACTTTTATAGGCTTATCTCAGAACTCCTACAGCACTCTTTCCTTCCTGTGGCCTTTGAAAGACCCTTATATTATGTTAGTAAATTTAGATCATGCTTTGACAGTTGATTTAAGTATTTTTTGAACTAGGAAAAGACAAAGCAATGGCTAAACACCCGTGGAAAATGTTATCCAGAGTTTTTGATTTGGTTCAAAATCTTATTTTCTTCCAAGGAGAAGAGGTAGGGAGTAAGGATTAGGTGACTGTGTGTATATATCAAGAAGTGATGGTGATGGTAATGAGAATAAATAAGAGAAAAGAAAGAAAATGCCATAATTAAAATGTAGTTCTATTCCTTCAGTTGTTTTAAAATAAAAAACCACGAGTATCAGCTTCAATTCTGTGGAGGTCCTATTATGTAAAATGTGAATCTAAATTCCTCTCTTTTCCCCAGTAGTCAGGGAAGCGGATATTTTTTCTTTCTGCATAAATGTTTCAATTTTCACTGGCTTCTTTACTTCAGAGCCTTGGGTGACTAGGTTCCTTAAAATTAAAATGGTTCACATTGTTTATGCTATTTGCGATTTGAGAATAATAACTGAGACTGTATTATAGCCTTGGGGATTCAGAAAATAATGTTACTCTGCTTTATCATACCTTAATAAAGTTACTGACTGTTTAGCCAGGCAGAAATGTTAGTTTATGGATAAACAACTGTGTAAGAGTATTTCCTCAATTGAGGCAGAAATTTTCCAATGAAAATAAATGAAATACACTGTGCAGATAGATGTGGAGTTGCCGTTTTCTTAAAATCTTGGTTTAACGTCCACCAACACAGTACAGCCTTAATCACCCAAGACCCTCATTTTCTTTTAGTATCTTTTAACATTATATGCATTTTTTTAAAAATCTAGAGACTCCCTGTCCAGGTCTTGAGAGCCGAGACCATATCCCTTTCTATCTCTGTGCCTATAACATATACTAGTGCTTAGCATACAACTTTTGTGATATTGATGCATGTTAAAAGAACTTTATTAATAGTATCATTATTAATTAAGATGAGTGTCATTTTTTCAAGTTATCAATGTGACAGCTCATCACCAGCAAATGATATTTATTGTTGTAATTTAGATTCCCAATTAAAGGATGCCCTGTTAAATTCATTTGAGATATACAAAACTATCTAAATGAGTGATTTTTGACTCATTAAAAATTTAATATTAACTTTGTTTAGGTGGTTTCAGAAAAACAACCAGATTCTCCCCAAAGAAAAAGATGCCATTGTGACTATGTCGATTGACCATCACTTGGAAATCATAAGAACAGAGGCCAAGATTTGGCTCTGGTTCTTACCTGTGTGATCTCGGGTGAGTTAGTTTTTTATTTACTCTTGTAAATTTTTGCTTTAAGAAGTTCATTCATCTCCAAAGAGTGATAGATAAAATGTAAAAAGGGGGAATTAAAAAGATGTATCTGCAATGAAAGCCAAAATCTATGCATCTATGGACCAGAAACATAAAGCACTAAGCTGGGGCTGAAGGTGCAGGCTTGGGGCCTCCAGGTGCAGAGGTCAGCAGCAGCAGGAATTCAGCAGAGGCTAGAGTGCTCTACACCAGCCAGGCACCAGATCCACAGTCACCACCGGAAGCCACAGACTGAGCTGGGGTTCCCTTGCTCAGGAAAAGACATGAGGGCAAGGGTCAAAGCCCATGACTTCCTGGAGTTATGGCTTAATTTACTTTCCCTGATGGATGAAGTGAGCAGACAGATTTACAGCCAAGACCTGGCCCAAACCTAGGCAAATGTTTGTGCAAACATTTAGTAGCACCACAGGACTGGGTGTCCTGGGATACTCAGTAGAAGGATTAGTGGAGGTGACAGCAAGCCAGTTGTAGGAAGTCATGAGCTGGGGATGGGGGAAGAAGAAGGGAGAGACAGACCAGCTCAAGAAAAACTGAAAAACTGGTCAACACATGAGAAAAACTGATTCTAAGAAGGATGGTAAATAAAATCAACACTCAAGAGAGTAATTTATTACAGATAAAACTAAAATAATAGAGCAATGTAAAAACTAAGAATGCTAAGAATTCTCAAGAGATAAGTAAATGAGAGATTGGAAATTACTGAACAAAAACAAATGAAACAAGACCAAGAAGATAAGCTAAGAACCAACTAGAAATCTTATAAATGTAAAAATATGATCATTGAAATAAAAGATTTACTAGACCAAACTCTAATATTCGAAAGTCCAGTCCTAAAGGATAAAACCAAAAAGTAACACAGGAAGAAAAAAAGACAAAGTGCGCACACACACGCGCGCACACACACACACACCTGATATATCCACACCAGAGGGAAGCTCCGGCCTCTGACTAGTCAAGGATTATATTGCGTCCTCTCTCTGGACAGTTTATACAATGAGGCTGCACATGAATCTACCAGTCGAGGCCTAGAAGCAGGCAATGACAGAGAAAGGAAGGGAGAGTAATAATAAAAAAGCAGCCCTCACTCATTGGGAAAAACAGATAACCCATTCTGACTCCACAGCTTGAATGACTTCATTCTTAATGGAGACTGAAAGAACCAACAAGGTTCATAGGAGAAAATGCCTGTTTATTGAGGAACAGCTCTGCATATTTATAGAACCGGTGGTTGGGCAGTTATGTCAGTTTCTGATGGGTGGGTAAGGATCATGTGAGCCAGCAGGGCTAGTCTGATTGGTGGATAAGGATCATGTGAGTCAGCAGGGCTAGTCTGATTGGTGGGTAAGGATCATGTGAGCCAGCAGGGCTCACCATTGGATGGCTCTTCTTGAGGGATGGGGAAATTAGTCTTTGGGCCAGGGCGACTCCCAACAGAGACTGCCTCCAACGCAAGGGGTACACACAATGAAGGTAGGTAGCTGGGAACCCAAACTTTCCTAAGATGTCAGGCTTCACATTTCCTTAACTATTCTCAGGGATGACAGATCAGTTCCCCCAGCATGAAGTGTTCCTTTGGCTATTCTTTCCTTGGTGTAATAACTGATTCCTCCAACTCTATGTTGAGCAAGTGTTTCATAAACTCAGTAGGTCCTCTATTATTTACATGTCATGTCCCACTACTCCTGAGTAAATAAACCTAAGTTTATTTATGGGTCTATCTTTCTGGAAGAGTGGACCAATGGGAGCTACCCCTGATTACTTGTAGTTCCTGTTGTATTAATCGGCTGTTATAATAATGCTGCCTAACAAATAACCCCCAAATCCCAGTTGTTTACAATGACTGGTATGGATTTCTTGTTCAATGATCTGCAGCCAAGTTGGGATAACTCTGCTTTAGGCTATGGGTTAATCTTTTTAACTTAACAATTAACAAGAGATGTACCTTTTAAATAGATTTTAACTGTACAATGCAGCATTCCCTCCTATAGGCACAGTGTCATATAGCAGATCTATAGAAATTATTCATCTTGAGTAATTAAAATTTTATACCTGTTGATTAGCAACTCCCTATTTTCCTCTCCCCACAGTCTCTGACAACCACAACTGTATTTTTTCACTTCCATGAATTTGGCTATTTTAGATAAGTGGAACCATGCAATATTTATCTTTCTATAGCTGGTTTATTTCACTTTGCATAATGGCTTCAAGTTTCATTCATGTTGTCACATATTGAATTTCTTTCTTTATAAGGCTGAATAACATTCCATTGCATGTATACATTTCATTTCCATTCAGCAATGGACAGTTAGGCTGTTTATAAATATTGGCCATTGTGAATAGGGCTGCCAGCAACATGGGAGTACTACCATCTCTTCAAGATCCTGAATTCTATTACATATATACCAGGAAGTGGGATTATTGGATTATTCTTAATTTTTTGAGGAACTTCCATACTTCTTTCCATAATGGCTATACCAGTTTGCTTTTTCACCAACAGTGTGCAAGGATTCCAATTCCTCCACAAACTCACCAACACTGCTTTTCTTTGTTTTAAGATGGCCATCTTTATAGATGCGCAGTGATATCTCTCTATGGTTTTGATTTGCATTTCCCTGATGATTAGTGAGGTTGAGCATCTTCATATACCTGTTGGCCATTTGTATACCTTATCTGAAGAAATATCTCCTCAAGTCCTTATTTCATTTTTAATTGAGTAAGTAGGATTTCTTTGTTTTTTCCTTTTTTTTACAATTGTGTTTTAAATGTTTCTTCTACATTTTGAAAATTAACCTATAATCAGACACACAGTTTGTACATAGATGGGTTGAATTTAATTTTCTCCAAGCACCATTTATGTTGGATGGGAAGTTTCTTTTTGAAGCATGCTGTTCTCATGGCTGATTAGGGCAAGCCAAACCATGCAAGCACATTCACTACCTCTGGTTGAATAAGCATATAGCACATCTACTCACATTCCAAGTCACAAGACCAAGCTCAAAGTCAGTGGAACAAGGAAGCATACATGTCACACGGTGAAGCCTTGGCAAGGACAGCAAAGGGTTATGAACAAATCACACCTATAGAAAGCATGCAGATTGTGACTTCATTTGGGATGCAGTAGAGGTGGTACCCACAGGTCACTATAGTAGCCACTTCCCAGCCCCAAGAAAGTCACATAATGATTGCTTGATTCCCCCAAGGAGCCACTTAAAAATGAATTCCTAAATTGGTCCTGAAATCTGTGTCCTCACACTCTGCTCCAATCAAGCCTAAGTTATTTATTTATTTATGATTAGCCTGGCAATCAGGGTACAGAAGAGGGCAGAGGGAAGGACACAAGAAAGTGAGGCTTTCTTCTTTTCTGCTTTTTATGAGCAGAAGGACATGTCTCCTCCCTTAGGTATGAGACAAGGAGTAATTGAATGTTCACCATAGAGTCACACCATAGAGTCACACCATAGAGTCACTGGGCTCCCACAGAGATAGAGGGTCCTCATGGGAATGAAGAACCAAAGAACTCCTTTCAGGGGAGTAGAAACTCAACTTCCTTCATGAGCAGGGGTGGATGGGATAAGTAATCATGGTATGTATCTCACCAGATTATTTGATGTATACAGGTGGTGATGGGGACACACACACACACACACACACACACACACCCTGTTCTTTCTCTTTTTTTCCTTCCATATTGCCAGAGTGCTATTGATGTGTAAATGGGATGCAATTGTGCATGGATTTGAGAAAAGCATCTGCTAACACAATGCTTAGCATAGCATAGACAAACATAGAATGCATACAAATGAACATCCTAGGTGGTTTAGATATTAACTTTCATTGGTATATTTCATGTGTTTCACGATACTGGTGAAATCTATTAAAAATGAGGTTCCAAAAAAAAAATGTCTTAGGTTTTAGGGAAAGAAAATAAATTGGGGGATATTTTCTGGTGTGTCTTCCTATAGAACAAGGTCTGATTATTTCCACTTGCCTTTGAGAAAATAGACTTGAACAGATGAAAATACTTGTCCAGTGCCACTGAGTCAGTAATGGCAGACCAGTGACCAGGGAAGTGTGTTGCTCAATAATAAAAGCAAAGACTCAAGTTCATGCCTGCTTTTGAATCACAAGGATGCTAGCTCAAATTCTTTTCTCTCAGGCAGACTGGCCTTGAGTCGGGGTGGGAGAAGAAAGAATCTCCAATTGTAGAGTTTTGGAGAACACAGGCTCAGACTCATGCCAGGTGAATAAGGTGACCTTCTCCACCCTGCATGTCCATCACTGTATATCTGGATTTCACAGGTCAAGACAAGAATGATGATATTTTTCATTCACCAATACTTCCCCCACCCTCAGTTATTTTCAAGGTCAAGTTTCTTTCCACTCTGAATATATCAAAAGCTGGCATCATGACTTTCCTGTGTGTGGGGAGGGCAGTCCTTTGGCCCTTCCTCTTGCTGCAGAAACAAGATAGCACAGTCAGAGGCAGGACCATGACCTATCCAGGACCTCCTTTTCCCAAATGAATGAGAGCCCCAGGGCCTCCAGAGAGAGGAGACAAGCTCTCTGACCCTCCAGGAGGCAGCAAATGGAAGACAGCAGTTTTCTTCAAACAGCAGTCTTTCTGGTTGGAGGTGACAGCTCTTTCTCCTTTTCTTTAGCTGACTGGGACAGCCTCCCAGCATACACTGTGTTTGCCTTACCTGGTTTACGTAAGTCTTCTTCTCTCTGGGAAAACCAATCTCTATGATTTGTGATGGAGACTCAGATTCTTCTCCTTAACCAACTCCTCAGCCCTAGCCACAGGGGTGGGCTGTGACCTAGATGTGGCCAATCAGATCATCCCATTCTTGTGGTTGGAGTGACTGGATTACAAATCAGCACTTAAATCAAGAGGAGGCCGAGTTCCTCTAGAAGATTAGAAATATTAACCTTGGGGGAGCTGCCTCTGACTTTATGTCAAAAGGGGATCTTGTAATCATCTTTTCACCAAAAAAATAAAAATGCAACCAGAGGACTGAAAGAAAAGAAGGAGAAGGAAAGAGAGAGAGCGATCATCAGTATTCTTTAACACCTGGACCCATCTGTGCCTGAATAGAAACCCACGACTGGATTTTCTATTTGTAGTAGTCAATAACTCCTATTTTTATATAGGCTTGTTTGAATCAGGGTTATGTTGTATTCAACTACATTTGAACCCTGACTTCTATAAACTTGGCCTTGTCTATCCAGGTGAATAGAGAAAGAATTTTTCCCCGTTGAGTGGAAGGAGGCTTATAATTAGAATCAAACATTCATGCTCTTCTTTGGAGAAGGCAGCTCAGATGTGGATACACCTGTTCCTCATCACCTTTTCCTTCTCTGTTCTGCCTTGCTTTGGAGCTAAATGAGATTTGTTCTGGAAGATTCTGGAGTTGTGAGATGCTCAACACTCTCATGATCTCTCTTTGCTGCTCCCCCAGAAGCAGCTGATGGGGGCTGATGTGAGGAGAGTTTTACATCTCTTCCTCTTAAAAAACAGTTGGGATTTCACTAGGAAGGAAACCCTTGGCACACCCCAATTTGCCTTAATAAATTTTTAGAATGAATTGTACTTAGTTATGGTCTTGAAAATCTCCTGCTGGGGGTGATAGTCCATATACATTAAGTGGAATGCTGCCTTTAGAATATTCACCTATGAAATGTCCGTTATACTGAGAAAGATCTGCCTCTCCAGTGTGACAAGGTGACCCACATACAGCTAAACTGCAAGCATGGTGCTCTCTGGCAGGAACAAATTGCCATCTACTTAATTTCTCTGAGCACCATTGACAGTGAAGTGGTTACATCATTACCAGAAACCAAGGCTGATTTAACAAAGTAAGGCGAGTATGAGGATGCTTCCACTGCCGTTTCCAGCTCTGGAGTGGGAAAGATGAAGTTTTTGGCTTTGCAAATTAGAAAGCCAAGTCTACTGAAATTAGGCCAGGCCTGAAAGAAGTTGAATCAGGGCTAATAAGAATGTTTAAACCAAATTCACTCAAGTATAATTAAAATACAAAAATCTGCACATACTTAGAGTGCAGAGCTCCATCAGTTTTGACATATCCATACATCCTTGAAGCTGCTGCTGCAATCAAAATAATGAACATTTTCATCTCTCTGCAAAGTTTCCAGGTGCATGGGCCGAGGTTGTGGCTCAGTGGTAGAGCACTGGCCTGGCATGGGTGAGGCACTGAGTTTGAATCTCAGCACCACATAAAATTAATAAATTAAATAAAGATCTAACAACAATAACAAAAAATATTTTAAGAAGGCACTAATTAAAAAAAAAAGTTTCGAGAGAAGAGGGGAGGGGAGGGGGGATAGTAGAGGATAGGAAAGGCAGCAGAATACAACAGACACTAGTATGGCAATATGTAAATCAATGGATGTGCAACTGATGTGATTCTGCAATCTGTATAAGGGGTAAAAATGGGAGTTCATATCCCACTTGAATCAAAGTGTGAAATATGATATATCAAGAATTATGTAATGTTTTGAACAGCCAACAATAAAAATTAATTAAAAAAAAAAGTTTCAATAGGTGTCCCTTCCCTTTCTCCAAAACTACCCCTGTCCCTCAGGCAATAACTGATCTCCTTTCTGTCCTGATAGGTAAGTTTCCATTTTCTAGAATCGCTAGAGTTTTAAAGTGGATTTACATGGTGACTAGACAGGATCTGTTAGCAGGTGGGGAAACTTGTCCTGAGGGCATGGAGTTGGCAGGGGAGGTCCTCTCTGCCCAGCTCTGAATTCCTAGAAATTTCTCTCTCCCTGCTCCTTGAGAAACCAGCCATATGTTAGCCTGCTGGTGGTGAAGGATCTGGAAACTATAGTCAATAGGCGCTCGCCAAGAAGAGCCCAATGTGTTAGGGGGGTGGAGTGCAGGACGAGGCGAAGACAGGAGGATGGTGTGAAATGGGAGTGGAGAGGTGGACAGGGCTGATCCTGGGCACTGCTGTCTTTGCCAAGATCAGAAACAAAGTTTAACCTGAAGCGGAATAGGAGGGTTGCCTTTAAATGGCTACGTGTCAGAACAAGGAAGAGAATTAGGAACAGCAATGATGAAGTTGCTCCTTGGGACTTTACATTTTGTTTTTAGGAAAAGAGCACATCTTATCTTTTTTCTTTTCTTTTTTTTTTTTTGCAAATCTTATCTTTATGAGCTGAAATAACCATGGTCCAGTCTAAAGTCACCCTAAATTCTCCTCCAGGTCTGACTCAATCATAAAGAAGGGTTAAACATATTTTACACATGTATATTCTGCCAAAATACATCCTACTGTCATGTGCAACTAAAAATTAAAATATTTTGTAAAATGTTATAGAAAAGTATCTTAACGAGTAAACACTTAAAAATGCCTGAGCCTGACTTGACCAGCTCCATTGTGAGGTTTCAGGTGGTAAGCGCTCTTGTTGAAGAAGGATTGGCAGTGGTGGACACAGGTCTGTCCCACACACTTGTACTTGAGTGCTAGCTCTGCTGTGGGGCTGGCCCTGCCAGTGGGGTAAACACGACCCACCATTGCCACCAAGTAAATTACCTTTGGGACGTAATTTTAGGCTTAGAGTTAGTATCAAGACCACATTAAAACTGATATTGTTTGCGTATACAAATAAATCATGCACAATTTCCCCCATACCTCCTCTTCTAGGCAATAAAATTTGATGGGTACAATTCTATTGTTGAACAAATACCCATCTTCCCTATCTTGGGTCTCTTCAACCTCTCAGGGCTAGAGGTGATCAATATGAACTACCTGGAAAATCATTTGGTTTATCTTTCATAAAGTCATATTGCAATTATTAATGACAGAAATTAATGTCAAATGAATTGGAAACCAATTCCTGAGTGCTTTCTCATCTGGGGAGGTACTGGGGGAAGTACACTGAAATTGTTACATATGGGAAATCACCGCTATTGTGATTTTCTCACACTGTGTTGTGAGTGTGTGTGCCTGTGTTTGCTGTTACCCTTGAAGGTCTTTGAGGCAGGGGACACACCATATTTGTCTTTATGTTCCTGGTTCCTAACCCAGTGTCTACTACATAGTAAGGGCCAAGTGAATGTTTACTGAGTAATGAAATGAATGAACCAAAGTTTTACAATTGAACGTTCACATAGCTTCTCATTTTTTTTTTAAAAGAGGTAAGTACTGGGGCTGGGGCTGTAGCTCAGTGGTAGAGCACCTGCCTCGCACATGTGAGGCATTGGGTTCAATCCTCAGTACCACATAAAAATAAATAAAGTTATTGTGCCATTTGCATCTCATGGCTTCTGTCTCATGATCTAAAATGGCTGCTTCTAGCACAATTCCCAATAGCCAAACTCTGGAAGCAGTCTAGGAGTCTGTCAGTGGATGGATGGATAAAGAAAAATGTGGTATATCTACACAATGGAGTTTTATTCAACTATAAAAGAAGAATGAAATTCTGTCATTCTCAGGAAAATGAATGGAACTAGAGACACTCAGGTTAAGTAAAATAATCAAAATTGAGAAGGTCAAGGGTTGTATGTTTTTTTTCATGTATAGCAGCTAGAGAGGAAAAAGGAAAAGAAAGGTGTGTTTGTGTGTGGGGGGGAGGAGGTGGATCTCATCAAAATCACAGGGAGATCTGTAGAGGAAAGGGCCAGAGGGTGAGAGGTGGTGGGGTGGGCGAAGTGCCGGGGAGTGATATTGGCCAAATTATATTGTCACATTGGGTGCACGTATGAATATACGACGATGAATTCCACTGTTATGTGTAATGCACCAATCAAAAATATGGACACAGTTTAAAAATAAAAGCTAATAAAAAAGGAAAAGGAAAATTTAAAAAGACTGCTTCAACTCCTGTCATCTGCCTCCTGAGATCTAAAAGGTAAAAATAGGCCAACCACTCATTCCTTTTCAGGGTGTGACTTAAAGTGATTTATGTTACTTCTGCTATCATCATAGAAGCTGCAACTCAGTCACCTGACTGCAGGAAGCTTCAAGAAAGGCTGGGAATTGTCAATTCTAGTCGGAAAGCCCTGTGCCCAGCTAAAACTCAAGTGTTCTCTTTTTTGATAAAGAAGAGGAACCTGGATATTGATGGCCATACATTCTTTGCTATAACCCATTTCTCAGACCAAGTAAGATTCCCTGAACCCTTCTGCCCACATCTTTAAGTGTAATGGCCATCTGACTGTGTTTACCTCCAGGTCAGAGATCTGAGCACCTAGAATTTAACATATCCTAAGCCCAATTCTTAATTCTAGTATCCCAAAATGAGATGTCCCCCAGTTTCCCCTTGTCAGTGATAGCCCCATCCTTCAGGTTGCTTAGCTAAAAACTTTGGAATTATCATTGACTCATCTCTTGTCTTAACATATGGTATCTCATCTTCAACAAGTTCATTATCTTATACTTTGATTATATGACCTCTTCCAGTACCTCCAAGTAGTCAGCTGGATTGTGCAATAGATTTGAGAGTGGTCCCTTAGAAATTTAAGTCATCAAACAAGTGAGAAGACAAACCATGAGATGGGAGGAAATACTTGTAAACACATATCTCATAAAGGACCATTATGCAAAATATACAAGGACTCTTAAAATTCCACAATAAGCTAACACAACTGGATTAAGAACTGATCAAAGATCTGAATAGATATCTCACCTGAGAAGATATACAGAAGGCATACAAGTACATCAAAAGATGCTCCAAGGCAAATGTCATCAGGGAAAACACAAATTCAAATGATAAGGAGATACCTCTTCATACCCGTCAAATGGTCAAAATCTTAATCAATAATACTATCGAATGCTGGCAAGTATAACAACAGAAACTCTTGTTATTGTTGGCAGGAATGCAAAATAGTATAGCTACTTTGGAACACAGGTTGGCAGTTTCTTATAAAACTAAACATACACTTACCATATGATCCAGCAATTGTGCTCCTTGGTATTTATCCAAGGAGCTGAACATTTATGTTCATTCTTGAAAACTCAACATGGATATAGTAAAAAGATCAGTAGTCACCAGATGTTAGGGAGAAAGCAGAGGACTTATAGGCAGAGCACAGAGGGCTTTAAGGGCAATGAAACCACTCTGTATACTGCTATAATGTGATGCATGTCATCACACCTTTGTTGAAACCTATAAAAAGTTCAACTTCCAGAGCAAGTTGGAATGTGAACTACCAACTTTGGGAGACAATGATGTGTCAAATGTAGGTTCATCAAATGCAACAAATGTACCACTGTGTCACATGTTTGTGACAGTGGGGGATGCTGTTCCTGTGTCGGGGTAGAGAGTATAAGGAAAACTCTGTACTTCTGCTAATTTTCTTGTGAACTTCAAACTGCTCTAGAAAAATAGTCTACTAAAGAAAAAAAAAAAATCAGACCACAACGTTACTCTGCCTAAACCCTGCTTTGTTGACCTTGCTGAGAATTCTCTTCTCTGCATGGTTGCAGTTGGCATGGGTCTCAAGAGATATTTTACACAAGATTTGGAAGGCTAAGTGAACGAATGACCGTGTTCTTCCTGGGGAAGGCTGGGAAGGTGGATGCAGAACAAGAGGCCCCTTCATGACTTTCTCCAGTTGTCACAAATCTTTCTAACCACACAGGCATGGGCCCCAGCGGGGCTCACTGTTCCTCCAGCTCCCTCTGAATTTTGCTCCTCCAATTCCTGGGTCAGATGTGCAGCATTTCTAAGCAATAAGAGAAAATGGATCATTTAATAAATAGTTTTAGAACAACTGTCTAAGAGAATAGAGAAGAAAAAGTTGAATATTTACCTCGTTCTTCTTATTCTTTGCAACAAAAAGAAAAAAAAAATAAAGAACTCAGATGACTCAGAAACCTAAACATAAGCCATTAGATCATAAAAATATTTATTTTTAAGTTTAGAGTGATGAAAACTTTTCTTAGGCAGAAGCTAAAATATGGACACCATTAGAAAAAAAATGAATATATTTGACTCTGTTCCAGGCTGGATTATGTCCTTTTAAAAAATATGTTGGAATCCTAATCCCATGACATGACCATATTTGGAAGTAAATTTCAAGATAAAATCAAATTAAGATTAGGAAACAGAGCAGGTCCTAATCCAATAGTGTTCTTAAGAGCAGAGGAGAAGCCACAGAGACACAGTGGGAAGATAATGTAAAGATACACTTGTGGCAGGCTGTGTGACAACAGAGGCGGAGACTGGAGGAATTCCAAGGATTGCCAACAACACCAGAAGCTAAGAGAAAGGCATGGAAAACACCCCCCACCCCAAACCTTCAGAGAAGGGAGAGCCTGCCCACACCTCAATGTCACACTTCTTGTCTTCCTCACTGGGGACAGCACGACTTTCTGTTGTTTCTAAGTCACCCGGTTTGTGTTGACTTCTTGTGACAGCCTTAGAAGACTAATGCAGACTCTATCAAAATGAAAACATTCACCAGCCTGAATCTCAGCTCTCGATCCAGTTCTCAAGTAACATTTAGCTCCCGGGAGAATGTGCCTGAAACAAGCCATCGTGAGCCTGGGTGCCAAGTCTGAGGCCACCTCTTCACTGGCAGATGTTGCCCTGGGTCCCGCCAGTGACCAGACTTCTCACTCCCAGGATGTTACGGAGAGTTCTCATAAATTTTGTTATCACCTTTACTGGAATGGAAAGACTCAGGAGGAAGACATTCCTGGAAACCTTATAAAAGTCATGTTTTTCCATTATAAGGGTGTTAGTCTAAGGGGAATGCTTTTAGTGCTGAAGTTTAAGGTAACTTTTAATGATCTCTGAGGATAATGTTATGCTGTAAACTTTTGCATAAAATCTATTTCTACTTATGCCCCTTATGCCTAATATATACCTCTGGACTGCCAAGAACTTTAAGCTCTGAGACTCTAAGCTCATGGCTTCACTGGGGAAGGGCAATTTCTGTCTTCCCTCCTCTTGCCCTCTCGTCCCATTGCCTGTGGGCACAGTCTGGGACAACCGTACCTGGTGGGTTTGTTGATTGAGAATAATGCAAATTATATGTGTTTAAGTCTTCGGTGATTTGCCTCTCTTATAGTAGGTATTAAAGTTTGGAGTGTGGTATTGTAGTAAATATGAAAGCATTTTATTTTGTGAATGTGAAAACTGTTTTTTTTCAGTGAGGTTATATAAATTATAAGCAAATGGGAAAAAAAAGAAGATACTCTCTACTAAAATTTTTGACTAGTTAAAAGAAATTGAAAACATTAACTTGCAAAAAGGACCTCAAAAAACAGAACAACAACAACAGAAGTACCCCAAATCATAAAGTCAGGTAAAAATTAAAATGACTGAGTTCCAGGGATGATGGAGTGAAAAGATCAGCAAATCTCCCCACAAAGCAACTGAAAAACTAGACAAAAATATTTAAGAACAATCATGCTGTGGAAGAGACCAAAGGCAAACAACCAATAAGGAGCATTTATTTATTTTCAATGGCTGAATTTAGGGTAAGAAAAGTAGGAATCTAGTTTTGCTTAAAACATGATTTTATGTGATAGTAAGGAGAAGAGGGGAGATACTATGGAATGCAGCTGTTATCATGCTAGAAGTTCTTATCCATTCTCCAAAAAGAATTTAAATATACAGATTGCTATGGTTTGGATCTTGAAAGTCCTCCAAAGACCCGGGTCTTGGTCCCTAAGGTGGCAACTTTGGGAGATGGCGGACTTTTGAGAGGCAGGACCTAGTGAGAGGTCCTTAGGTCCCAACCCCTTCCTCCATCTTTTTGTTCCCTGGCTTCTGATGGGAGCATGTTTGCTTCAGCACACACTCCTACCTTGATGTGCTTCTTGTCACCGTCCTAGAGTAATGGGGCCAACCAATTACGGACTAGAAACCGCCAAAACTTTGAATCATAATAAACTTTTCCAAGTTGATTCTCTCAGAAATTTCATTATAGTGATGGAAGCTGACAGACACACACATGATACATGAATGTATTCTCATTGTCAAATAAAACAGTATCAGCAAATGAAATTCCACATTGATTCTCTTATCCTCTGATCTCATAACTTTCCTTTGACATTATTGCAGCTATAAAGACACAAATAGCTTGGTTTATGTTTGTTTTGATGTTGAATAAATAATGTCATAGTGTGCTAAACTTCTATATTTCAACTTGACTTTTTTTTCAGTTAACAGTGTTTTTGCTGAACTTTCTATGTTGTCAAACTCACATTTTTTAATCTTTATTTAATGGCTGAATGGAATTGCACTTATTGGTGTGTCATGTCACCATCAATGGACAGCTAGCCTCTTTGTGCAGATGCACAAGTAGTTCTCCCCATTTGAAAAGACCAGGACAGAGTGTACATGGGTATTCAATTATAAAGTCACAATCTCATTGTCTCCAGGAAGCCCCAACCCCTCTATCCTTGCTAACATTAACTATTTAATTTGTTTTGCCCATTGACTGGGGAACTTATAGTCTCATTTTATAATTTATTTTACTTCCTGCAAATCTATAATTATTTTTTTAAAAGTTCAAACTTATACGAAACGAAGGGCTGGGGTGGTAGCTCAGTGGTTAAGCGCTTGCTTTGCATGCATGAGGACTGGGTTTGATCCTCAGCACCACATTAAAAAAAATAAATAAAAAACAAAGCTATTGTGTTCATCTACAACTAAAAAATATATATGCTTAAAATAATTATATGCAAGGAAAAGAAACCTTTTCTTTTAAATTATCTTGCCAATTCCACAGCAGTCCTGTTATTTCTTGCTCATTTTATAATACTGTTTTTATTCCCAGAGAGAAATATTCCATGTCTAGGACTGTAAGTGAGGGGCCTCCTGCACCCACCTGGGCCAATGCTATTTTAGTGAATAACATGACCTAATTTATGGGCAAGGAAGTGTAAAAGCTGTCTGCTAACTTAGAGAGTGGAAGGTAAAGAGGAACCCAAGACAAGATAAAACCATGTTCACTGTTTTGTTATTTGTTGAATCGTTCATCAGGTTATGTATGTGTGGTGTTCTGCTACCTCCCACTGCCTTGAGACAGCCTTCTCATTTACTTCTGTCTGCTTGTAGCTCCTTCTTTCTTGAGGCTTCCTCTCTGACTGTCTGCCTGGGAACAGCCTAATATGCCCTCCCCAGATCCTTGCTTTGCTCCCCAGGGTATGATAGAGCATAAAAATCAGAGTTGACAATCCTGGGTGCAACTCCCCAGCTGCAAACTCATCCCTACCCAGTCTTATGACCTTGATCCAGCAATTGTGCTAAACTCATTTCCTGTTCTCTCCTTCAAGGGTGGTCCCACTGTCCCAGGATTGTGGACTACAGCTGTGAGGACATAATATGGAAGCCCTTCGCCCAATAAACATTAGTTCCCTTTCCCTCTTCTCCTGACATCAGTAGATCCTCCGAGAACATCTATGGGGCTGGTACTACTTCACCTTCTACTTATTCCTCACCCACTAAGGCCTGACCTGTGTACTCATACTCCTGACAAAGCAGATTTTTCTCAGGATTTTCAGATGATTTTCTAGCTGCCAGACAGGACAGATTCATTCTCAGTCTTCATTTTGCTTGACCTTCTCAGTCTTTTCCCCACTTTTCCTTTTTGGCTTCCACAACGGAGCACCCTCCTGGTTCTCTTTCTAACTCAAATTGTTCTCTCCCCTTGACTTCTCTTCCTCCAAAACTCATAATCAGAGCTCTAATCCAGACTCTTCTCTGCTCCTTTCATTATAGATTGGAAGTCTATCTAAGCTAGCCCTATTAAATAAAACCTCTAAACTGGCCTCTTGTGCCCTATTACCAAATCTCGAGCTCTGACCTCTCTCCCTGAGCTCTAGAATAGATCTTCAATGGCTTTCAGGATAGTCTCCATATGACTGTTCTATAGACTGTAATGGTTTGGATCTGGAATATTCTCCAAAGGCGTATGTGTGGAAAGCTTGGTCCCCAATGAAGCAATGTTCAGAATCGGGGATTTTAGGACATGATTGGACCATGAAGACTTTAAGGTCATCAATGGGTTGATGGATTTAAAATTTGAATAGACTGTTGGGAGGTGGTAGAAACTGTAGGAGATGGCACTTAGTTGAAAGTAGTGGATCCTTGGGGTGTGCCCGTGGGACTACACCTTGTCCCTCCCCTCCCCTCTTTCTGAGTTTCCAATCCACCATGAAGTGAGCATGTTTGCTCTCTCTGACTTGCGATATTCTGTCTTACCACAAGCCCACAGCAATGGAGCCAACCAAAAATAGAATAAAAGCTCTAAACTGTCAGCCAAAATAAATCTTTGCTCCTCTAAGTTGATTTTCTCAGGTATTTTTCACACTGACACAGAGATGACTAACACAGACTCTTAATTCTGCCAACTTTGGATTCTCCTGATTCTCCAAATATGGTTTCCTCCCTCGAACGGTACCGCAAACTTGGCCACCCAATTGGATTGCTTTAGTCCATCTACTCCCCTACCTCCACCTACTCTATCAAGTCACCCTTCAAAATGGGATCAGACTTCCAGAATGATTGACAAGGAGCAAGATGACAACATAGCACTGGTGAGCACTGTCTCCTTGTGAGGTTAGTTTTGACTCTCTGAAAATGTGGGATGGAAGGGATCCAGGCATACTTTCTCTCCAGTGTGCTTCCTGCTGTGATCTGTCATGCATGCTGGATAAGTATCCTGCTGAATGATTTTGCTCTGTTTGTTACCACTAAAGCAGAGCCAAAGGCAAGGCTAGAATGCAAATAATTCACTTGGGAAGTGATCACAAGGAATAGAAGTGAGAGACAGGAGGAACAAAAGAGGAGGGAAAACCAATGCAAAGATACATTTTTAGGTTGGCACCACATGGCTGATAACTGGTGCCCAATGTTGTGGGGTGGTCTACAGAGTCTTGTGAAATGCATCTCAGAACTGCCTTTCTGGGGCATGAAAGGGGAGTATTTACCATCCGTTCTCATTGCCCATGGATGTTAACTTCTGGGTGCTTCCAGGTTGTACAACATGAGTGCTGAGTGGGTTTCCTCCATCATGCCAAGTGATGACATCAGAGTAGCTCTGGGCAGGAGGAGAGAGCTACAGCCCTGCCATGTCTCCTTATGGTTCCTTGTGAAGTGGTGCTCAATGCAATAGGATGTCGCCTTGCATTCTCTCACTTATTTTCCAATTTTTTCACAACCCTTTTTCCTTTTCTTTATTCTTTTGGGCTTGTAGCTCCCAAATAAAGTGTTGTCCCCTTTTATCCTTATTAATGAGTCTCTTGTTTCTAAAAACTCATCATAAGACAATGTCTTAGGAGACTAGGATAGTATATTAAATTAATTGCTATGGAAATAATATTAATTAAAAAGGATGTGAACTAGTCTGGCTATTTATGGCAACACTACAGATTTAGGAAAAAAAGTGACTGGCTCAGTGAAGTTCACTTTCAATAGACTTTTCATGCCAGAAAGTTTCTTTGGATGATTTTCTTCTTCTTCTTCTTTTTTTAACTTATAGTTGTAGATGGACAGTATGCCTTTATTTTATTTTTTATGTGGTGCTAAAAATTGAACTCAGTGGCTTCACACATGCTAGGCAAGCACTCTGCCACTGAGCTACAGGCCCCAGAACTGGATAATTTTATTCTTTTAAAACTTTTTTAAAAGAACATTTTTCATTGAAGCATAACTTACATAAAAGTGCATACATCATAACTGTAGACTTTGATGAATTTCTACAAAGTGAATACAACCACCTAACCAGTCCCAGATTAATAAATATAAAATTGACAGCACTAAATAAGCCTTCCATACAACTTCCTCCTACCATTGTCTTCCTCCTCCCAAATGTAACTTATTATTTTGACTTCTAGCTTATATGGCAACTATTGAGAAGATCATTATCTGCTTATCTGCTGTAGTCACAAGTCAGATTGTGCTTAAAGTTAGACCCAGAATCTGATTATGATTCAGAGATGCAGAAAATACCAAATGAAATAGCTAAAAGTGAAAGAGTGAGACTGTGAGACCTGGACTGAGAACATTTTGGTAGCACCCTCAAATTCCCCTGTTTGCAAAGTAACCTCTTCTCTCAGTCAGGGGAGTATAATTTACCCTTGCCTGGGGACCATGTTGACCTCATTTGAATGGTGCCTCACGAAGACAGCAGTTTTCTTTAAAAGTTTCCCCACCACTCTTCATTGCCTCCAGGCCAATAACTAGAATCAGATCCCTGCAGTTTTATGCAAAAGAAACAGCCTGCATGTCAAGGGAATTTATTACTACTATGTATCAGCAAGACCATGTGTGGGGTCATGTTGGGAGCAGCTTGTGCATGAATCTCTTATGAATGAGATTTTTTCCCCTTATAAAGTGAAACCAGAGAGTTGCTTGTCCCTTGTGCCATATGGAGACACAGAGATAAGTCTGCAGTCTGATATTTGGAAGACAGTCCTTACCTGAACCCAACCATGTAGGCATTCTGAACTCAGACTTCAAGTCTCCAGAACTGTGAGAAATAATTGTTTCTTACAAGTGATTCAGTCCATGGTAATTTATTAGCATCCCAAATGGACTAAGATACTCTCATAACAAATTATCATAAACTGGATGGTTTAAAACATCATCAATGTATTATTTTAGCATTCTGGAGCCTAGAGGTCCAAAATCAAGAAATCAGCAAAATTGGTTTCTTCTGAAGGCTCTGAAGAAGAAACTGTTCCATGCCTTTCTCTAGCTTGTGTTTTGACTTGTAGATGCATTAATCCAATTTGTACCTCTATTTTTACAGTACCTTCTCTGTCTTCTCTTTTTTTGTCTCTTATAAGGACATTTGGTCATCAGATTTATCTTTATATCCAGGATGATCTCCTATTGAGATCCTTTATCACATCTGCAAAGACTCTATTGCCATATGAGGCCACATTCACAACCATTGGGAATTAGGAACTGGAGATATCTTTTTAGGACATTATCCAATCTGTTACGTGAATCTTCAGAAAAGTCAGACCAGGTTCAGGGCAGATTGTAAAACTGGAGAGGGCAGAATTCTTGACATATGTGTATGTTCTCTTGATTCTTGGATCAATGAGTTGATTTGACAAGGGCAGTGTTAATTACTGTCAGCCTGTGTCATAGGACTTTTCCAACTAACCCATAGACCTGTAGTAGGAAACAGAATTAGCCACAGTCACCCCAGTTGACCCACACACCTGCAGTTAGGGGCAGAGCCACCCAGACATCCTGTCCACCATGGCCTGCAGTGGAGGCACTCAGCATGCCCCTTACAAGTCAACACAACCCCTGTTGACCATGGATACATGAATGATAACAAGAGATGTTTTAAGCTCTTGGGTTTGAAGCTTGTTTGTTTTATAGCAACAGCTAATTGATACAGAGATTAACTTATCTCTATCAGGTATCAGTAGGCAAAGAATAAGTAAATCTAGAGGATTTGAATCACACAGTAATCAAGCTTGATATAACAGCTGTAGAAAAAACTCTGTAGTCAACATCAAAGAAGACATGTTCTTTAAAAATAACTGTGAAGCATTCACAAAAACAAAACAAAACCCCCAAATCTTCATTTTAGGTCTAAAAGTAAATTTTGACCATTTCCGATAAGAAAAACTGCCATAAAATTGAGTAAACAACAAATGATGGCCAAAAAAAAAAAAAAAAAAAAAAAGCTAAATTTAACCCCTCCTCAAAACTATTCATTCAAGTGAGACAGAAATAGTTCTTCAAAATACTTTAATTGCAGAGAAAAAAAATCAAACTGAACTTATGGACTAATTAGAAGTGAATGACAAGAGGCACTATATATAAAAATCTGTGGGATGCAGCCAATGTCAGACTAAAAAATTCTAACTTTAGTACGTTTATCAGAAAATATGATCTTTAAAAAAAATAAATGAACCAAGCTTTCAACTAGAGATGCTAAAAAAAGAAGACCAAAGCAATCCCAAAAAGTGAGTAAATAATAAATATAAAAGAAGAAATCAATTAAATGGAACACTAGAACCCATAGGAGTATTCTTTCTTTTTCTTTACCTTTTTTTCCTCTCTTCCTTCCTTCCTTCCTTCCTTCCTTTTTTAAATTTTTTTTTTTTTAATTTTGGAGGTTGAAAAATACAAAGCAGAGAAGCTGCGAAAGTTCAGTTAAGATGAAGTTTGGGAAAACACTAATGAGCATTAAGAATGATAAAGATGCCAGGACTGCAAATAAGTTTTATAAAATTGAAGGGAAAGTTGTATAATATTAAAAATAAATTTGAAAGTCAGGAGGTAAAAACCACAAGATTTACCAGAAATAAAATGATCAGATTGACAAAAGAAACAGAAAATTTAGAAAGAACAATAAGCATAGGTGAAAATGGAAGGTTGGTTTAATATCTATACCCAAATGTCACCATGCCCAGTCAATTCTCCTGGCAAGTTTCTTCAAATTTGCAAAGAATTAAAAATTCCCATATTACTTAAAAGTCCTATTTTACTTAATCAAGTGAAAACTATGGAAATGTTTCCAATATACCCTGCAAGGTGCAGATAGTGTTGCTACCAAAATCAGAAAGAGGGGAGAAGGAAAGAAAGCTATAGAAAGAAAGCTTACTTTATAAAAATGATAATTTGGGGTGAGGGGAGGCAAATTAAATCAAGCAATATATTAAAAACAGGATTCATACCAACTACGCAAACTTAATCCAACTTGAGCAAATTTTTAATGTAAGGAAATTTATTGAGATGTTGAAGAAGAAAACCATGTGTACATTTCAATAGATGGTGAAAAACATATTTAATAAAAATCAACTCATTCCAGGAAGAAACAAAAACTCAGCCAACTATAAATAGAAAGAACTTTCTTAAAATGATAAAGATACTGTTAGAAACTGACTTTACTGAAGCAACCCACACTCCTACAACACCAGGGCAGAGAGACAGAGGATATTAGTGGGTTCTGATGGGCAGCGGGTCTCCCTGGGCTCTTTTCCTGGAAGTGCTTCCTTTGATGTGATGGATTGGGGGACAGTGGGTCCACCTCTGAATTCGATCTCATTTCACTCCACCTTGAAGATATTCCCAATGGTTTTTGGGATTGGGAAATATCCTTTGTTAGCTTTCAGTTCCATTCCTTTGTTTATCCTAATTGAAATTCGGAAAAGGAAAGTTTTATTTTTAAAGACTAGGTTTAGAAGAGTAGGTATCCAAAGTTCATTAATCCAGAATTATCTGGGATCCATTTTGAAATGCAGAGCACTGGGTCTATCCAAAGTAATTTTTTTTAGTATAACTTTCCCCCAATTTTATCAATAATACAGGTTTATATTAAAAAGAAAAAAAAGAGCAATAGTGCTATCAAAATAAGACCACAGACTTGAAATATTTAAAAATATGACTCTGGGGGAGTTTCCACCCCTCAGAAGTAGAGGAAAATTTTACCTCCCTTCCTTTTTATATATAACACAAATTCTTTCCCCCTTTCTAGAAGTTGTTTTAAAAGCTATAGGAGAATGAGGTTCTTGTATTAAAACAAACAGAACATGAAAGAGTATAGATTTGAGAAGTATTCAAGTATACTTTTTCAAAACAAGTAAAATAATAGTGAAAATAAAAAGATAAAATATAAATAAGAAAGATAATTCAAATATATATTTGAAAAGAAATCATAGGATTTGTTCAGAATTTAAAACTTTTAGAATGTATGGCTCTTTAGTTCAAGAAGAAGTAACTGTTTTCTCTCAATATACACCCACAACAAAGACTTACATAATTTAGCAACTCATTAATCAGAAAAATTTGGAAAATATTCATCAGTATTTTTGAATTTGCAGTCCTCCTATTGAGGCTGTTTTTGGTGTCCTAGTAAATTATGAATATCTGCCTGACATTAAATATACTATGTCATATTTATCAGAGATGGTTGCATCATATTTCCTTCATATTAGTTAGGATAGGCCAGGCTATGCTGCAGTATAAGCAATTCCAAACCCTGCTTAGTTTTCACTCAGGTGGCATGACAGTATGCTGCTGCTCTCTACCACTGTTAGCATTAACATTTCCAGATCCAGGCTTATGATACAATCATACCTAAAACACTTCTGGTTACTGTGGCAGAGCAAACAGAGAGTCCTGTAATGTCTATCCCTGATAATTAAACTCTTGGATTGGAATGGATTCATGTTACTTTGCTTACAATTCATGGGTCACAATAGGCTGCATGACTGCACCCAAGTTGAATGGGCCAGGAAATCCAATCTTGTCCTGTTTTTCAAAAGAGAAGAACTGGCCAGAAATATTCAGCATGACTATACATATAAACTGTAATTTATTGAACCTACCCCTTATATCAGGATATTTCTGACATTTCTTATTTCTCTTTGTTATAATTGGTGTCTTCATAAATAAATCTTGGCTCAGGAATTCGTTCTCTTTCTTCTTACCAGTGAAATTACTAGTTCAAAGTGCCTACATATTTTAAAATTCTTGTTCCACATTAACAAATCTCACTGGAGAAATGTTTTATCCATCCACAGCCTCATAGTTACCACATATGCTACCCCAGTTCCAAGACTCAAAAAACTAAGGTCTTTTGAAAAACTCCCCGAGAAAGACTCTTGGACCTTCATTGATACCTCATCAATTCAAATTTGAGTGTTTCAGAGCTCCATCCTGTCTCAGTTCAAACTTTAAAAGAATATCTTTTTTTCTCTACTCAGGAAAGACAAAATTGTTGGAGGCAAGGTTCTTAGTCACAGTACCTCCCCACCTCCAGTCACTGTGGGTCATACCATTGCCTTCTGGAGTGGGATGCTCTAAAGAAGAGGGCGCCAACCTTTGTTCTTTGTGATTGGATCCTCTTGCTTGAAGATTTTGCCTTATTTGGATAAAATGCCTATTGACTTGTTAAACCCAGGATATCACAAGTGACCCCCTCACCTATTTGGGAACATCCTCAAAATGTTGCCTCGTTTTGCTCATAAACTGACATGTGGCGTGTGCACTTGTCTTCCTCTCTCTTCCCATTTGTCTTCACCCACTGTCTGCAAAGCTGCCTGAAGAAGCTTCCTGTCTGCAGAGCCCATTATCGGTGATATGTGAATATGCAAAGGCACGGTCTCCTGAGACCCTTGCCTCTCCTCATAAACACACATGCAGAACTCAGTTTTTGTGATGTTTGCCTATTTATACAAAACTTGCTTGATTTTATTGTGAAGCTAACTAATTCCTCTGTCTATTGGAGGCAGCATAATGAATCAGAAATCACTGTGACTGGGGACAGTGCTTGACATAAACAGTAAATGCATGACAGCCCTCAGTATGTGAGATCAACGGGTGAATTAAGTGAGTACGGAACAAGCAAGTCCTGGGGAGCTTAACCACACAGATTTGTTCCAGTGTTGTCTGGGCACCTGTGGACATCAGTTATCAAGGACTGTGAACTGATGGATAAGAACTCTGTCTCCTACCACTGGGAAGTCTTTTTCTTTTTCCATAGATAGAGAATCCATGAAAATGTCCCTTAAGTTGTAGGTATAAGGAATATGCCTTTATACTAACAAAACTGAATTTGGGTAAAGCTCCTTTTAATTTTTTTCTTTCTAAAGAAGTGTGGGTCTATATATGATGAGAAAAATGTATCTGTATTATAGACATTTTAGAAAATATTTAAAAAAGCATCAAAGAGAACAGCAATCAGCCATAACTCTTCTAAAGAGTTTGGTTTTTTGCACATACTTGAAAATAAATATATATGCTAGATATCTTATAAAAGTGTGATTATATTGGTATGAAGTTTTATATGTAGCTTGTATCATTTCACATGTCTGAGCTTTTTGTCCTTCTAGAACCTGATTTATTTATTTTTTAAATATTTATTTTTTAGTTTTTGGTGGACACGATATCTTTATTTTTTTAAATTTTTATGTGGTATTGAGGATCAGGATCGAACCCAGCACCCCCCGCATGCTAGGTGAGCGTGCTGCCGCTTGAGCCATATCCCCAGAACCCCGATTTATTTTTTTCTAAAGTAAAAAGTCCTCTCTCTCTCTTCCCAGCCCTTTGGTCAGAAGTAACTACTGCAGTGATTTGACACGTATTCATACATATATTTTCTGTGTTTATCCAGATATGAAAAATAAATATATCTGAAGGCATATATCCTGTTTAAAACAATAAACGAAATTATGTTCTATGTATTGTTTATTTTTGTTCACTTAACAATGTACCCACTTCCTCATTCAATAATTACTTTTTTATCGATGCTGTCTCTATGCCAGGCACGAGGAACCATAATTCCTTCTTAGGACACAGCAAGGCACTCCACCTCATTTTGAAAAATGGATATAGAATATCCCCCAATAATTTATTTAACTATTCACCTACACTTTTAGGTCAGTTCTAATATTTTTTTGCTTTGACGAACAATGTTCCTCTCACTTGTCTAACACTGCTAGCCCAGATGACAAGGGAAGCAGCAATTAATTCAGCAGATGGGTTAATTACCCTCTCAGACTATCTACCTCCTCTTTTTTAGATATATAATTTTAAAAATACTAATTGCTATTCCATCTAATCAACTCTGCATGAGTTTTGCCCTATTGTTGTTTAAAAATTCAAGTCGTTTTATGTTTGTAATGGATATTTTAATGGATCGAGTCAAATAAGATTTGATTTAGAAGTTCCTGGGACCTACCTCTGGCCCTCTTCACCCTTCACTGGCAAACCAGTGTGTGAGTTCCTTCTCTCTCTCCTCCGTGCTCCAGAGTGGGAGCTAGCATTGATTTCTATTTCCAACTTCAAAAGGCATTTTTAAGAAATGTGTGGGGAGATCCTATTACTTCACAGCAGCCCAATGTTTAATACTTTGACACGTCCTCAGATGTGACTTTGAGTCCTTGAGTAATGCAGAGGAAACTTGGAATGGCAGCCCTAACTGTTTCATGTCACTCCTTTTCCAGCAAATCTCTGACCCTTGTCCTGATACACTTGTCATGGCTTCTTCCTGACTGCCATAGTCCCCTCACTTATCCCTGCTCCTGCTCCAGCTTCACCCCCGCCCCCCCACACACACCCATTCTCTCCCTTCAGTTGTGTGGATCAGCTGCAGGTTCCAAATGAGCTGGGAGTGCCTGGAGTCCTCTCCTTTGACACAGGCTGCTTCCTTGGCTGGGAGTAAATCCCCTTCTTTCCTGAATCCACTTGTTCTTAAGAATATTCAAATTCACTACTATACTGAACTAACTCAGCTGGTGTGTTGTAGGGAGAACAGTTCAGTTAATACAAAACCAAACAGAGGTTCTAAAGCCAGTTCAAAATATGTCAAAAAAATCTCCATTGCTATAGTTTAGATCTGGAGTGTCCCTCAAGGGCCCATGTGTTAAAGATGTGTTCCCCCAGACTGGTGCAATTAGTGTACTTCAAGTGGTGGTGTCTAATGGGAGGTGTTTAGGTGATTGGGGAATACCTTTAAGGGGCTATAGGACCTCAACCCCTTCCTCTTCCTTTCCTTTGCTTCTTGGCTATGAGGTGAGTAGCTTTCCTCCACCATGTGCATCCACCAGGACTTCCTCCATAACATTCTGCCACAGACCCACAGCAATAGGGCACACCTATCTGGGACTGAAAATTCTAAAACTATAAGCCAAAATAAACCTTTATTTTTGTTAAAGTAAATGAAAATTGACTAATATACCCATTTTGCTAAAATATGAAATACTGAGTAAGTACTTATACTACATACTACATATTTAAACAAAATTACATTCTTTTTGGAATCATATGATCATTAGGAGGCTGGCTGGACGATGGTTTTAATATAACACTGATAAGCTATGCTATGTTTCCCCCCCTGTTTCTAGGTTTGAATAACTTCTTGGTCTCTTTTTCCTCCTGCATGAAGTGAGACTACTACGATTACTATACTACTACTACTACTACTATTACTATAGGAATACTACTTCCTATCTCCAGTTGTTTTGAAGGAAAATGTGTGGAAAGAGCATCATCAGTAATACCTCAACTGGTTCACTCAATTAAGAGTGCTTTACAAATTAGTTGTTACCTGGTAGGGGATCAACAAGGTGTGCCTGATTTCTGTCTGGTAGAAAGAAGGGCTTTTAAGATTATGGTTTTAGCACATACAAAGGACTGGATAGTGTTGTGTCTGACTTTGCAATCTTATCAATAGCAAGATATTCAATAAATTCTACTTGTTGATCGGCAGTGGCAATAAGGGTCTTGTTATGGTTCTAACTCTCAAAACTGCCACCAAGACATATTAGAGCAGGAGGTGAAGACAGAGGCAGGAGAAGGGAGCTGACAGTGCGGATGCTCAGCTGAAGAGTGATGAGGAGCCAGGCCTGATGGCACCATCTGGAGAAGGTCAAGTGGCCTGCAGCAATGTGTGTCCTGCTCTAACATTTGTTTTCACCAAGTCCCCTCCAATTATAGCCATCCCAGACTCAAAATTGACAAAGAAAATTTTAGTCTGGTGCCTGCAAATGTGAAACTTTCTGATGAAACTCAGAAAACAAATTATGGTTGATCCCTTGTGGAGCAGGACCCATGTGGTCTCATTCCCTGAATTTCAGCTGTGTTTGGTGACAATGCACAGATGGTGCTGGTCCTTGGGCCATCTCCTACATACCAGGTGACCCTCTCTGCAGAAGGTAGTGTCTTTCTAGCCTTTGCTCTGCTTCTTTCCAGCATTTCAGCACAGCGGACAGCGGCAAGCTTTCCAGCTGTTGCTTATTTCACCTTCTGAGTGTTTCCATGCTGTTCTTTTGGTTCAACACATTTAGAATTTTTAAGATCAGTTCCATAAAAGTCTGAAATTGTTTCATATTCCTCCAAGATAAAATCTGCAAAAATCCAGCCCCAATTTCATTGAGATAAAATTGAAGTCTACCAAACTGTGTATGTTTAATTTGTACAATTTGTTCAGTTTGACCCATCTATCTCTACCTCACCCCAATCAAGATAACAATTTTCATCACTGCCAAAAGTTTCCTTGAACCCATTTAGAATTCCTCCTTTCATCCATATCTATTTTCAGGCAACCACTGATTTTCTTTCTGATATTATAGATAGGATTTCATTATCTAGACAATATATATATATAATTGTATATGAAGTATAAATTGTATACAACTGGAAGTATACAGAATATACTTTTTGTCTATCTTCTTTAAGTTATCATAATTTTTAGATTCATCCATATTATTGCCTGAATGTTGTGTTCTTTTTTATTACTGGGTAGTAGTCCACTGTCACAAATTGTTTATACCCAATAATGGACATTTGGGTTTCATCTAAGGTTTATTATTATTGTTACAAATAAATATTTGCTATGAAATGCATAAATCTTTTTATGGACATGTATTATTCATTTCTTTAGGGTAAATACCTAGTAGTAAAATGACTAGGTCATATGGTAGGCATATGTTTAATGTTTTAAGAGACTACCATTACTGTTTTCTAAAGTGTCTGTATTGTTTTACATTTCCACCAGACCAGAAAACATATAGCAGTATATGAGAATGCTCCATATTCTCATCAACACTTGGTCTAGTGAGTCATTTTTATTTTAGCCATTCTAGTGTATCTATGGTACTATTTCATTGTGGTTTTAATTTTTTTATTTCCATAATGACTAAAGATATTGAACATCTTTTGTGGAGATGGATTATATAGTGTGTGTATATAAAGTGTCTACCTAAATCTTTTACATTTTTACATGTTTTCTTATTATGTTATCTTACTAAGTTGAAAATTTTCTCATTTGTTTTGGATAAAAGTTCTTTGTCTCATATGTATGTTGCAAATATTTTTTCCCAGTCTGTAGCTTATATTTTCATTTTCTTAAGGTAACTTTCAAAGATTACTTTTTTGTTTTGAAGTCCAATGTATGGACTTTCTTTTGTAGTTCACGTCTTTCATGTTCTGACCATCCTTTGCCAACCCCAAGATCGCAAACATCTTTCCCCTATGTTTTCTTCTAGAAATTTATAGTTTTAGGTTTTACATGTAGGTCTATGATCCATTCTGAGTCAATGTTTATGTATTGTGTGAGTTAATTTTGTGTTTGTTCATTTTTTCTCACATAGATATTCAGTAGATCCAGCACCAGTTACAATAAAGGTAAGGTAGGTTTTGAGGTGTACTACCTTCCTGATTAATATTCCCTGGAGGTATTCTCATTGGTCTTTGTGTTTCAGTAGATATGGTGCAGGGTGGCTGGTCATTGCACCGTGGGGAAAAAAATTTGATTTATCACATCTTTTGTTTTAGATGGCATTACTCCTAATGCAGCTTTATTTCAGATTGCTTGCTTTTGTTGATTATTATTTTTTTTTGTCAGCTACATCACACAGTTGACTCACTGAGTTTAGAGTCAACTAAAACCTCTACATTTTCCTTGTATGTGCTACTCTTTGGTCACATCACCTCTGTCTCAGCTGAGTTTTACAATTCATGTCCATGATTTCATCATTTTGAGCATTATATTTTCTCTGACTTGCTTTGGCTCATGCTTCCAATCCATTGATTCTGATTTTGTTGAGCAGCACCATTTCATGCCATCCATAATTTCCATATGCAAGGCCTGGGTCATCCATGGCAGGGTCACCTGCCAGTCACAGAGAGTCCATAATGTTCCAAAACATTACTCATTCAATCTCTCTCCATTCAGTCTCTGCCTTTCAGGAACTGAGGGGGCACAGATGAGTAAGTGCAAGCCCTCAGCTCAAGTGCTCCTTATCTAGGGAGGGAGGCGGGAGTGAAGCCAGTCATTGCAATAGGATGTGGGCTGTGTTAGCAGAGAGAACTGTTTGGGAGGCACAGAGGAGAAACAGTAATCATTAAGGGATGGCAAAAGGTCAGAGAAGACTGCCATACATTTGCTGCTGCCCTAATTCCCTCCCCTCTTTTATGGTATTACTCACTTTGGAGGATAACTGTCTATTTCTATCCAAGCCATCAACTCAAAGGAGCATTACCCCATCAGTAGATTCCAAACCCCAGGCTTCCAGCCTAGAGCATAGAGTGATATAGAAGGCAAATAAAAACCAAAAGAAATATATATATATATATATATATATATATATATATATATATTCCCTCCATTTCTCCTAATTTAAGTCATCTTTGTGCTCATTACTTTAGAGTAAGCACATGCTCCATCAGAAAATAGAACTACCCTAGAAACCTCATTGGATTTATCTTTGCACTTAGAAGAGGGCTCCTGAGAATAATTAATTAGAGTTGAAGAAACATGAAAGGAGAAGGATTTTCCCCAGACTAAAAATAGACTATCCCATGCTGGGAAAGAAGAGCAAGTGTGTGAGCAGTCCCAGGAGTGGAGAGGAATGCTCTTGATTGCTGGCAGCCCTGCTGCGGAAAGACCCCCCAAAGGGTTCACATTCAAGAAAGGTTCCCAGTACAAGTATCGCTGAGGGCTCCCTGACACACAGTGACAGATTTCATCATGACCCCCCCCCCACCCCACCATGGGCACTGATGACTAAGGATCAAATTGCTTCCCCCAACCCAATCCCTTGGCAAGACTCAGAGATTGTGTGAGGTCCCAGGAAGGACTGAGTTTATTTTTTCTGTAATCCAGTAGAATGGGGACTTGGGTGAGAAAAACAGAGTCACGGAGTATAAAGCAAGTTCTAGTTCCTCAGCTCCTTAGTTCATGAGCTGAAATGTACACTCATCACTCACCCAAGGATACTTAAATTTCTTTCTCCCGCTCCTATTCCACATACTTTCTTTCTTTGCAGATGGTTTCTAAGAAAAGGTGAACAGAATATCACTTTATCTTGGTGCTCCATCTTAACTCATTATATGTCTAAAACTCTCTCTGACCTATACAGCAGTGTTCTCAATAAAGTATTGTTAGACAAAGTCCAGTGTTAGAGAGAGGTTGATCCTGCCTCCCCCTCCCTCACCTTGACCCCACCAGTCACAAAAGTATCAGGTATCCAAAGAAAATTTAGGTGAAATAAGATAGAAATTAAAGACTTTATTCATTTGAAACACACCAGAGAGTACATAAAGGCCAAGTAGCCCCCAGATTAAAGTAAGGTCAAGATTTTTATAGGATGAAAGACTGGATGTATGAACTTGTGCCTTTGATTTAGGAAGTGGTTTTCAACTTCAATCAAAATTCTTGATGAGAGGTTGTTCTTGTTTTTGTGCAATTGGTTCAAGGTCATTGGTGCCATCTCAATGCCATCAGAGTAGTATTTTTCGATAATTATTTTTGCAAGCCTTGCTGTTTACCTTCTAGTCAAAGTTTACAATGTTGGTGTGTACACAGCAGAAAAGAAAGAAGAGGGGGCTGGGTTAGAAGGCAAGGGGATGTTTGGCCTTCCATCATGTGGGTTTCAGTCCTTATCTACAGGATCACTGATTGTATCACAAATGAAAATGTGTGAGCAAGAGCTCATGGGAAACTATCCCTTCTGTGCAAAGCACCCCAGTCCACATTCTTGAACATCGTCACTGCAGGTCCTTCTATAGGTCTTGAGTTCTACCTGCTCCTCTGTCCGGATCAGGCATATGCTCACCTTTTGTGGCCATCTTTTGGGAGGCTAATGGGTAATGCTCACCTCCATAAACCCCAGGGACTGGTAATAAAGATCCCAAGACTTTTGATCCCTGCCTGGCCCCACCTTTCCCTATCAATCTTTTTCATCTTTCCTGACTTGTCTTCCTGATATGTTTGGTCACTATCCTGTCCTGCTATGTGAACCTCACCAGCTTCTCCTCCATCACTCAAGCCATCTTCTCTTTGGCCCAGCTGGGCTGTCCAAGGCCAAGTTTCTTCTCCTGGCCCTCTAAGCTCCCAGGTCCTTTACTTCTACCAGCTCTCTCTCTCTCTCTCTCTCTCTCTCTCTCTCTCTCTCTCTCTCTCTCTCTCTCTTTTTGTTCTTCTTGAGCATTATCTCTCAAAGGTGTGGCAGTTCCCTTTGGAAAATCCCAGCAGGTGTCTGGCAGGTGTCCACATTAGCTTGGCCAGTTGTTTCTGCTGATACGGAAAGGTAGCCACGGAGATTCCATAGACATCAGGACATCAGGAACCTCAGGCATCGAACTTGGAAATTCCTCCCACCCACAAGACATCAGGCCCTGACATCTGCTGGAAAAAGGAAACACCCCCCACATTTTCCAAAACAGAGGTCTGACAACACTCTCCTTGTCCGTAGTTTGAGCAGTTTATCTTTTGGGAAAAGAGGATACATTTTTGGATACATTTCCCTCAAAACAGTCTGTCTGCTATTACACGGATGAGGAATTTTAATCTGACCCTAGATGAAGGGCATGAAGGTACTAATGACCACACAGTTTCTCCAGTGCATTGTCCTTTCCTCCTGGGCCAGGAGGGCAAGGTCCCACGCAGAATGAATTTTTAAAAGCCACCCTTCTGAGAAGACATACTGCTAAAGTTCCCCACTTTGGACAGTTGAATTAAAGAACAGACCCCTCAGGGGAAAAGCCTTAGTGGGTGAAGCTCAGCTGAGATTTCCACCTGCTCAATCCCCGGCTGGTCCTTTTGTATCTATACAAAATGCAGAATCTTACAACAACCCTGTGGGAGACAAAGCTGAAGCTCATCTTGTTCCACCTCACAAGGAAACAATTTCAAAGAATTTGTAGATATGTATTTTAAACTCTTGCTGATATGTCTGTGTGGAAATTCTTTGTACAGGTGCCCAAGGGACTGTGGCTCTGTGGGCCTCAACAGCTGTAAACCAGTCCAGGAAGTGAAAGACTTGGAAGGATAGGAGGTTTCCGAGTTTGGGCAGTTATGCCAAGTTCTAGGATATAACCATGATGTTCTAGATTCGTTTGGTTGAACCATATGAAATAACCAATTTTGTACATGAAAAACATAGAGTAGCAGAAGTTTCATATGGTTCAATCCAAACAAATATGGGTGAAAGTAAGATTGAGATTTAAACTCAGTTTCAGCCACCCCCCGCAAAAAAACAAACAAACAAAAAAAAACTTGCTAATATAGTTTCTGTTCTCCTAAAAATAAAAAAGGCCTAGCTAGTTTTCTTTTTACCTTTTTTTGTGGTCACCTCACTGAGCTGCTCATTTGCTTTGGGAAAGTGGGCTATCACATTGGAAAAATGGATCTGCTTCTGCCTTAATTACTAAAACTTACCTTTGAGCTTTTTCCTCCGCGGGTGGGTAAAAAACCATAACATTGTGTGTGCCATTTAGCCCATGATTGAAATCTGGGAGCTATCACTCCTAAATTGAGAGTCAGAAATGAAATTTAAAGACCATTTTTAACAGAATATTACAAATAATTACTTTTAAATGGCAGCAAAATTTATCACTGGTGTCTGAGCTCCCATAGTGCATATACTTTTGACTAATACCCTGCTAAGCTGATGCTTGCATTTGTTGGAATATTGCACTAACAGGAGGCAAGGCATCCTCATGACCAGATACTAAATGAAAGTCATCCCAAAGAATTAGCATAATATCCTTTATACCTTATAATTTTATGGACTGACGCAAGCAGCTTCTGCCCATCAAAGGCTTTATAAATGGCATGGAAAATAAATACCCCGTGGCTGGCATCTATTAACAAGATGAACATCCTGGGCATACTATTTCATAACTCCCACTGGCTTCCAGAAGTATAATTAGGGTTGAATTTTTCATGAACATCGACATCATTTTCTTTGTCCACTCTGCTATGCTTTGTGTTTGGCTGTTTCCAGCACTCTGCTCAGAAAAAGAGAAATGGAAAGAGAGTCCTATTCTCATCAACTAGACGCAAATTGGGGCTGGCTCTAAGGATAGCCCCAGGCTCCTCTATGGAGCTGAGAGGCCTCTTCTAGATAGAGGTAGAACTCTTCCTGCCTAATTCTGCACACTCCTGGCTCATGCTGGGGTTGGAGGAAGATTCAGCATCTGGAGTTGAGTCTCCCTTGAAGGACTCTCAGGTTTGGAAGCAGGAAAAAAAGAAAAAGAAAAAAAATTTTATGTATATAGGGTTTTCTTATTTAGTCCTAAGTAGATCTACTTACTCCACAATTTTTAAGTCACTTTTCATGGTCTCCTACTACCAAAGGAAGAAAGTTCAAGTTCCCTAGCACAGCCCATGAGGGCTTCCAGGTCTGCCCCTGTGTGATCTCCATCTCCATTTCCTGCCTCTCCCCTATCAGGATTCCATTTCCTGCCACATTACATTTCTTACAGTTCTTTGGTTGTGTCTGTCTTTTACATAATCAAAACAAAATTTCCCCTGAATTCTCACCTGGCTAAAAGGTGCTTTTCAAAAGTTCGGCCAAGTTCTCATAAAATAAGCATGTCTCAACTCAAAGGCCAGTTTCTTATTTAATGGGGAAGTAATTACTGAAGACGTGCCCATTGAAGATGGGAACAAGGCGAGGAATTAGCTATTGCCACTAGCCTTAAGCATCAGAAAGATAAAATCCAAAAATAAATTTAAAAAGAAATGTGCAAATGTTAATGTTTAAAACTCTAAAACAGACCTGAAAGTCCAAAAGGTAGACCTAATCTAAGGAAAGATATGAAATATTCTTGCACAGGGAGACAGAATCAGAAATTTCAACACTTCTCTATTTAAAGAATTAATGTGATCCCTATAAAAGCACAAAAAGATTTTCTACTTGAAACTTGACATGATGAAAATGAAATTCTTGTAGAGGAAAAAAAAAAAAGAAGAAAATCTTGGCTAGAAAAAACCTAAAAAGAGGAAAAATACTGGGAATCCAGGCCAGCCTTACCATATATTGACACACTACAACTCCTCAATAATTAAACTGATATTGTATTGATGCTTGAACACAGACCTCTGGAGCAAAAGTAAAACCACTCAAAGTAGACCCAATATGTATGTCAATCCAGAGCATGTGAAAAGTGTCTCAAATCCCTGAGGGAAATGAGTTGCTTATCATTATTTATCATCAACTTAGATTTGAATACATAAATAGATTGAAAAAATATGGAAAGATAGTCTGTATAACAGTAATATCAAAAATGATAAATTTTTTGTTGTGTCTTTTATTCAATCCCCAAAACACAGTTTTTCTTAAATTCCCACCTGAACTAAAAGCACTTCTTCAAAAGTCAGGTCAAGTTCTGATAAAATGGATATGCCTCAACTCAAAGGCCAGCTTTGAATTACGGAACAGATTTAACAAAAGGAGTTCAAGACATCTACCCTGGAAACTGTAAAATATTGTTGAAAGGTATCAAAAAGATCTAAGTAAAATGGGGAAAGAAATTCCATGACCATAGATAGGAAGAGTTACTTGTTAAGATAAAATACAAGAACACCCCTTCTTCTCTTAAAAAAAAAAAAAGAAATTAAATAAAAAAATTTCAGGACTTAGCAACTGATAATTTTTGTTTTTTATTGATTCTGACAAGTTTAAAATTGAGTGGTGTGATAAAAATCCTATATCATCCAGCCCATCTATTTTCCATTCTTGTATTGAAGAAACTGAGATGGGGCAACTTATAAAGAAAAGAGGTTTATTTAGTTCTCAGGTTTAGAGGTGGAAAGCCCGCTAGTGAGGGCTCCATTTGTTGTGTCATTTGATAGGGCTGGGAGCATGTGTCAAAGTGAGAATCACATAATGATATAAGAAGTCAGAGTGGGGAGGGACCAGGCTTACTTCTATATGATGACTCACTTTTGCAAAAACCGACTCAAGACTTTGAGAACTACCTTAGGTCTTTATGAGAGTAACACCATCAATGACCCAACAACCCCAGGCTCGACCCTGAAAATTAAAGGTACCATCTCATTGGGTATATCATCATCGCACTGGGACCCAAGCTTCCAACACATGAACCCCTGGGCAACACCCCCAAACCGTATCCAACCACAGTACCACCTGCTAGTCAGTAGCCACCTCAGTTGTTAGATGGGCTGTCATGGTATCCCAGTGCTTATGTTGAAGCAACTTTTACTTTACTTAGTAATGACCACAAATCTCAAACTGTTATTAAAGTATATTGTTATAGTTTTAATATTTTATTATTGGCTGTTGTTGATAATCTCTTTCTGTGCCCAACTTAAAAATTAAACTTTATCATAGGTAGGTATGGATAGGGAGAAAAAGCACAGTATATATACATGGTTTGGTACTATCTGTGGTTTCAGGTATCCATTGAGGGGGATCTTAAAACACATCCCCTGAGGATAAGGAGGGACTACTGTTCTCCTCAAATTGATCAACAGATTCAATGCAACCCCTATCAAATTTGTGACTGGGTTTTTTTGAAGAAATTTTCTAAAATTTATATGGAAATTCAAAGGACCCAGAATTGGCAATGCAATCTGGAAAAAGAAAACATGTTTTTTAAATATGTAAAGCATCTATGTAACTCAAAAGAGAAAGCTACATGAAAAACTGCTTAGAAAATTCTCCCTTCCATCCACGTGGTCTCAACCTCTTTCTCCCCTTCCTTATAGGTAACCGTTTTTTATTAGCCTCTGACCTTTCCTTTCGGTTATTTCTTTTTAGAGAAATGATCAAAAATTGCATGTATTCTCATTTCCCCCTCTTTCTTATAGTGAAAGGCAGCACAATATGTTTCCTGCTTCACTCACCAGTGCACATTCTGCAAAGGGGAGTGTCATTGGAGATGGAAATGTCCCTGATGCTTCCAAGAGAAGTCACGTATGGTCAGCAAGACCCTGACCCATCCCAGCAGATGGCACCCCCGGTGGAGGAAAGCTAAAGGAGCTAAGAGGGTTCACATACATCCCCAGGAGTGATCCCTGAGAAATCTCAGCTCTCAAGAGTAGATAATAACAAGGTCAGTTTTGACCAACTTGGTCTTTAACACCTGGCGGGAGAGTACAGCCTAAGCACAGTCCTATATGGACATATAAAAGGAAAAACAAAGTGGTTTTTTTTTTTATGTAACTTAAAATGTTTCCTGCTTGAATTTGCCTTTCTGCTGAACACCATATTAGTTCAACAGAGATTGACTTCATTCTCTCTTTCGGCTGCCTGATGTGAAACTCTCACTTACCCATGTGAAGTTGTATTTGATTAACTGTGCTTTGATCCTCTATTGCATTAGTATCTCTTTTATAATCTTGATTTTCTTCAGTTGTTTTGTGAATTTGGATTTTGTGTTCACTTCTGCATTAGGGTTTTCCTGAAAGCCTCTGTGCACGTGGTATTATTTACCACAGCCTGTACCATGGACAACATGCAGTTGTGTGGGGAACGTCCAGATTTCTGGATGTGAGATTGCTGTTTTCTTAATGGATTAATAGCTGTGGAGGGTACTGCTGTTTCTTGATAATTAGTGTCTATACTCACGACCCCTCTGCCATATTTTTCTTGGCATGGGAAGAGAGGCTGCTTCTCCTGCCATATTCCAACCAGAACCCCTTCAGGTATCTCTACCTACCTTTTCTTTTCTTTTTCTTTTTATTAGTTGTTCAAAACATTACAAAGCTCTTGACATATCATATTTCATACATTTGATTCAAACGGATTATGAACTCCCATTTTTACCCCGTATACATATTGCAGATTCACATCGGTTGCACATCCACTTTTTTACATACTGCCATACTAGTGTCTGTTGTATTCTGCTTTTCAAATGGGAAGCTGCCCCTGCCTCTTTTTTCTGAGAGGCCTCCTTCTCTTGCCTCCTGACTTTCAGGCATCCCTCATGATTTCCATCAAAAGCACCTCTCTTGCTTTTCAAAATTGTTATGGATTTTTAGAAGATATAGTTTCTTAATTTTCTAGAGTTTATATTAGAAATAGCAAATGCATATGGTTCTCTTAATCCAAGATATATACTTTTCAAAAAGTATACCTGGACAATTAGACAATGTCCTTGGTTCCCGGAGCAGAGCTATGGACTGCAAATTTAGGATCTGGACTATTTCCCATTAATGATCCTAAGCCTGAAAGGAAGGACTCTAGAAGTCAAGATGTTCTTGAATCCCTTTTCTGTCAAGGGTTCATCTATTACCCATTGTTATAAAAATGATTTGGTCAACATTTGGTGATGCTACTGTTGTCTGGAAAGCATTCAGAAGCCTAGGGCTCAGAAGCTAAATCAATCGCATCGATTTTAAGATGATAAATGATTCTGAGGCACCAGCCGTATACCTGATAATTGCAACTTTATCAAAGGAGGACATCTTTAAACAAGCTTTAATAAAAATGCTGGATACTTTGCAGATAAAATCTTGAGAATTACAAGTTGGAAGCGGTCACAGTTTTGGAAAGAGTTTGAATTAATTTGCAAATCAATAGGGAGCTATGTGAAACAGTAGAAATTATTTTTTTTATTGGTTGTTCAAAACCTTACAAAGCTCTTGACATATCATATTTCATTCATTAGCATACATTAGCTTCAAGTGAGTTATGAACTCCCATTTTTACCCCAAATACAGATTGCAGAATCACATCAGTTACACATCCACATTTTTACATAATGCCATACTAGTAACTGTTGTATTCTGCTACCTTTCCTATCCTCTACTATCCCCCCTCCCCTCCCCTCCCATCTTCTTTCTCTACCCCATCTACTGTAATTCATTTCTCACCTTGTTTATTTTCCCATTCCCCTCACAACCTCTTATATGTAATTTAGTATAACAATGAGGGTCTCCCTCCATTTCCATGCAATTCCCCTTTTCTCTCCCTTTCCCTCCCACCTCATGTCTCTGTTTAATGTTAATCTTTTCTTCCTGCTCTTCCTCCCTACTCTATTCTTAGTTGCTCTCATTATATCAAAGAGAAACAGTAGAAATTATACATGAAAAGTAGAAGGGGTGACAAAAATATTCGCACTCCTCTGCATCCCCCAGCTCCTATGAGAGGAATCATGTGCCCTGATTCTTGCCTATTTCCTAATCCTACAGAGGGTAAGCGAGGAAATCTTAGCTCTAAGGAATTCTTGACTTAGTTCCTGCTGGTGTTGGGGACTGTGGGGGAGCCCCAGAGACCTAATGTCCCCAACTCTGCAGTTCTGGCTTTATCCCAGTTGGTGCTCCACAGTATCTTAGGGATTAAAAAAGTTGCCATATAAAGGTACTTCTTTTATCTGGATAATCAATTTTCCTCGACAACTTTTAAGAGAAAATACCAGATTTGTATGTAAGGAAACAGACATATTATGAAGTAGAAGGCAATATCAACAATCATTTTTAAAACCAAATATGAGATGTCTAAGAAATATTGGAATTGTAGAAAGTGGATTTAGGCTGTATTCTCTATATCTTTTTTAGTGTTTATTTCATTCTCCTCTTACCTTTCTTTCATGAAGCTTTCCCTAGAAGAGTTTAGCAAGCCATTACTCATAGGAGCAGTTACTATAGACAGGCGTGCTCTGTACCCAGCACACCTCTCCCCACAGCTTGCCTTCCTGACTTACAACTGCAGGAAAGCTACACATATTTCTCAGACTTGTTTGCAGCTAGGGTTTGTTCCTAGGTTCTGTGAATGAAGCTAAGGTACCTATTTGAGATTATCTGAAACCCAGGATCAAAATGATCTGCCTGGTCCTTCCTTTGTCTGAGACCTGTGGCCCAGCATCATGGTGTTTATCCGCTTGATTAAGAACCTTGTATCGCCTCTACTAAGGCAGCGGAAAGAATTTGGATGAAGATCCAGCTCCCAGTCTGGCACCAAAATCCTATTATGGCTAACCCCTGCCTAGCATCCTGAGATGATTCTTTTATGATTAAAGGAAATACCCTAAATCTATTCACTTGGAACTAGGCAGGCTCTGAGTGTTTTCAGGATGCAGGAGAGAGATTATGAGGGTCTTAATCAGCAATGGATTTCAGATGGAAAAAAAGTGAATAGATTCCCAAGGTGGTTCAGGGGACAGAATAAGCTGAACACGAGGACAAAGAAATTAAGAGGCCAGTATGCTGACACCAGGGATTCTGGCCTGGCCAATTCCCAAGTCAGATGATACAAGAAGAGGAACAAGTTTAGAGGAAGGTGATGAAACATACACTAGAAATGCTTAACTGAATTTTCTGAAGAAAACCTCAGAATGAAGATACGTAGTAGACCAGTGAAATACAGACCTAGAACTTGGGAAATGTGTTTGGGTCTTTGAAAGCGAATTAGAGAATTATAAGCACGTGCAAATTGAAACTGTGACTGGATAAGTAAAAGACCTAGTGGGATTTTAGTTGTTCAGGTCCCATATTCATTAGAGGTGAACAGTACTCGCTGTGTGTTTTTAGGACTCTGAGCTGTGCTAACTGCTCAACTATGTGTGTGTGTGTGTGTGTGTGTGTGTGTGTGTGTGTGTGTGTGTATATATTTTTTTTTTAAAGGAACGAATACATGGTTGCAGAATTTAGGCAGCATCTAAGTAGGAGGCTTTCTCAGCAAAAACCTCTCATAAAATTTAAGCTGCCAATGCACTAGGACCAGAACCTGAAAAGAGCAAAGAAAAGAAATGGTGTTGCCAGGCACTTCTCCATGCAGTTTTGATGTATTCTGTGAGTAAATAATGCTCAGGTCAAAGGGAGGGGGTGAGCATCTATAGACAATGTTCAGCCTCAGGCTGTGCGTGCTTTCCAACAAGCCCACCATCATTCCTCAGGGACCATCAATTGACTAATCAAGCAGTCAATCACTTAGTTGGTCAAACCCTCTTTGAACTCAGAGTCAGGTGCGTGTCTACACAGAATAAGACCAGTCCAAGAAGTGGGGAAATGGCATCTGGGGTTCACTGACTCCTCCTCCTTCTCTATGACCTGACTCCTGCAGGAGCCAGTGAAATGCAACAGAAGGTTTCTAAGCCCAGAATTAGACAGACATGGGGGACTTTGTATTCTCCCCTTCCTGCAGGTGACCTTAGCTGACATGAACCCCTCCAAAGGAGCCATCTAAGCTAAGAGTTCCCTTGCTGTACAAATGCATCTCACACAGGCTCCCAAACAGCACCCTCCTCCCAGGGACCACATTGATGCCCTCCCCGCAAGCCTGCCCCCACTTCTGTTCATGGTGAAATTCTGAAGACGCAACAATGAACCATAGCAGTCAGCAAGTTGGGATTGTTATCAGTCATTTTATTTTCATTTTTTATTATAGAAAATTTCAAACACATGAAAGTAGAGAAGATAGCATAACAAATCCTCATTGCTTATTTTAAATCAAATTTGGGAGCTCTTGATCACTTCATTAGTAAACCATTCAGTACAATCTCTAAAACATAAGGATTCTTATGTTAGCAGGCTAACCACAATGCCATTATCACATTGAAAAAAAAAATTCTCAAAAGTGGTCTTATATCATAAAATATTATTTTTGGTTATTTTACTAATTGTTGCCTTTGTACCAAACAAGGATAGCATTTCCATCTATTTTCTCTTCCCACCCTGGCCTGGAATTAGCTGGTTGTTGCGTGAGGTGAAGTACCTCCACCCCCAGCAAGGAGTGGGATCCTCATTTATATCCTTCCCCGTGCAATACTGGCCCAGAGACATCCTCTATTCCCTTATGTGAGGTTGTTTATTACATTTAAGGGAAATTTTGAGCTGTTTCATAGCTCTCACGCTGGATGGAAAATGATTACAACAAATTTGAAATTCCAGCCCTGCCTTCGAGATACCTCCAGGGTATTCATTATTGTATTTTCACTGTGGATTGTAAACACTGGGTCCTTTACTTAAAAGGTACCCTTGGGTTTTGTTTTTGCCAACATCCCCCAAACTAATTCCATGAAATACAAAACCAACATGATTTAGAACAGCCTGCTAGAAAATGCTTCCTGCTATCAGGCTGGTGAGGCAGCTAAATAAGAAAAACTCGATCCAGTGGCCTCATTCATTTAATTGCAGCATATATTAGGTATCTAGAATGTGTATCTAGCCCTGTGATAAGAGTACCTTCAGCACTTCACAGTCTAGTCACCAATTTGTTCCCAATTTTTGACTTCGAAGACTGGATCCTTTTTCCTCTCAGAATTATGGAACCAATCACAAGACCCAGCACCGACTGACTTGGACAATAATAGAAGAAGTGGGAGGTAAATTCACAGATCAGCTTCCTACCCTTTAGGGTCAGGAGGTTGTAGATAGAGGGAAAAAGACATGGAGTGGGGTGGGGAGGATAGGCTAATTAAGGGGAGGAATATCTATGCTTTCTTTTTAAAAAATTTTTTTTTTAGTTGTAGATGGGCACAATACCTTTATTTTATTTTTATGTGGTGCTGAGGATGGAACCCAGAGCCTTCCATGTGAGGTGAGCACTCTACGCATGCTTGTTATTAGAAGGAAGTTACAGGTGGGCCCAGGCTCACTCTGGCACTACTCAAATCCGAGGGGCTTCGGACCTTCAGACATCCCATCCTCAAAGGATAGCAAGATCTGGTGTGGTGAAAATCCAGCTAGAACACCCTGGCGCTAGAAGACCAGGGCAGAGGAACGAATCCTCCCTTTTTATTTTTATTCCGTATTCTTGAGAAGTGCTGAAGGGTGACCTTATGTCTTCTATAACTTCTTCAAGCTGAACTCGGGGGCCATCAAAAGGCACTTTAGAGGAATGAAAGCTTTTCCTAGCTAATCTTAAATAGAGTTGGCTGTCACACAGTACTAGGCCTCACTATCCATACCCCTGAAAAAACCTATCATTTCTAACTCGATGGCTTCCAATGAGACCAGACCATTGAGGATGTAAGGACCAAAGAGCAAGAGGAGAAGGCTGGCTATTAGGGGGTTCAAAAGGGCAAAAAACAGGTGCTGCTTGGTGGGGCCTCTTTAACCATGCTTAAAATATTTCAGTACCACTTCTATTACAGGTCCCAGGTCCCAGGATCTGGTCACTGCTTTGCAGGCATGGAAACCTTTGCAGAGAATGGCTTCAGATAACCCAAATGTACAAAGACTGAGCTGGACAACAGGAAGTCAGTTTATATAACAAAAATAAGAACAAATTAGAATGGATTGAGTTCCTTGCTTTTGTAATTATGTCAGGGTATATCCTGGTGTTGTATGTAACTAAAAAGAATAAGATTTAAAAAAATAAAGAAATAAGAACATTCAGTAACTAGACTATTCACATTGGATTTTTTTTTTAACTCTATAGGCAGAACTATACAAGAGGCCAAATCTTTATCAGAGAATGCTTGTCAAAGTAACATAATGGCTCTATTCTAAGACAGGCTGAGCAGTACATTTCAGAAGAGTTAGTGGGACTGGAAATTTGGACCTCTCATGGCTGGCAAGATTTTTTGCTTTTTCACTGTTGACCCAGATTGCGCCCTGCTTCAAAGCTCATCTCATTCTGTTCCCCTTTGCTCTGATCCTTTATTAGTATGTGAAGTCAGACAGCAATCATATTTTTTTTAACTTCTAAATGTGGGATAGGGAAGTAGACCAGGGAACTCACTTTACTGAGAATCAACCTCTTAGTTATTACAGAGATTTGTCAACATAAGTGAGAGTATTTATTAATGACTTCTCTTGCTGAAGAGGCAAGTGACTTCCAGAAGTCACATTAGACCCGGAGTGCCTGGTAGGCACTAAAGGTGCAAGAAGTCTGAGCCCATTGGTACCAACAATTACTCCGTTCTTAGTGGGGTGGTCCTTCTCTCCCCAAAATGACTCATAAAGTGAAAAGGGCTGAAAAAGACTTAAAATACATATATTATCTGATAATCAAGATGGTTAAATAAGAATAGTGATCAGATATAATGACAAAGCTTTCTGTACCTTACAGACCATCAAGATAATATTAACCTTTGGCCACAAAGATTATCAACAAAGTGACCTCACTATGAGGTTGAACAGGTACTAGGCTTGTGTCCTCAGAAGTACTTTGTATATAAGACTATGGTGGCTTCTGTGCAAGGTTGTGTTCTGATGCACTTTTTTTTAATAGTGAGTATCAGCCCATCACCCATAAGGACCCTTATGTACATGTCAAGTACATTTTGATTATTTTTTCCACCCTCATCTTAGTACCTTTGTTTTTGGTTATATTTCCCTGCTGGGTGTTCAAGATCAATCAGATGTCCCCTATGTTGGTCAAAAATTATTCGTTTTTTCTTCATACTGCTAAGATTAGCCAAAAGTCCTCAGGGATTTGTTATATGACCTTGGGAGGAGACTCTTGACTCATCCAGGCTTTTCCCTCAACCAATTGTATCATCTGTGGGGAAGGGCTATGGTCTTGTAGACCACATGGTCTCGCTTGGAATCACTGGGGTCATTCCCCTCTCCAATGACTCTCCAGTGCAGAATGTGCATTGATTAGTTCCTATGCATTAGGGTCCTTGTGATTTCCCTTATCAGGAGATCATGTGACTCATAGAGTTGCAGAATTCTTTTGGAGAGGTCCCATGATCCCCTGGGTCCTGCTGACCCAGGAGGGCAAGGACCAAAATATTCACTGTCTTCTTAGCCCCTTTATCTTTCTTAGCTTTGGTCTCCAACTCTTGGTTGTTGAATTCTCAGAAGGCCAGTTTCAGCAATCTTGAAGTGAAAGTAGTAAGTTTTAATTCTAACCTTTTTACTGTTTTTCAGATATCAGGGATACCTTAAGATATAAAATGAGACCAGAGGGTAATTGTTCCTTCTGTTGAGTTTTATTCCTTTCTAAAATCTTTTTACTACTTTCTCAAACCTTTTACTAGTTGTCCAGACCCTTAGTTCTATACTATAACTCTTTCTACGTTGGATTACAGTAATCTTTAGGGTAAAAATTTATCCTTTTTGGACATGATTTTATTTTTATTTTATTTTTGATACTGGGAATTGAACTTAGGGGCACTTGACCCCTAAGCCACATCCCCAGCCCTATTTTGTATTTTATTTAGAGGCTTTGCACCTTGCTTTTGGTGAGGCTGGCTTTAAACTTGTGATCCTCCTGCCTCAGCCTCCTAAGCCATTGGGATTACAGGTGTGCACCACCACTCCCGGCTTGGACATGATGTTAAATGGGCTTAATCTTAGCCTACTTTGAGAGTTGACTTCTAACATGGAGCAGGGCAAGGCTTTATCCAAAAGGAGGTTGGTCTTTTGACAAATCTTAGTCAAAGTTTTATATTTGAAGCTGACCCTTGCCTTTTCTCTAAACACCATCTAGGATGTTGTCTGGTCGGTCACTCTGGTAGCATCTTAGATTCAACCAGTTGCAGCCAGCCCACCTGAAGAGCATTTTCTGGCCTTTAGGAACCTTGATTCAAAGGCAGGTAAAATCAGAGTAGAGTTAAAAATTCAATTAAGCTACCCAGACTGTGCAAGACCAGGGCAGGGTAATGAAGAAGTAAGACATCCGCACACATATCAGAGCAGTGACACTCACAGTCAATCTGGGAGCTACAGGAGCAGCTCTGAACAGGTCTGAGCATGCCTTCCAGCTGCAGTGGGCCAGGCAGGCTTCTAGAGGTGTCATGGGAACTATGCCTAGAAGCTCCAGAAGAAAGAGGTGTGTACCAGAACGAGTTCAAGGAAGACTTGAGAATGAGCAGGCCCATCTGGTGGGGGCTGAGGCTGGAAGAGCAGTGGGTTTCAAGGTCCTGGCTTTGGGACAGGTTTTGGTGGAGGACAGAACTGACAGGCAGGCAGTTCGTGCCAGATCCAAAGCTAGGGCATGCAGAGCCCCGTAAGAGAGAACATGGGGTCAGGTCTGAGGTGGGATAAAGGTAGAAAGAGACCTCAGAAGAGTCAGGTTGCTCCCTTATTCTCCACCCAGCCAGGGATGCTGCCTGAGATAGGTGGTTCCCAGCCCAGTCCCTTCCTGCTGTCCTTGACCTCTACCTGATTCCAAGGCCCTCCATCCCACTTCATGACCTCTGCTAGCCCAGACTTTTCCCCAGATCCCTGGTTTTCATTCTGTGGCCTCCTACTCAACCATCCTCATTCCTGCTTTGTCTGAAGTCCTAGATCAAGTTGACCTAATGCATTTGGTGCCCTCCTTCCTCCTTCCCTTAACTGACCATGGACTCCTCTTAGTGCCTTCCGGACTTCAGCCATCTTTCCTTTGCTCCCTCCTCTCTGACCTTGACTGCTGCTAGTCTGTCTGAATCTCTACCTCTACTTCAGTATAATCAAGTTTGAAAATGCAACTTCAAATCTGCTCAGAAGTGAATTTTAATAAGATGTTGGTATTTGGCTTGAATAAGAAAATGGATTGCTAAGTGGTTGCTGCCATGGCCAATCCCATGACATCTTAGATAGCCAACCACATGGCTTTGACTTCTGGTGCCAACCCAGGCTAATGTGGAGTGCAATGAAAACTTAATATCACTCTTTCAAATGAATAGGAAGGAAAGTATTTTTCTTTCTTAATTAACTCAGTTTGTAAAACAGAAGCCCTTGAGTCAGATGATGTCTAGATTTCTTCCAGCTTAAAAATTTATATTCATGGTCTTGCTTTTACTAAATTGAATAACTCGAATAAATTTCACATAGCTTTTTCAGAAGCTAACTGGGTTTTGTATAAATTTTTGACTCCAAGAACCAATGATGGATGACTTTCATGAGTTCACTTACTCTACAGTTTGTATCTGAGTGTCCAAGACATTTTTAAGTAAGAAGTGGTAGGAATTGGCTGATTTTTGTAGCAGCCATTCCAATTCCTACCACTTCTTACTTAAAAATGTCTTGGACACTCAGATACATAACATTTCTTAAGCAAAAACAACAATAATAAGAAGAAATTAATTGGTTCACATAGCCAAAAAGTCCAGGAGTTATGTCCTCAGGCATGACTGGACCAGGGGTTCAAATACTATCTTCAGAAATCTTTCTCCTTTTGTGTTGGCTTCTTTAGATACAGGCAAACACGATCACTAGCAATTTCAAGTTGTTATTCTGTCAGCTGAATACCAGAGGTAAAGAAATCCCTTTTTTTTTGGTAATGTTTTCTTGAGATATAATTTACATATTAAAGAGTTTGTTTGCTCAAGTCAACAGCTTTTAGGATATTCACAGTTACACAACCACCATCACAATTAATTTTTATTACCTCAAAACAAAATTCATCCTCTCTAATTGTCATTCTTTATTTCTCCTTCAACTCAACACCAATCACCAATCTAATCTTTGTTTCTACAGATTTGCCTGTTCTGGGACATTATATATAAATACCGTCCTCTGGGGCTGGTTTCTTTCACTTAGCTTAAGGTTTTCAGGTTCATCCATGTTGCAGTATCTGTCTGTTCTTTCTTTCTTTCTTTCTTTCTTTCTTTCTTTCTTTCTTTCTTTCTTTCTTTTTAAGAGAGAGAGGGAGAGAGGGAGAGAGAGAGAGAATTATTTTTAATATTTATTTTTTAGTTTTTTTCAGCGGACACAACATCTTTGTTTGTATGTGGTGCTGAGAATTGAACCCGGGCCGCACGCATGCCAGGCGAGCGCGCTACCGCTTGAGCCACATCCCCAGCCCCTCTATCTGTTCTTTCTTCCTTTTTTCTGCCTAATTATATTTGATTGTATGACTGTACAGCATCTTATTTATCTAGTCATTAGCTGTTGAACATTATCTGTTGAAAATTATGTTCACTTTTGACATATGAATAAAACTACTGTACATACTCACATACCAGTTTTTGTGTGGACATATATCTCTATTTCTCTAGGTAGATACCTAGGAGTGGTATTGCTGAGCCATATGGCAATTCTGGGTTTGACCTTTCGAGGAACTTCTATGTCATTGTAAAATGACAAAGTAGCTGCACGGTTCTATGTTCCTACTAGCATCCCATGAGGGCTCCAATTTTTCCACATTCTCACCAACGCTTGTTATTAGCTACCTTTTTGATTATGGTGGTTATAATCAATGGATGCTAAGTGATATCTCATCATTATTTTAATCTGAATTTCCCTGATAGCTATTAAATGGCTTATTGGCCATGTATGTATCTTTTTTTTTTTTTTGGAGAAATGTTTATTCAGATCCTTTGCCAATTTTAAAATTAGATTATTTGTCTTCTTGAATTCTAAGAGTTTCATAGTACAAATTTTCAGATATATGGTTTATAAATATTTTCTCCCATTTTGTGGGGTGTCTTTCACTTTTTTGTGTGTGGTGCTGGGGATTGAACCCAGGGCCTTGTGCATGCAAAGCAAGCATTCTCCCAACTGAGCTATATCCCCAGCCCTTGATGGTATGCTTTGAAGCACAAAAGCATTAATATTGATGAAGTCCAATTACTCCTTTTTGTTAAAAAAAAAATTGCTTGCTTTCTGTATTGCTTGTGTTTGGGTATCATGTCTAAGAAATATTGCCAAATTTGAGGGCGGCAATATCAACCTATTTATTTTCTTCTAAGAATTTTAAGATTTTAGCTTTTACATTTAGGTCTTTGATCAATTTTGAGTTAATTGTTACAAATGGTAATGGTATGTGGTCCAAATTAGTCTTTTGTATGAGGCTACCCAGTTGTCCCAGTACCATTTGTTGAAAAAATGTCTTTTTTTCACCATTTCAATTGTCTTGTCATCCTTACTGAAAGTCTGTTGACTCAAAATATGAGAGTTTATTTCTGGACTCTCAAAGTCATTGATACATATATGTATCCTCATTCCCGAATCCCACTCTCTTATTCTATTATTATAGCTTGGGAGTAGTTTTGAAATCAGGAAGTGTGACTTCTCTAATTTTATTCCTTTTAATATTTCTTTCATTATTCTAATTTGCTTTAATTTCCATTGAATTTAGGATTTGCTTATTAACTTTTGCAAATTTCCTCAGTTGTCTAATTTATTGTCCATAATATTTCCTTATAATTATTTTCTGTAGGGTCAGTAGTAATGTCCACTCCTTCAGTCTTCTTTTATTTTCCTTGATGATTCTAAGTAAAGATGGGTCAGTCTTGTTCTTTTTAAAGAACAAACTTTCTATTTCATTGATTTTTCTCTGTTGTCTTTCTATCCTCTATTTCATTTATTTCCCCTCTTATCTTTTTGTTTCCTTCTTTCTGCTTTTTTTTGGATTAAGTTTGATTTTTTTCCCTAGTTTATTAAGGTGAAAGTTTAAACTATTGATTTGAGATCTTTCTGCTTTTGCAATATAAGCATTTACAGCTATAAATTTCCCTTTAAGGGCTATTTTTACTGCATGCCATGAGTTTCGATATGATGTGCATTTCTACTCATCTCAAAGTATTTTCTAATTTCTCTTTTAATTTTTTTTATTTAACCTTTTTGGCTAGTGTTGAGTTTATATTGTTTAATTTCCACGTTTGGTTTGAAATGTTCCTTATAGGCCAAGCAGAGACTTTTTAGAAGGGGGGAAAGTAGGAAGGGAAGCTCTGGTGAGTGGAGACTGGCCAGGCTTTCTAGCATGCTGGCAGTGGTCTTGTGGCTGGAAGTCACAAAGACATCTCTCTGACCTTGAGCCTGAGGCAGCTCACTGGGAAGTCACAGAGGCAGGTCAGGAACGACGGCCCTTGTGGCTGCATGTGTTATACTCTGTCCTATCTCCATATCGTTCCTCCTATGTCATCCTGATCACCTTTGTACCTGCAGGTCAGGAGTCAAAATCTGAGAAGTTGTATCTGTGTACCTGTCCCCCCTTTGCCCACCTCCTCACCTGTGATTGATTATATTTCCTTTTTCAAAAGGGGCCCTGGGCCTAAGATGCCTGAACTCTTTGGACCAAATGCTTTTATGTCAAAGCAAAGTGGAGGTTATTATACTAAGTTTCACTCTAAACCTAATATTCAGTGTCAGGAGTTGATTGTGGAGCTGGGGCAGGGGCTCTGTAGATTGAGAGGTGATAGAGTGGAGGTTTAGACAATACTGGGTGCTCTAGGAAGAAGTCCAGGACTTCAGGAAGGCAACACCATAGGAACAAAAGATCTCAGACCCAACTTGGAGTGCCAGCACTGGAGGAGGGAGCCGTCCAAGTAGGTAGGTCTGGAATGGTGCCTCCAGGCAGCCTCCAGCCACAAGTGCCACTAGAGAGGACATGCAGGTGCAGAGAAACCTGGAGCTTCAACAGGAAGCTCATGATGGAGCAATGACAAGTATTATAGCCATTAGCATGAAGCCCTTCCCAGGAAGAAACTGCGATCGCTTGGTTATTAGACACCAGTGCAGGGAAAGCAGCCACCAGGCCAGGGGTGGGGAGCAGCTCAGAGAAGACTAGCAGGGCTGGAGGACAACATGCAAAGCCCAGACCCCCTTCCTGCAAGGCCATGAGAAGTCATGTGCTTTCTGTTGAGAGCCACAGCCAAAGCGGCCCCAGCAAACTTCCAGCAGATTGGCTCCTCTGCGGTGATGCTCACTGGGCTGTTTCCCCGCCCTTTCAGACCATGGAGCTGCTCATTGGGGGACTCTTTTGGCTCCGCCCACGTGACCCAGCCAATCGGCCTCAAGAGCAGGAGGAGTGGGGGTTGAGAGGCTCGCTGGAAGCCAGTGGTGGCAGTTGGGCTCTGAGGGAATTCCTGAAGAGCTCATGGTGCTGTGTGGTGTGTGTGTGTTCTAAAAATAAAGTTCGTTTTTGCTTGACAAGTGGTTCATGAATTGTGCCCAGCCAGAAAGACTAGCAGGGCTGGAGGACAACATGCAAAGCCCAGACCCCCTTCCTGCAAGGCCATGAGAAGTCATGTGTTTTCTATTGCACTGAGAAGTGCCTTGGAAAGCAACAGTGGTAGGGAGGCTCCTTGAGAGGTCAGCAGCATCATTCCAGAGAGGAAACTGAGCTTAGAATGAACTGGGATTTACACAAAAGAGACATTCAAATAAGAAGAGGCAGAATCACCTTTAATTGGTAAATGTGTTTTCTGCCCTTAGAGGGAAATTACTGTAAAGCAAAGTGTGGTCAAATGTGCATGTGCTTATGCAGAAAAGTATATATTATGCATATCTGAGTCTTGATGAGTAAATTCAATGCTGTTGTATTGGACACAAATGATAAACCAAAGACTTGATTATTATAATCTCATTCAAATGTATTATATCAATTAAAAAGCAAACAGCCAAACCTGAAATTTCAGAGTTTTCAAGGAACTGAAAACTGGGGACAGGCCTGGGTCTTCCGATCTCCCCACCGCACAGCAAGCCCCATCCTTGGAATCCTTGGGCATAGACTGTTCCTGATTGATATGATGAGTTGAGTTTGATTTGCTTTTAATCATGAAGCATTTGAAGGCATAAAATTGCCTAGGAATAAAAAGCTCAGGTCAGTGACAGAAACAGGGTGATGATGAATGCTGATTCTTACAGAAGAAAATGTTCCTCATTTTTCCTGAGTAAATAATCAACTTCCACAGCCCGGTGAATGAACACAGTCTTTGTTATGGGTCTCCAGCCTCATGCATTATGGATGAAGACTGTCCATGTACAGACGGCAGGGACTTTGGCTCTTTCAAAGCAAAATCAACCCTCAGATCAGCCACCACCTCTAAATAGCTGTCATCATTGGCTTGGAAGACAATAATAATAAATCTGTGATAAGAAGCACGCTTATCATCAGGGACCCAGGTACAAGGGTGAGGTTGAAGATGGAAACTCCACCCTGGGTTATCACTTCATGCACTACAATCCACTGGGTTTCTTAGCAAAAAAATAAAGCAACTGCTTAAATAGTCATCACTCAGGAGACCAGGGGCCCCAGCCTGACTTTGCCTGGTACAAGTATACATTCGCTTCATGCCTGACTACACTCCTCTCTTCCCGAAAGCCTTTCCTACTACATCCAGAGAAGGTTGCCTATCTCTGGAGTCTTCCTGAGTGAAGGGGATCTGGAATTCCCCAAATAAAAAAAAATACTAGCCCCTCAGATACTTCAGTTCTGCCTCACAAATCTGACGACTAGTCCTCAAACAACCCCAAGCCAGGAAGAGTCAGATCACCCATTGCCAGGGTGAACAAACTTCCTGGTTTGTCCAGGAAAAGTAGAGTTAGTCCCATTTCCCAAACATAACTGTTTATAACCCCTTTCACTCTTGAAAATATCTCAGTTTTGGATGGTGAATTAATTATAGAGCCCCGTTGGCTATTGTGAGCCTTAAGGATAGTCCTTCCAAAGGCTCCTGTCTTGTTGAGACTTTCCCATTGGGATTGAGTGAACCAAGGGATGTAGGAGATGTGAGCCCAGAAATGGGCAAGGCCTCAGAAGGGTTCAAATACCTCCTAAATGAGATACTATCTGGAAGCTGTGGACAGAGCCAGACAGGAAGGAGGAAGGCAGGAAGAGCAGTGTCTCAGGATTACTCCAAACAGGAAATCCCTGGACACCAATATAGCATTTTGCTGCTGCTATTGGATTTTTAGGATCAAAAAACTTTACCTGAAAACATCATAAATTTTTCTCGAGTTTGTGTTATTGGAAGTCATTCCCTTTCTCCTTTGTTTTTAGTAAAATGATTGCAAATGTCAGTATGCACCAGTTGTGCTAAAGTAAAAAACAAAAAAATAACCTGTCACTGTTAAAGGCATTATTTGATGGGCAGAAGAGCAGGGCTGGGTCCGAGGCTGGGGGAGCGGGAGCTTCAGTTGAAACTGTCCAAGGGTAGATGACAGCTGGGGAGGGAGGCGGGAATTAGTGCAGTTTCACGGTAAGAGATCCATTGAAGATTAGAGAGATTTATGGATATGAAAGTAGAAAAGGGAAGGAGTGGGTACAGGCAGGGGGAACAGCATAAAGCACACACTGTATTAATTTCTGTTGGTGCTATGAAAAATTTTTTATAAACCTAATGCCTTAAAACAGCACAAATGTACTATCTTACTGTTCTGGAAGCCTGATTTCTGAAATGAGTCCCACTGGGCTCAAATCAGTATGTCAGCAGAGCTGTCTTCCTTTATGGAAATTCTAGAACCCCATTTTCTTGCCCTTTCCAGTCCCTAGAGACTTCCCTCATTGTTTGGTTCATGTCCCCTTTCCATCGTCACAGCCAGCAAAGATGATCAACTCTAACCCACATTGCATCTAACAGATGGTTGTATCTGATCCTCTGGCCTCCTCTTTCATTCATAAGGACCCTTGTAGCTACCTTGGGTCCACCTGGAAGATCTAAGGTGCTATCCCATCTCAAGATCCTGATTTAATCATATCTGCAAAGTCTCCTTTGCAGTGTAAGGCAGCACAGGTTCCTGGAACTAGGGTGTGGACATCTTTTGGGGAGGCGGTTATTTTGCATACCACAGGTTCCAAGTAAGGAAAGAGTCCTGGCCAATCAGGAAGCTGAAACAGTTCATTTAACTAGATTCAGAGGACCTAGGAAGGAATTCATGTAAACAGAGTATAGACTGGAAATCCAACAGAGGAGAGAATTTTTTTCTGGATTCTTGTGAGGGGATATATTTGATGATGGACCACATATATCCCTTGCTCCAGCAGCAAGCAGGAGGGCAGTTGTTGTGATGGCCAAGGGACAAGGCAGGCAGACAGCTTCCAGGAGGCCCTGTATGTGGGAGCCATGGTGAAGGCTTGTGAGCCCAGAATCCTGAACAGCTCAGCTCAGAAAGACCAGATTCCCACTTGAGAGGGAGCTGTGGGCTCAATGATTGTCACCTTTTCCAGCAGGAGTGGCAGAAGATTTTCTTCAAATTAAAGCCATATGCAGAATAGATCAGATTCAAGTAGAAACTGTTGGAGTTGGTGTAAGGCAGAGGGATCCCAGAATCACCTATCTCTCTGCTCACAGAGGCTCCAAAGCCTTCTCCAAGGATGTTAAACATGCCAAGTTGAGAAGACTGAATGGTAAGCAAGGACTCAGAGGGCTCGGACCAATCACATGGTCAAATGTGTAATAGTTTATGGGAAGAATTGCTCCCAGAAAGATTTATACAAGGACTCTTAGTTTGAGGTCCCCTCCAAAGCTGCCCCTGAGACTAGAATTTGAGTGCAAGTCATTTATTTGAAAGGTGGAAGGAAGAACATGGGTAAGTGAAGGAGAAAGAAATTTGGTCCAGGGAAGGAAATCAGTAAATGTGCATTATTAAACCATCTTGAAATGGGTAACTTCAGATGAAACTCTGGAGAATAGGGTCCCAGGTGGGATAGAGCTGGGCTATTCACATCTGCCAGTCTTGCCTAAAAGCTGGCCTAGGGAGACGTTAATTCCCTGGTTCTTTCCAGTTTCTCCCCGCTGCAGGCAAAGTAGGCTGCAAAAGGTCAGCCCTTCAATGAAGATATCTAAGGGGAGGCAGGTTGACCCTGTGCCCTGCAATGGTAGGGGTCTCCCAGGAGATACGAGCAAACACTTAACATCTCCCTGGAGATGGTTTTGTCAAGGGGTCTGGGACAATTGAAGTGCCCATTCTGCCTCTTTCTCTATTGCCACCTGTTGGTGGTCTCTCCCAGGTCTCTGTCTCTTGGTGTTGTGAAATGTCCCCCTGTAAGTAGTGGAGGGGCATCCAGGTAAATCTGTGCTAGGAGAGAAGCATTCCTAACTCCAGAAGTTCCAAACAGAACTGGGCCAGCTTTCCGGCAGAATGGAGATGTGACCCCACGGTCCCCTGAAAAACCAGCTTTAGTTCTGTAGCAAGAGCCTGTAATTGCACCAACCAGGCAGGTACTTGAAATGATGACTAAGGCATGAATGAGAAAATGAAAGATCTCTTTATTTTCATGCTCATTATTTTATGCCTCTTTTTGATGACTATACAAAAACTACATTTCAGACAATTAGCTTAATTAGCAGATTATATTTTTATTGCAGGTTCCAAGCCATGTACCCAGGAGTTGACCACAGCTGAGTAAGGATGCTCTTGCCCTGGCTGCCTTCCTCCTCCTACCCACCTCCGTTTTCAGGAACAGGGCACTTGGCTGGCCTTTGCCTTGGCCCATCTCTCAGCAGCATTCAGTACACAGAGCTATGATATTCCCTTTCTCTGATTTAAAACTAAAACATTATTTATGATGAAAGTAATATGTGTTTCTTAAAATATTTATTTTTAGTTGTAGATGGACACAATACCTTTATTTTTTTAATTTATCTTTATGTAGTGCTGAGGATCGAACCAGGGCCTCCCATGTGCTAGGCAGGCCCTCTGCCACTGAGCCACAACCCCAGTTCGTAATATGTGCTTATTGTAACATTTGGAAAATGCAAAAAAGCATAAGGAAAAAAACATAAGTCACCTTTGGTCTCCTGTGAGAGTGAGCTGACCCTTGCTATGAGTCAGGCACCAGCGTGTATATGTCTCACAAGAATCCAAAGAGGTTGGTGCTCAATAGTTCCATTTATTAGATGGGAACACTAAGGCATTGGAAAGATAAGAAATTTGTACAAGATCATCATTAGCAAACGAAAGAGCCCATCCTCCTAACACAGACAGCCTGGTTTCCAGAGTCTTCTTGTTTAACCACTAGTACATTTTGGTTTATACCTGCAGTTCCAAGTTTGGTGTGGAGGACTCCATATCGTTGCAATAATCTTTGTGGGGCATTTGAAAGATTCAGTGCAAGTACAGCAATATCTGTTGGACACAGAATAAACTACTACTGTTAAGTTGTCTGGACCCAAATACTTAATAAATGAAATGATCAGGTTTTTATTTGGCATGTGGGGAAACGGGGTTGTGCTAGGGACTCCATCAGAGAATCACTGAGAACCTGAAGCTTTCATGAACTGCGACAGTTTGGGAACCTCCAGTTTATAGTGTTCTATACAGGTATATATCACCTCCCCTTTCATTTCCCAGAAGTGGACTCACACGGGTATGCAATTTTACGACCTGATTTGTTCTTTTTACAATCTTGAGAATAATTTCGCATGTAATAAATGATTTTTTAAATTTAGCTAATATCCCAGTGTTAATTTTTTTCAAATTTCTCTCTTTATCAATAATGCTATGTAAACCACTCTGTAAATAAGGGCACCACATGGCTCAGCCAAAAGGTGTATTCATATTAAGACTCTCAGTATGTGGCTAAATTGGTTTCTAAAAGACCCTCCCTAACTGCATTCCAACCAAGTTTATTGAAATAGCAGATTCACTGTACATTTGCCCAATCTGTGCATTATTTTAAAAACATTTGCCATTTGACAGATTAAAAATGTTTTCTCATTATTGTTTTAATGCATGTCTTCAGTGGTTCATGCATTTGGAAATTTTTTCATTTGTTTATTGGCCATTTGTGTCTCTTTTGTGAATCATCTATTCTTGTTCTTTGCTCATTTTTCATTTGAAATGTTCATCTATTTCTTATTGATTCGCAAAGCTTTCATCCAATTTTAATGAAAAGTTTAAATCCCCAATGCAGCTGTCAGAAATGCTGATGGCCGCAGTTCTCTGCAGATCTAATTGTTTTAATAAGTTCCACTAATGACTCAGAGGCTAATGAAGGTGTAGATCTGATTGAGAGAGCTTAGAAAAGCTGTGTAATTAGAAGTTTCCTCTCCCAATCAAAAGAGCCAAGTATATTTATCAGTTCAATTTCCTATTTTTTTTTTCCTATTTAAAAAATATATTTAAACATACCCCACTGGTCTTGGCAGAATGGTGGGGAGGACATTAGAAGCATGTCAGATCATTATATAACCCTCCAATTAACGTAGGGTCGTAGTTCCTCTTTTGGGTTGCATATTTTTTCTTTAAAGTAGAAGCTTCAGATCTCTGGTTCATTTCTGCCTCGGTTGCCTCCGGGACCAGGAGTGAGGGTGTCACCTAGCAACCAGGGCTCTGCTTATAGAAACAGAAGCTTCAGCCCTGGCCAAGAGAGGAAAATCACCAGTTGGAATAAAAAAGTTTTATCTTTGAACTCTAGAGCAGCCAAAGACACAGCACCTAATGAGATGTGACAGCCCAGGCTGTCCTCCCAGAGGAACCCTGGGCTCTGGAGGCTCAGATCAGAGCTGGGGTGGAAGAATGGCTTCAGAGACACCCTTGGAAGCCTTACTTCCCGTACTGAAGGGTAATGAGAAGTTGACTGCTTTGAACTTGGACTCAGAAGGGTGGACCAAACTTCCTTACCTTTCACCCCTGAGTGATCTGATCTCTTGGGTCCCCAGTGCTGTTGGTCAGTAATGGGGAATCACAGGTCTCAAGACTTCACTCAAGTATTTGGGCATGCAGCCTGATCCCCAGGAGTTCAGCTTTTCTACGTGGATCTGAGCAGGAATGTGTAAAACACTTTGAGAGCTTCCACACTGAGGCTGGGATGTTTTCTATTCTTCCAGATATTCTCCATCAGTCAATCACAAGAAGGGGTCAGGACAGAAGTGAAGAAGAGCTGGAGTCACTGAGATTCTGGGGAGGAAGGGACTGTAGCTAGCTGGCCTCCCATGTTGTAATCCCCATGGGAAAAACTGTCCTGATTTGGAAATTACAGCACCTTTCCTTGAACCCCACCCCACCACCCAACATGCCCCTTGCAGATTCCTACTTGCCTATTCTTCCTTCTCTTTCTCCATAGGACTTGCTGTGTCCAATGGAATATTACTGAGAATGGCAGGAACGAAGACTTAAAATGTTCTTTGTCCAGTTTACTCTTCTGCCCACTGTTATGGAAAGACAAGCTCCAGAGCCCCTGGTCCAGAAAGGATGAAAAGTTATCTATCATAGATCTAAATTTAACCTGAAGTAGAGCCACCCCAGCCAACACCCAGGCCTAAGGATGAGAAAAACAAAATGTTTGTTGTTGTAAGCCACTGAAACTTGGGGATGTTTGTTAAGCAGCATTCTTGTAGCACTACCTGACTGATACAATGTTTATTACTCCCTACCTGTCCTGATCCTCCCTGGGTCTCCCTCCATCCCCTGGACAATGCTGGAAGCAGTTGCCCTTTGGCTGGATGGTATTGATCTTCCTCAGTAATGCTGTTGGGAATTATTCCCTTACTGCAGGAACTCTCTGAGGCCATCACTCAGGAAGGGAGAGAGCTTAAACCATTTTAAAGCACACTCATCCTGTTCATCACTTCCCACCAGCATTTCCTGACACCTGGAGGCAAGATCCCTGTATTGTCTATTTTCGTGCCCATGGATCCAAGCTCAGAGCCCAGAACAAAGGTGTGCTTTAAAGGATTGTTGGCTATTTGAATAGAAGAATGAACAAATATCCATCTCTTCTAGAATCCTGGACCAGTATAATACATAATAGAAATATTTTTGGCTTGTCATGTGTTTCCTTGGATCTGAGGTGGGACATGGCCGCCATTTTATTTACCCAATCCAAGGAGGAGGTTGGTTCTTCCACAGATCAGACAGTATTGGAAAAAACAAAGCATCCAATACTTAAAATTCACTTGATAATTCCTGCTACAATTGATGGGTTCATGTCAGTCTGTGCTCCAAGATTCAATATATGTCCCACCCATGAAACTGAGATCCAGCGTGGGGATGCAAAAAGCTCAAATTCATGGGCTGGGGTTGTGGCTCAGTGGTAGAGCGCTTGCCTAGCATGCACGAGGCACCGGGTTCAATCCTCAGCACCACATTCAAATAAAATATATTATGTTCACCTACAATTTAAAATATATATATATATATATATATATATATATATATATATATATATATAAATTATATATATAAATGCTCAAATTCATGCAGACAATAGAGAAAAAGGTGGGAATTAAAAGTCAAACCTCCAGATTCTTAGTTCTCTATTCATTATAGCGAATAGAAACTTTATGGCAGACTAGAAAGCCTCCTCACTGGGTTTTTCTGCTGGGTGAGGAGGGCACTGCCACCCCTGTGCCAACCTCCACAGACACAAAGGCTGCTCTTCAATGCCCAGGAGGATTCTTAAGATAATAGTTCTGAGGCTCAGTGGTAGAATTCTTGCCTAGCATGCATGAGGCACTGGGTTCAATCCCCAGCACCACATAAAAAAAAAAGTAAATAAATTAATAGTTCTGCTTGCCTCTGTGGGCTGCAGCCAGCTGTCTCAGTACAATTGGTTCCTGAATGATAATGTCCTGCCTCTTACTTACAGTGTGATAATTGGTGTTCTGGTAGCTGGTCGGCTGTGTCTAGCTCTGTTACAAGGGCCAAAAGCTCATCAGGATAAGCCAGATCTGAGTTTGGACTAGAATCAGGATGCGAAATGTAAAAGTTGGGGATTGGTGAGGGGAATTGGTTCTGGAAGGTGGGGAGGGAGTCGAGAATAAGATAAGGGTTCAGGACATTTGTCTTCAGGTGTCCCAGAAGCCCCCAAGCTTCCTGGGTGCTGACACATAGTGTGGCAGGTCTGCTTTCTTACTCTTGAGATGACCTCAGGCAACCTGGGGCTAAGTGAGTGAGACTTTCTCGCTCTTTTCAAAACACAAGGATCCTGGTTTCACACACTGACACCCTTACCCAGCACTTGGAACTAGCTCTTTAGCTCTAGCCTTAACATGGGATTGGAAGAAAGTGTGCACATGGGTGTGCAGGTCCTGGGAGGAAAGCCTCAAGGAAGTCACTTTTCTTATCACCTGCAGCAATTTCAGATTGGACTAAATTGAATAGCACAATGAAAGACGGGCATCCTGGAAGGGATGGATGAGAGAATTAAGGAATCCTGTGCATGAGAAAGGGGCTGAATTCTGGGAGAATCCTCCCAAGGCACAGTCTCCCTTAAAAGCCAGGGAATAGAAGCTTCAGAGATGCATTAAGCAGTATAAATGTCTAAGTTTTCACTGAGTTTAGGCTTGAATAGATTACTTGAGTTTCATGAATGCTGCTATGCAGACAGACCTTAAAAAGGGGGGTTGGGGGGTAGGCTAGGCTTTGTGACTTCCAAAATCAAGTATTAATGAGATGAGAAAGTAACGCCAAAGTGTCTCATCATCCTCATAGATAAAATCATCTAGGAAAAGAACTTTTAGAAGCTGAGTTCCCATTAGCGCTTCCCTGGGGTTTATGAATGTATGTACTGATAATAATAGCTATCATTATTATCATAATGATAATTCTCATTATTGCTATTTTAACAAGTCCCATGTCTTGAGAACCTCCCATCTGGCACTTCTCCTACATTTAATGTCTTATTTCATTGAAATTGCAACAAAAATTCAGATGTGAGGAAAGGTTAGTTAATTTGCTCGTCACTACACAGAAGTTAAGCAAAAGAACTGAGACTTAGCACCGGATTTTTCAGGTTCCAACGTCTGCCCTCTAAATTATTTACTCAGAGAGCTAGGTGATATATTTGAAATTCATTTCTTTTTTTTCTTTCTTTTTCTCTCTTCTCCTTATTTCCCTCTTCTCCTTTTTCTTTTTGGAACTGGGGATTGAGCCTAGGGGTACTTTACCACTGACCTAGCTGCATCCCCTGCCCTTTTTTTATTTTTTTGAGACAGGGTCTCACTAAGTTGCTAAGGGTCTTGCTACGCTGGCCTTGAACTTGTGATCCTCCTGCCTCAGGCTCCCCAGTTGCTGGGATTATAGGTACATATTACCATGCCCAGTTTGATTTCCTTTCATTGGTAAAACGTTTTCCTTGTAACATTTCTTGACCTCCTCATCCACTCCTCATCATAATCAAAATTCTCACTTCCCCGAAGCATGGCATGACACCTGTACTATTGACTCAACTTGGGATTTGGTGATGGTTCCATGACAAACAAATGTCAAGAATGCAAATGTACAGACCAGATCCAGTATTTGCCTTCATGGGTCTCTCTGGTGTCTACAGGTAATTTGAAATTACACTGAAAACTCAGGATACTTGATATTAAAAATCAGAATTTCTACCTCTTTTTGAAAAATCAGAGGATCAACAAAACTGATGGCAGCTCCCGGTCTGGTTCACTGTGATCCCCACCTGTTCCCACTATACCTCTGTCATTCATGCCAAGGGACAGGAGCCACACAACATAACACTTTGCTCCTAAAGTACATTAGATTTTTCTAATTCCTTTACTCTCACTTACTTCTCTCTTTCCTGGCCTCTCAAGATGTTTGATTCTAGGTTCTTTAGATACTCCAGGGGCCATCCTGATGTTACCCTTTCTTCTCTCTTGTACCCTTATCCTGCTGAATGGCACAAAGACCTCAGCTCAATTTCAGTCAGAACTTTTTAAAATTGTGCATCTAATACTTGTTATTGTGACCTCGGGCAACTCCCTTGGCTTCTCCAGCCTCGGCTTCCTCATCTGGAAAATAAGTCCAGGTCCATTTATGTCAAGATAGCCAAAAGCCAAGCCAAATGGCAGGTTTGTCCAAGACACCGAGTGACAATCTAACAAATGGGTGATTCATCAATCATTTGATCGTTTTAAGTATTTTGTTTTTGTTGGCCAGCGTTCATGGTCTATCCATAACAAGATTTTTATGGCATATTCTTCCCTTGTCTCTGCGTCCCAACTGGAGATTAAAACACGAGAAAAGGAGACTTTGAGGGAAAGGGATGATGGAGACAGGGTTGTGAGAATGCGTCCTTTAAAATGAAGATTCTCCTACACGGACTAGTTTTGTGAATAAGAAACCACAACGGAAGGATGTGTTCATAAGAATTCCCCTTATTAAAGAACATATTACATTTTCCCCTCTCTGCTCTCTTTATCCTGGGGTTCCATTGACAGCTATGGGAAATGGGGGAGGATGTGGGATGTTCTTAAGTGCTGTTGTAAAGACAGAATGAACACTCCCATCCATTAACACGAAACAATGAAACCAAACAAGTAAATTGATCCAGTTCACCCTGTAGCCATTTGGGAAGCTGAATAGGACTTTCCTCGGGGGATTATTGTTAAGGAGTAAATAAATTGGTGATCCTGAGGTTGGAGCTGGCACTCCATAAACAGGGACCATCAGCATGACAGGGCTCAGAACAGCCCCGCCACCCAGCCTGTCACCAGATCGACCATCTGAGTCCACTGGAACTCCTCCCTCATGTCCACCCTGAAGCCCACAGAGTCAAGTTTCTACCCACAGGAGGGTGCCTAGTAGAGTCCTTGCTCCCCCCCCCCCCGCCCCCGCCCCAGGGGTGGAAAGGAAGAAATTAAGGATGTCCTGAGAGCAAAGCCAGGAATCTGATGGACTCTGAAGGTGTGCAGAGGCCCCAGGCCAAGCCCCAGGCCTGCCATGAAGTCAACCCTTCCCCTCAATGAAGGCTGGTCCCTAAGAAGCCTGAAGAAGTAGAGTCATAATACAGTCAGGTTGGTGGAGGGGCCTGCCCACCCTTGCCCAGAAGCCATTAGGGCTACCCATTGCACTTTGGAGCCCAGTGTTCTCGGAGTGCATGTTTACCAAGCCACTGTGGGCTGCCTTGCTTCCCAAGAAGCAGCGCCTCCAGGGAGAAAATGTGCTCATCTGGCTGCTGTGAACCTCCCGGCTGCTTGAAATTAGTAAATTTTCTTTCCAGTTTGTGCTCAGATCCCACACTGGTTGTGTTTATTCAAGCATCCAATAACTTCTGGGACTTAAGAAATTGAATTTTTGAGCTTACATGGCTACGGGCCAGATCCCACAGCAGTGATTCATTTTCCTAAGATCAGTGTCCTCTCCGGAGGACCCGTACCTGGACCCACCGTGGCTGTGGGCTCCTCCGCGCCCCCAAGAGCTTCAGCCACCTCAGTAAGACACCAGTCCTGGAGCAGAGGGCAGGAAGTAGTACTGCTGCAAAAGAGAATCCAGTTTGAGGTGCCCGGGAGGTACCAGCAAGATTTGTTCTTGGTCAGGACTTATGGCTTTACCTAATATTATTGGAGAGGAAGGGGGAAAGTTCCTTCCCAGATTAGTTTTAAAATCTAATTGAGGAAAATTCTATTGCCCAGACAATGGCATATTAAATTGTTCAACAACAGTGAAGATTTATGAAAAAATTACCCCCAATCTATAGAACTAGGGAATGGGATAAATCTCCCAGAAATTTCATCGCTGTTCACTATATATCATGGCCTAGAAATTGTGTTAGGTATGTAAATGTAATGAGCCACAGGATCCTGAAGCAGTAGGACAATATTCCAGAGCAGACTGGCCTCTGCAGTGACAAATGTGTCCCCTGAATACATATCCAAGAGACAGGAAGGAGCACACCGAGGACCTCCTTTGTCTAGGCACTGGGCTGGTGGTGACCTTGGCTGTATCATCTCCGTTCAGCCTCACTGTGTGCCCATGAGATGGGTCGTTCACTGGGTTATTAAAATCTCCATTATATTGGGTTTCTTTGGGTGGATAGCTGAAGCCAAAAGCAATACATAATTGTTAGGTAAATACCATCCTGTCCCACAGAGTAAAAAGGAGAAGCCAACCCAAGGCTGGAGAAGGGCCGGAGGCCACAGCGGGTCTGTGGACTGAGCAGCCGGTTTGCTGACTGCCTCTCTGGTGGACTGACCTGACTCAGCTCCCCAGGGGCCAGGCCTCTCGGTTCAAGGACAGAAAATGTAAGGCATGTGGCCAAGATTGAGTTTTGCCTTGGACCTGCCAGGATGGTCAAGGGTGTGGGGACATGAAGTGTAGATAAAACCCACCCACAAGGGCTCCTCCACGTAGGATCCATGAGTCATTCTCAGAGGACTCTGGGAACCTGTAGCCAGTCTGGTATTGGCAAAGTCCTGAGGGTTCAGGCAGGAAGTGCTGGAATCGGTGCAAAAGAAAAATAAAAAAGTCTTTCTGTCTCCTCTGGCTTCCGGAAGCAAACAACGTTCATCAGACGCTCAAGTAGAGGCTGCAGAGTATCTGGGCTCTGAAATTAAGCAAGACTCCACTGTTTGACTCCTGGGGTCTCAGAGGGTTGGGAGTAAGGATCTCCTGTGCCAAAAAAATGTATCCACTCTGTTTATGGCACTTTTAGGAGCCTGTCCTGCTTGCCTGGAGCTTGTCTTCTTAAGGCTTTTACGAAAGTCTATAGATTATCTCTAAACTCTGAAATATTCTGATATTTTGCTGATCTGTTTCCAAGTGCTTCACCACTAGCCATGTGAACTGGCCCTCAGGACAATAAGAGATGGTTTAATGGATTGTTTAATCCCTATATGTAAAAGGATCACCATCACTCCACACTGGGGTCAAAAACTCCTCATTTCTTCCTACCCTATCTCCACTCAGCTGGTACTATGTGCTAAGTCATGCTACCTTGCAGACCATTCCTGAAATCCATTTCTCTACAAATAGTTAACATGCATAAATTCGGTTCTCACTGCACCAGGAACTACACTAAATAATTTACATGCATAATCTCACTTATTCTTACAACAATCTAATGAAAAGTCACTATTTTTCGATTTATCTCCTAATTTAACAGGTGGGAAAAACTCAACTTCAGACAGATGTCACAATTGATCCTCAAACCATACTTCTATACATACCAATAAATTGAAAACTTAGAGGAAATGGATAAATCCTAGAAATTGCAATCTACCAGGAATGATTCAGAAGAAATAAGAAATATGAATAGACCAATAACAAGTAAAAAGATTAAACTCATAATAAAAGGGCTCCTATCAAAGAAAAGCGCCCTGATGCTTTTACTGCTAAATTCTACCAAACATTTTTAAAAGAACTAATACTAATCCTTCTCAAAACTTTCCCCAAAAAATCATTTAAAAATTAATTTAGAAGTATTTGATATCAGGGACATCACCCTGATACCAAAGCCAGACAAGAACACTATAAGAAAACTAGTAGGCCGGTATCTCTGATGAACATGGATGCAAAAATTCTCAAAAAAATTATACTAGCAAAATATTAGAAGGGATGTACCTCAACCTAATTCATCACTCAAAGATGAAAATTCTCCTCTAAGACAAGAATGCACTCACACTACTTCCATTTAACATAGTACTAAAACTCCTAGCTAGAGCAATTACACAAGAAAAAGAAATTAAAGGCATCCATAAAGAAGATAAAAGTGAAGTGTTTCTGTTTGCTGATGACATGGTTTTATATATAGAAAATCCTGATGACTTCACTCTCCCCACAAAATTTGAGCTATGTCTCAATTCATTCTCTATTGCTAACAAAATACCTGAGATTGGATATTTTATAAAGAAAAAAGTTTATTTAGCTCACAGTTTTGTAGGGTGAATGTTCAAGATCAAGCAGCCACATCTTTTCTGCCACCAATAAGAGCCTTCTGACTACATCACAGTATGACCCACAGCATCATAGTAGTAATATCTGCAAGAGAAAGAGAGAACATGGTGAGACAGCAAGCCAGAGAAATTCAAGGACCAGGCTTACTTTTTCAATAACAACTGTCTCTCTCATAGGAACTAACCACAGTCAAATGAGAAATACATTATTCATTTCTGAGAGCACAGTTTCCATGTCCTAATTACCCCACCAATAGACCCTACCTCTTAAATATTGCAACACCTCTCAACAATATCACACTGGTGACCAACGTTACAGCTCTTGAATCTTTGGAAGATGCACCATATTCCAAATTTAATAAAGTTTCAGGTTACAAAACCAATATGCAAAAGTCAATAGCATCCCTATATCTTAACAATGAACCATCTGCAAAAGAAATTCCAAAATGACTCCATTTACAATAGCATCAAAAAATAACATAAATATTTAGGAGTAAATTACACTAAGGAGGTGAAAGATTGTATACTGAAAACAATAAAACATTGGTGAAGGAAACTGAATACAATGCAAATAAATGGAAAGAAAATCTATGTTCATGACTGGGGAGAATTACTATTGTCAAGCTGCCCATACTATCCGAAATGATCTATAATAGGGTCAATATAATTCTTACCAAAATATCAAAGTTATTTTTTTCATAGAAATAAAAAAATCCTAAAATTTGTATGGAAACCAAAAAAAGACTGCACATAGCAAAGACACTAAAGTGGCAAGACAAAGACAGAGGCATCTCACACTCTCTGCTTTCAAAATATATTACAAAACTATAATAATAAAAATAGCATGCTATTCACATAAAAACAACATAGACCAGTGGAACAGAATAGAAAACCCAGAAATAAAACAAAGTATTTATGGTCAATTGATTTTCTTTTTTTTTTAAAGAGAGAGAGAGAGAATTTTTTAATATTAATTTTTTAGTTCTCGGCAGACCCAACATCTTTGTTTGTATGTGGTGCTGAGGATCAAACCCGGGCTGCACGCATGCCAGACGAGTGCACTACCGCTTGAGCCACATCCCCAGCCCTGGTCAATTGATTTTCAACAAATAGACACACATGGGGGCAAAAGGAGAGTCTCTTCAATAAATGCTGTTGGTAAAACTAGATAGCCACATGAAGAAAAATAAAATTGAGCTCTTATCTCTCAGCATATGCAAAATCAACTAACTATGGATTAAAAACTTAAATGTAAGACTGAAACTGGGCAATTATTAGAAGAAAACATAGGGGCAATGCTATTGGATAGGACCCAAAAGCTCAGACAACAACAACAACAAATAGAAAAATGGATTGCACTGAACTCAAAAGCTTCTGCACAGCAAGCCACAGTAAAAAGACAACCCATGGGTTGGGAGAAAAATATTTGCAATCAATAAGGTGCTAATATGCAAAATATGAATGATCTCAATACAAGAAAACACGAAACCTCTATTTTAAAATGGGCAAAGGATATGAACAGACATTTCTAAATAGAGGTATGAGTTGGCATGGTGACTCACATCTGTAATCCCAGCAACTTGGCAGGCTGAAGCTGAAGGATTGCAAGTTCAAGGCCAGTCTCAGAAACTTAGTGAGACCCTGTCTCAAAATAAAAAAATAAAAAGTGCTAGGGATGTATCTCAATATGCTCTGGGTTCAATCTGAAGGAGGAGGAGGAGGAGGAGGAGGAGAAAGAAGAAGACAAAAATAAAAGTGAGATATGAATGTTAACAGATATCAGGGGGAAAAAATGCTCAACATCTCTAAAAAAATGCTCAACATTCTCATGTCAGCTTTTCATTCAATTTGTGGTAAACACAAATTGAAACCCCAATGAGATATGACTTCATACCTGTTAAAAGGACCATCATCAAAAGAAAAATAATAACAAGTATTGTTGAGGAAAGGGAATCCTATTTGCTATTAGTAAGCATGGAAATTAGCCATTTTGGAAAATAGTATGGAATTTCCTCAAAAAACTAAGAATAGAATTACCATATGATCCAGCAATTCCACTTCTGGGAATAAATCCAAAGTAACCAGTTTGATGAGTATATATGAGCATTCTCATGTCAGCTTTTCATTGCAGTGACCAAAATACCCAACAAGAACAATTTAGAGAAGAAAAGATTTTTTTTTTTTTTTTGCAAATGGTTCCAGAGGATTCAGTCTATAATTGGCTGAAACATCATGATGGAAGAAAGCTGCTCAGCATGTAGCAGCTGGGGATCAGAAAGAGAGAAAGACAGGAAGGGGCCAGGGATAGATATAGACCCCAAGGCCACACCCACAATGACCTACTTCCTCCAGGCACACCCCATATCTCTACAGTTACTACCCAGTGGTCCATTCCAGTTGTTAATCCATCAAATGGATTAATTCACTGATGAAGTTACAGCCATCATGATCTAATCATTGCCTTAAAAAGCCCCACCTCCGAACCTTGCTGTACTGGGAACCATATTTTCAACACACAAGCACTTTCGGGGGACTTTCCAGATCTCAACCATACCACCATGTTGTTGTCTTTGACCAACAGAATGTTAGCCAACGTGACATGAACAGAGGCCTGAAATATGCTGGTGTGGTTGAGCTTGCTTTCGTGCTTCTGATGTGAAATGTGCTTCCAAGGGTAGCTCAGTGGTTCCAGAAGAATGAAAAACTCAAAGGAGCAGACCTGAGCCCAGCCCTGAGCTACAGCCAAGTCCTGCTGAGCCCAGCTTAGATCAGATGGCCTGCAGACACAGAGAGAAAGACAAATGCTGTCATCAGCTAATGAGTACTACAGTGGGTGGCTATGCAGCATTGTTGTAGCAAGAGTTAACTGGTATAATGACCAAGGTCACTTCTTTCCTATTCTTTAAATTATTCCTTGAGCCTCATTATTTTTTAAATGCCTATCCTAAGACTTGATAAAAATTTGAATTTGGCTTTGCCAGATTTCAATATTTCAATCTATGTCAATTCATAAAAAAAAAAGTCCTCCCCCAAAATATTAACTAACCTTAAAGGTTATTTAAGAATTTTATTTAAAAATAATAAGAAAAAAGAAAGAATGAACGAGGCCATAAACCTTGCTGGCTGTGTAGAGTGATCAAAACCAATTGGCTTAACCTTGACACATGATTCTGAACTTGGAACAAAGCTGGAAAAAATGAATCCAAACATTGAAATGAGAGCACATCTGGGAGGAGCAAAAATTTACTGCTAAGAAATTGGAATGTGGAAGGAAAAAAAAACTCTCCAAAATAGCAAAAAGTGATCCAAAATTATAAATATTAAAGACCAAGTCTCATGGGAAAGTTTTTGCCATTTACTGACCTCTTTGCCAGGTCCCATTTCATGGAGTGGAGATCACTGGAGAATATAAAGTTCTACAGAAATAAATCTGCCTCTGCCCCAAGGAGTAGTCACGGAAACTATTATTTACATTTGACCTTCAAAATATTCAGTGGAGAAACCTTCTTAGTCTCAATCACTGACCTGCATTAGAATCCAAATGGATTATATTCTGACTTGTGCTTCTTATCTTACAGCACAGAAAGCTAGAAACTATAGCTTTCTGTGAAAAAGAAAAAAAAATCCTAGGGCTCACGCTGTATTCTAACAAGTGCTTTTTTTTTTAACCTTTTTTTTTAATTAATTTTTATTGTTGGTTGTTCAAAACATTACATAGTTCTTGATATATCATATTTCACACTTTGATTCAAGTGGGATATGAACTCCCATTTTTACCCCATATACAGATTGCAGAATCACATCAGTTGCACATCCATTGATTTACATATTGCCATTCTGGTGACTGTTGTATTCTGCTGCCTTTCCTATCCTCTACTATCCCCCCTCCCCCCTCCCCTCCCCTTTTCTTGCTCTACCCCCTCTACTGTAACTCATTTCTCCCCCTTATATTTTTCCCCCTTTCCCCTCACTTCCTCTTGTATGTAATTTTGTATACCCCTGAGGGTCTCCTTCCATTTACATGCAATTTCCCTTCTCTCCCCCTTTCCCTCCCACCTCTCATCCCTGTTTAATGTTAATCTTCTTCTCATGCTCTTCGTCCCTACTCTGTTCTTAGTTACTCTCCTTATATCAAAGAAGACATTTGGCATTTGTTTTTAAGGGATTGGCTAGCTTCACTTAGCATAATCTGCTCTAATGCCATCCATTTCCCTGCAAATTCTATGATTTCGTCATTTTTTAATGCAGAGTAATACTCCATTGTGTATAAATGCCATATTTTTTTTATCCATTCGTCTATTGAAGGGCATCTAGGTTGGTTCCACAGTCTTGCTATTGTGAATTGTGCTGCTATGAACATGGATGTAGCAGTGTCCCTATAGTGTGCTTTTTTTAGGTCTCTAGGGAATAGACCGAGTAGGGGAATAGCTGGATCAAATGGTGGTTCCATTCCAAGCTTTCCAAGAAATCTCCATACTGCTTTCCAAATTGGCCGCAACAATTTGCAGTCCCACCAGCAATGTACAAGAGTACCCTTTTCCCCACATCCTCGCCAGCACTTGTTGTTGTTTGACTTCCTAATGGCTGCCAATCTTACTGGAGTGAGATGGTATCTTAGGGTGGTTTTGATTTGCATTTCTCTGACTGCTAGAGATGGTGAGCATTTTTTCATGTACTTGTTGATTGATTGTATGTCCTCCTCTGAGAAATGTCTGTTCAGGTCTTTGGCCCATTTGTTGATTGGGTTATTTGTTATCTCATTGTCTAATTTTTTTAGTTCTTTGTATATTCTGGATATTAGGGCTCTGTCTGAAGTGTGAGGAGTAAAGATTTATTCCCAGGACGTAGGCTCCCTATTTACCTCTCTTATTGTTTCTTTTGCTGAGAAAAAACTTTTTAGTTTGAGTAAGTCCCATTTGTTGATTCTAGTTATTAACTCTTGTGCTATGGGTGTCCTATTGAGGAATTTGGAGCCCGACCCCACAGTATGAAGATCATAGCCAACTTTTTCTTCTATCAGACACCATGTCTCTGATTTGATATCAAGTTCCTTGATCCACTTTGAGTTAACTTTTGTGCATGGCGAGAGAAAGGGATTCAGTTTCATTTTGTTGCATATGGATTTCCAGTTTTCCCAGCACCATTTGTTGAAGATGCTATCCTTCCTCCATTGCATGCTTTTAGCCCCTTTATCAAATATAAGATAGTTGTAATTTTGTGGATTGGTTTCTGTGTCCTCTATTCTGTACCATTGGTCCACCCACCTGTTTTGGTACCAGTACCATGCTGTTTTTGTTACTATTGCTCTGTAGTATAGTTTGAAGTCTGGTATAGCTATACCGCCTGATTCACACTTCCTGCTTAGCATTGCTTTTGCTATTCTGGGTCTTTTATTTTTCCATATGAATTTCATGATTGCTTTCTCTATTTCTACAAGAAATGCCGTTGGGATTTTGATTGGCATTGCATTAAACCTATAGAGAACTTTTGGTAATATCGCCATTTTGATGATGTTAGTTCTACCTATCCATGAACAGGGTATATTTTTCCATCTTCTAAGATCTTCTTCTCTTTAGGGTTCTGTAGTTTTCATTGTATAAGTCTTTCACCTCTTTTGTTAGGTTGATTCCCAAGTATTTTTTTTTTTGAGGATATTGTGAATGGAGTGGTTGTCCTCATTTCCATTTCAGAGGATTTGTCACTGATATACAGGAATGCCTTGGTTTATGCGTGTTGGTTTTATATCCTGCCACTTTGCTGAATTCATTTATTAGCTCTAATAGTTTCTTTGTAGACCCTTTTGGTCTGCTAGGTATAGAATCGTGTCATCTGCAAATAGTGATAATTTGAGTTCTTCTTTTCCTATTTTTATGCCTTTAATTTCTTTCGTCTGTCTAATTGCTCTGGCCAGTGATTCGAGAACTATGTTGAACAGAAGTGGTGAGAGAGGGCATCCCTGTCTTGTTCCAGATTTTAGAGGGAATGCCTTCAGTTTTTCTCCATTCAGAATGATGCTAGCTTCAGGCTTAGCATAGATTGCTTTTACAATATTGAGGTATGTTCCTGTTATCCCTAGTTTTTCTAGAGTTTTGAACATAAAGGGATGCTGTACTTTGTCGAATGCTTTTTCCGCATCTATCGAGATGATCATATGGTTCTTATTTTTAAGCCTATTGATGTGGTGAATAACATTTATTGATTTCCGTATATTGAACCAAACTTGCATCCCAGGGATAAATCCTATCTGATCATGGTGCACAATTTTTTTGATATGTTTTTGTATCCGGTTCGCCAGAATTTTATTGAGGATTTTTGCATCTAGGTTCATTAGAGATATTGGTCTATAGTTTTCTTCTTTGAAGTGTCTTTGTCTGGTTTAGGAATCAGGGTGATGTTGGCCTCGTAAAATGAATTTGGAAGTTCTCCCTCTTTTTCTATTTCCTGAAATATCTTGAAAAGTATTGGCATTAGTTCCTCTTTAAAGGTTTTGTAAAACTCTGCTGTATACCCATCCGGTCCTGGGCTTTTCTTAGTTGGTAGTCTTTTGATGGTTTCTTCTATTTCCTCAATTGATATTGGTCTGTTTAGGTTGTCAATATCCTCCTGACTCAATCTGGGCAAATCATATGACTTAAGAAATTTATCGATGCCTTCACTATCTTCTATTTTATTGGAGTATAAGGATTCAAAATAATTTCTGATAATCTTCTGTATTTCTGAAGTGTCTGTTGTGATATTGCCTTTTTCATCCCGTATGCTAGTAATCTGAGTTCTCTCTCTTCTTCTCTTCATTAGTGTGGCTAAGGGTCTGTCGATTTTATTTATTTTTTCAAAGAACCAACTTTTAGTTTTGTCAATTTTTTCAATTGTTTCTTTTGTTTCGATTTCATTGATTTCAGCTCTGATTTTAATTATTTCTTGCCTTCTACTTCTTTTGCTGTTGTTTTGCTCTTCTTTTTCTAGGATTTTGAGATGAAGTATTAGATCATTTATTTGTTGGTTTTTTCTTTTTTTAAGGAATGAACTCCAAGCAATAAATTTTCCTCTTAGAACTGCTTTCAATGTGTCCCATAGATTCCAATATGTTGTGTCTGTGTTTTTATTTATCTTTAAGAATTTTTTAATTTCCTCCTTGATGTCTTCTATAACCCATTGATCATTCAGTAACCTATTGTTCATTCTCCAAGTGATGCATGATTTTTCCTTACTTCTTTTATCGTTGATTTTCAATTTCATTCCATTATGATCAGATAAGATGCATGGTATTATCTCTACTCCTTTATATTGTCTAAGAGTTGCCCTGTGACATAATATATAATCTATTTTTGAGAAGGATCCATGTGCTGCTGAGAAAAAAGTGTAACTGCTTGATCTTGGTTGGTATATTCTATATATGTCAATTAAGTCTAGGTTATTAATTATGTTATTGAGTTCTATAGTTTCCTTATTCAACTTTTGTTTGGAAGATCTGTCCAGTGGTGAGAGAGGTGTGTTGAAGTCTCCCATGATTATTGTATGGTGGTCTATTAGACTCTTGAACTTGAGAAGAGTTTGTTTGATGAACATAGCTGCACCATTGTTTGGGGCATATATATTTATGATTGTTATGTCTTGTTGGTGTATGGTTCCCTTGAGAAGTATGTAGTGTCCCTCTTTATCCCTTTTGATTAACCTTGGCTTGAAATCTATTTTATTTGATATGAGTATGGACACTCCTGCTTGTTTCCGAAGTCCATATGAGTGATATGATTTTTCCCAACCTTTCACCTTCAGTCTATGTATGTCTTTTCCTATCAAATGCGTCTCCTGAAGGCAGCATATTGTTGGGTCTTGTTTTGTGATCCATTCTACTAGCCTGTGTCTCTTAATTGGTGAGTTTAAGCCATTAACATTTAGGGTTATTATTGAGATATGGGTTGTTCTTCCAGCCATATTTGTTTATTTATGTTAATAACATGGTTTGTTTTCCTCTTTGATTATTCCCCCCCCCTTTACTGTACTACCTCCCGCTGTTGGTTTTCATTGATACTTTCCATTTCCTCTTCCTGTAATATTTTGCCGAGGATGTTTTGAAGAGATGGTTTTCTAGCTGCCAATTCTTTTAACTTTTGTTTATCATGGAAGGTTTTAATTTCATCTTCCATCCTGAAGCTTAATTTCGCGGGATACACAATTCTTGGTTGGAACCCATTTTCTTTCAGTGTTTGAAATATGTTATTCCAGGATCTTCTAGTTTTCAGAGTCTGTGTTGAAAGATCAGCTGTTATCCTGATTGGTTTACCCCTAAATGTAATCTGCTTCCTTTCTCTTGTAGCTTTTAAAATTCTCTCCTTATTCTGTATGTTGGGCATCTTCATTATAATGTGTCTAGGTGTGGATCTCTTATGATTTTGTACATTCGGCGTCCTGTAGGCTTCTAGGATTTGGGATTCTGTCTCATTCTTCAAGTCTGGGCAGTTTTCTCATATTATTTCATTGAATAGATTGCTCATTCCTTTGGTTTGGACCTCTATACCTTCCTGTATCCCAATGACTCTTAAGTTTGGTCTCTTTATGTTATCCCATATTTCTTGAATGTTCTGCTCATGGTTTCTTAACAGTTTTGCTGAGCTGTCTATGTTCTTCTCCAGTTGAAATACTTTGTCTTCATTGTCTGATGTTCTATCTTCTAAGTGTTCTACTCTGCTGGTAGTATTCTCAATTGAGTTTTTAAGTTGGTTTATTGCTTCCTGCATTTCCAGGATTTCTGTTTGTTTGTTTTTTATAACCTCTATCTCCCTGTATAATTGATCTTTTGCTTCTTGGATTTGTTTATGTAATTCATTGTCGAAGTGGTCGAAGTGGTCTTTCATTGTCTGATTTTGCTGTCTAATGTCTTCCTTGAGACTCCAGATCATCTGAAGCATGTATATCCTGAATTCTTTTTCTGACATTCCATCTGCTGCAGATATTACCTCTTCTAAAGTTGAGTTGACCTGCATTGCTTGTGGTCCTTTCTTTCCTTGTCTTTTCATACTGGTCGCGTTTCTTTCTGCTTGGTGAAACTGTTGTGTTATTGATTTTTCCCCCTATATATTTATATTGCTCTTGTATAGTTGCAAAGTCTCCCTCGCAGGCTTTGGCGGTGGTTCTGCCCCTCCTCCAATTGGGGCAATGTGCCTACCACGCCGGCAGGCCGCTGGGCCTGTACTTTCAGCGGGCCTGTTCTTTTGGTGGTCACAGGTCCACCTACCTTGCAGGCACGGGCAGCGGCTCAGACCCTCTGCAGGCCACTGGGCCTGTTCTTCCGGTGGGTCGCAGGTCCGCCTACCTTGCAGGCGCGAGCAGCGGCTCTGCCCCTCCGCTGGCTGCTAGGCCTGTTCTGTCTGTCGGTTGCAGGTCTGTCTACCTAGCAGGCGCTGGTGGCGGCTCTGCCCCTCCCCCAACCCGGGCAATGTGTCTGGCGGGCCACTGGGCCTGTTCTGTTGGTGGTCACGGTTCCGCCTACCTTGCAGGCGCATGGAGCAGCTGTGCCCCTCCGCGGGTTGCTGGGCCTGACCTGCCGGTGGGTGGCAGGTGCGCCTACCTTGCAGGCACCGGGGGTGGCTCTGCCGGCTCCGCGGGTTGCTGGGCCTGATCTGCTGGTGAGTCGCAGGTCTGCCTACCTTGCAGGCGCGCGGCGGCTCTGCCCCTCCCCCAACTGGGGCGATGTGTCTGGCAGGCCGCTGGGCCTATTCTGTAGGTGGTCACGGTTCTGGCTACCTTGCAGGCGCGTGGGGCAGCTGTGGCCCTCCGCAGGTTGCTGGGCCTGACCTGCCGGTGGGTCGCAGGTCCACCTACCTTGCAGGCGCGGGGTGGTGGCTCTGCCGCTCCGTGGATTGCTGTGCTTGTTCTGCTGGTGGGTCGCAGGTCCGCCTACCTTGCAGGCGCCCGGCGGCTCTGCCCCTCCCCCAACCGGGGCGATGTGTCTGACGGGCCACTGGGCCTGTTCTGTCGGTGGTCACGGTTGCACCTACCTTGCAGGCGCATGGAGCAGTTGTGCCCCTCCATGGGTTTCTGGACCTGACCTGCCGGTGGGTGGCACATGCACCTACCTTGCAGGCGCCAGGGGTGGCTCTGCCAGCTCAGCGGGTTGCTGGGCCTGATCTGCTGGTGAGTAGCAGGTCTGCCTACCTTGCAGGCGCGCGGCGGCTCTGCCCCTCCCCCAACCGGGGCGATGTGTCTGGTGGGCCACTGGGCCTATTCTGTTGGTGGTCACGTTCCGCCTACCTTTCAGGCGCGTGGGGCAGCTGTGCCCCTCCGCGGGTTGCTGGGCCTGACCTGCCAGTGGGTGGCAGGTCCCCCTACCTTACAGGTGTGGGGGGTGGCTCTGCCGCTCTGCGGGTTGCTGGGCCTGATCTGCTGGTGGGTCACAGGTCTGCCTACCTTGCAGGCTCGCAGCGGCTCTGCCCCTCCCCCAACCAGGGCGATGTGTCTGGAGGGCCACTGGGCCTGTTCTGTCAGTGGTCACGGTTCCGCCTACCTTGCAGGCGTGTGGAGCAGCTGTGCCCCTCCGCGGTTTGCTGGGCCTGACCTGCCGGTGGGTGGCAGATGCGCCTACCTTGCAGGCGCCGGGGGTGGCTCTGCCGGCTCAACAAGTGCTTCAAAACTTTTGAAAGTCTCCAATGTGGCAAAACAGAGCAGGTCAGTGATATTCTGGGGAGGAGAAGGAAAAAGAACAGATCCAAATTTTTAAAAAATAAAGTAATCCAGAGCCAGCTTTGTATGAATCATACCATGATTCACCTACATATGAATCACTGCCAGTGTGCTAGGAAGCGTGCCCGATGTTGCATATCCAACATCTTTGACTAACAGCAGTAGTTAATATGTATGGCCTGCTTCTATGAATCAGGCTGTGTGGCATCCCGATGACTGATCCTTTCCTCTCTTCCCTTGCTCAACAGTTTTAGAAAGGGATTCCTAAATTATGTAATGCCTCAAATTAGCCCATAATAGACAATATAGAATGTGTGTGTGACAAATCATCATTTACAAATCATCATTTACCATGCTTTAATCCTATTCAAGATTGTATGTCATACTGATAATTAATTGTCAAGAAAATTATTATTGCACTATAGAGACATACAACTTATTATTTACTGACTGTTTATGCTATGCACTGTGTACATCTCATTGAATCCTCATATAATCCCAGTCATTATATTAATTTCCCAGTTTCCCTACCAGTTGCCCAGTTTATGTAGATCAGGAAACTGAGATAACCAACTTTCCAGGGGTTCCCACAGCTAATAAGATACAGGGCTGGAGGTAGAACACATAGCCACTGAACTCCCAGGTCTCTGCTCTAAACAATTTCCCCAAACTACCTCTATTTTATCATAAATGAATTTTTAAGTACATAAACTCTTAAGGACAGAGAAGAGCTAATTGCACAGATTGTTGGAAGTAAGAAAGCAGATAAATATGTGGTAACAAACTTAGCAGAACTCAGAAAGCTGACTCTTGGCCATAAATAGATCAGATGCAGCCTGGGTTGACCCTCCAAGCCCTCAGAGTCTCAGGAATGACTGGCAGCAATTATGCCTGGGAGTTGGGTAGAGGTGAGGCTAAATGGCTCAAAGCCTGGACCCCAGTTCTCCTTCCTCCGTGCATAAAACCAGATGCCCGTCCCTCACCACTGTGGCTGAAAAAACTGTCATCCTATAACCTGGAGAGGTCCAAGCCAGAGATCTCTGAACTGGGAGCAATTTAGTACAAGAGTACCATAGTGAAGACAAGAGGTTTAAGTAAATATTTATTCACTTGTAAGCTGAGACCCAAACCACTCCTCAACCTTCTTCCCAAACAGGCTCCAAGAATCAAGCAGCCAGGCCTATGTTCTCCAGGTAGGGGCTCCAGAAGCCTTGTCTGGGGAATATGACCATGCCAAGAGGTCAGACTTAAGGACATGACATCAGTGATGCCCTCAAGGAAATTGCCCAACCAGATGGTCCTAGGGTGAACCCCACTGCCTCCAAGAATAACCCACCCACAGCCTTGGAATTACCAATCCACTTTTTAGTGCCCCACTCTTAAATATAAACAGCAAGCAAGTTTCAACAGACATCTGAATTTCAAAGACTATAAATTACTAGAAAGAAACAAATTTAAAAGAAAGATCTTATGCTGCAAAACCAGCAACAAAAATCTGAGAAAAACATTGCATCTTCAAAGCAGGTACAGGATACTGGGTGGAAAAGAGAAAGAAACACCCAGAAGAAAATAAAATTCTTGGAAATTAAAAAGCATGAAAATGATCAGTGGAAGGCTTGGAAGAAGATGTGGAGGAAATTTCCTAGAAGTAGAAAAATCCAGAGAGGGAGAAGGAGAGGGAGAGGTGGAAGGAGAGAGATGGAAGGAGAGAGGGAAAGGGAGAAGGAGAGAGGAGGGGGATGGAGAGGAACTATTAAATGAATGAATTGATGACAAATATAAGATGCACAGCACCCAAATAATAGGAAAAAGAACAAAGAAATCAGAAAAGAACTAATTATCTACCAAACTCAAGACAAATCTGCAGAACTGAAGTATATAAGTTTCCAGATCGGAAACACCCTTTATATTGGAGGAAATAGAACGACAGTAAGGTGTGTCAATGTGAGATTTCAAAATGTTGAGGACATTCTTACAAATATCCATAAAAAAAAGACAGATCATACGCAAAGAAACAGAATCAGAATAGCTTTAGACTAAGAGTAATATAATTAATATTCTCAAGGGAAATCATTTTTAATCTAGAATTCTACACCCAACCAAAGAATCAACTAAATGTTGGGGAATACAGACACTACAGACATCAAATTCTAAAAAAAAAAAAAAAATGAAAAGAATCCCAGTATTCTTTCTTTAAAAGTATTTGACTTTTGGGGTCTGGATTATTTCACTCATCATGATATTCTCCAGTTCCATCCATTTACCAGCAAATGCTATAATCTCTTTCTTCTTTGTGGCTAAAACTCCATGATTTATCTTCTTTTTTAAAAAATATTTTAATTTTTTAGTTGTAGTTGGACACAATACCTTTATTTTATTTATTTATTTTTATGTGGTGCTGAGGATCGAACCCAGGGTCTTGCACGTGCTAGACCAGCACTCTACCACTGAGCCACAATGCCAGCCCTGGTTTATGTTATTTATCCATTCATCTGTTGATGGCTGTTTCCATGAATATTGTAAACTATGCAGCTAAAACAGGGCTGTGCCTGTGTCACAGTATGCTGACCTTAGTTCTGTTGGGTAAATACTGAGGAGTGGGATAGCTGGGTCACATGGAATTCTATTCCAAGTTGTTTGAGGAATCTCCATACTGCTTTCCAAAATAAGGGTGGGGGTGGGAGATGAGGGATTCCCATGAACATAGAAGAGAAATAGATCAGTGGAACAGAGGAAGGGAATTGATGGGGAGGGCGGAGGGATGGAAAAAGGGAGTAACAGTGGAACAAAATTGACCAAATTATGCTGTGGACATATATGAATACACCACAGTGAATTTTACCTTTATGTGTGACTATACAGCACGAATTATAAATCACTAATTTAAAAAAAAACTATACATAGAAGGAAGAACAGTAGAGTAGAGGGAGGGAGGAGAGGAGGGAGAAAGGAAGTACTGGGAACTGAGGCAGAGCAAATTATATCTCATGCACATATGATTATGTCATAATGAACTCAGTACTATGCATAACTCTAATGCACTAATAAAAACATTTTAAAAAGTTAAAGGAGAATGTGTTCCAATAAAGCAAAGTAGTAAGCCAAGAAAGAGGGAGGCATAGGCTTGAGGAAGGAAGGGCTCCTACCCAGGAGTGAGCAACAGTGATGGTCATAAGGGGAGAATCCAGAATGGCAGGTGTGGGGGGGGTGATTATGGGATTTTAATTGGAATTGCATTGAGTCTATATAGTGCAGGGAAGACCTGAGTGTCAGGAACCTCCAGGAGGGAGAATTTTTTTCAAAAAAGATGAACTGGAAAAAAACCAATAACATGAACATCCTAAGAGGAGAACTGAACCACTGGAGCAAAGTCAAGGTTGAATGGATAGTAAGTATGTAAGAGACCAAGCAAGCAAACAAGCAGAAACAGTGATTGCTAAAGAGGAAAACGGACTTTTCTGGAAAGGGAAGTAATCATGGAATACTTGAGCTTGGCTGTGAAGAGCATTTTTACAGCCAGATGAAGGTGAACATCAGAGAACCCAAATCAGATCTGGATTGTACCGGAAGGACGACAGGACAGAGGCAAAGCCAGCTGAATCTCCATCTTCCTAATACAAGACAATCCCAATTCCACACAAACCAAGTAGAATAAGAGCATTTTCTTCAGAGAATTGGAAATAAATACCCAAAGCATTATAGCCCAAAGAGTTGAACATGCTTCTTTTTCCCTGAGAAGAAAGATGAAGGTGTACTTGTTTTCATTACAAAACCTATTTTGCTCTTTGTATTATGAGCTTATATAACTTGATGAAAGAATCAATTATTAAAGGGCACAATTAAACTGCACTCACTTAATGTTTTTCACTACAAAAAGTACATACAAAATTAACCTTATTAAATCAGAGCTCTTGAGATTTTACAGTCTTTTTTTGTCTCTTTTCAAATAAGTGAATCTCCTTCTCACCAAGGGAGAGATATGTTCTTGCAGTACCATGGGAGGCCCAGGGGTATGTGGAGATGGAAACTGAAAAGATCTGGGTCTCAGATCCCACCCTGACCACTTTCTTTTTTTATTAATTTGTTTATTTTAATTAGGTATATATGACAGCAGAATGCATTTTGATTCATTGTACACAATTGCAGCACAACTTTGCATTTCTCTGATTGTACACAATGGAGCATTGCATCATATGTGCAGTCATACATGTACCTAGGGTAATGATGTCCATCATTCCACCATCTTTCCTGCCCACACTCCCCCTCCTGCCCACACTGCCCTCCCCTTGCCCCATCAAAGTTCCTCCATTTTCCCCATGTTCCCGCTATTATGGATCAGCATCCACTTATCAGAGAGAACATTTAGCCTTTGATTTTTTGGGATTGGCTTAGTTCACTTAGCATGATATTCTCCAACTCATCAATTTTCCTACAAATGCCATAATTTTATTCTCTTTTAATGCTGAGTAATATTCCTTTGTGTATATATACCAGTTTCTTTATCCATTCATCTATTGAAGGGCATCTAGGTTGGTTCTACAGTTTAGTTATTGTGAACTGAGTGGCTATAAACATTGATGTGGCTGTGTCACTATAGTATGCTGATTTTAAGTCCTTTGGGAAATACCAAGGAGTGAGATAGTTGGGTCAAGCGGTGTTTTCATCCAAATTTTCTAAGGAATCTCCATACTGCTTTCCAGAGTAGTTGCACCAATTTGCAGTCCCACCAGCAAAGTGTGAGTGTGATTATTCCCCCACATCCTCACCAACACTTATTGTTGTCTATATTCTTGATAACTGTCATTCTGACTGGAGTGAGATGAGTAGTGTTGATTAACATTTCTCTAATTACTGGAGATGCTGAACATTTATATATTTGTTGATTGAATGTACATCTTCTGAGAAGTGTCTGTTCCACTCCCTAGAAAATTTATTAATTGGGTTGTTAGTTTTTTTATGTTAAGTGTTTTGAGTTCTTTACATATCCTGGAGATTAGTCCTGCATTTTATATACGTGTGCCAAACATTGCTCTCCAAATGTAGGCTCTCTCTTCACCTCATTGATTGTTTCTTTGCTGAGAAAAAGCTTTTTAGTTTGAGTCCATCCCATTTGTTAATTCTTGATTTTATTTCTTGCACTTTAAGAGTCTTATTAAGGAAGTCAAGGCCTAATCCGACATGATGGAGATTTGGGCCTACTTTTTCCTCTATTAGGCACAGGGTCTCCGGTGTAATTCTAGGTCCTTGATCCACTTTGAGTGCATTTTGAGAGACAGGGGTTTATTTTCACTTTGCTGCATATGGATTTCAAGTTCTCCCACCACCATTTGTTGAAGAGGCTATCTTTTCTCCAGTGTATGTTTTTGGTGCCTTTGTCTAGTGTGAGATAACTGTATGTGGGTTTCTCTCTGTGTCTTCTATTATGTACCATTGGTCTACATGTCTATTTTGGTGCCAATACCATGCCATTTTTGTTACTATGGCTTTGTAGTATAGTTTAAGGTCTGGTATTGTGATGCCTCCTGCTTCACTCTTCTTGCTAAAGATTGCTTTGTCTATTCTGGGTCTCTTAATTTTTCCAAATGAATTTCATGATTGCTTTTTCTGTTTCAATAAGGAATTATTATGGGATTTTAATTGGAATTGCATTGAGTCTATATAGTGCTTTGGGTAGTATGGTGATTTTGACAATATTAATTTTGCCTATCCAAAAGCATGGGAGATTTTTCCATCTTCTAAAATCTTCTTCAATTTCTTTCTTTAGTGTTCTTAGTTTTTATTATAGAGGGCTTTCAAAACACTGGAAAAACTAGAGATAGTAGGAACATGCCTCAACATTGTAAAAGCTATTTATGCTAAGCCCAAGGCCAACATCACTCTAAATGGCAAAAAATTGGAAGCATTCCCTCTAAAACCTGGAACAAGACAGGGATGCCCTCTTTCACCACTTCTATTCAACATAGTCCTTGAAACTCTAGCCAGAGCAATTAGAGGAGATGAAAGGAATTAAAGGAATACAATAGGAAAAGAAGAACTCAAACGATCATTATTTGCTGACAACATGATTCTATACTCAGAGGATTCAAAAAACTCCACCTGACCACTTTCTAGTTGTGTGAACTTTGTTGTTATTGAAACTTTCTGAGCCTAAGTCTTCCTGTATTATTGACACCTCTCTGCCTTTGAAGATCTATTAGTTCCTTCACACTGATAAAACAGTCTCTGAGGTTGCATACATTTTCAATGAATTGAAGTTTATTTGGCTCACTGTTCTGGAGGCTGGACAGACCAAGATGGTGGGGGCCATCATGCTGCACCCACCCATGGGGGAAGGTGAAGGACAGGAGTGTGATCCTACTGCACCATACCCTCTTATGAATAGAGCCTAACTTCTCCTGTGAAGGAACCTGGAGCCTCCTAAGGGGCCCCATTAAATGAAACATCCAGTTTCCATACCCATCTTCGCTTGGTGCTGGCTCCCTGCTTCCATTGATTTCCTTTTGGACAGGTGACGGGCATAGGGTGGAGGGCTTTCAGAGAGATCAAAGGGAAGATGAAGAGGAAAAATACCAAGAACCTGAAACTTGTCCAGCTTTCCTAGCTTGGTGACGGTGCCTCAGCACCTCAGTGACACTCATCACCACCTCCCTGCTTCCCTTGCTAGGTCCTCCTCTTTCCAACAGAGACCACCTCTCCCAACCAGCCTGGCCTCTGGTTGCATCCCTTCCTGTTTATGACTTCAGGAGGATGCCTCTCCCCAGATGATAGTTGGAACAGATTTTTTAAAAATAAATATATTTTTAATTTTTTTTATTTTTTCTTTTGAGATACACATGACAGTAGAATATATTTTGACATATCATTCATACACGGAGTATAACATCCCATTCTTGTGGTTGTACATGATGTGGAGTTACACTGGTCATGTATTCATATATGAACACAGGAAAGTTATATCTGGTTCATTCTACTGGTTTTCCTATTCTCATCTCCTCTCCCTTCCCTTCATCCTCCTTAGTCTAGTCCAGTGAACTTCTATTCCCCTCACCTTTATTGTGTGTTAGCATCCAATATCAGAGAGGACATTCAGCCTTTGGTTTTGTTGGGATTGGCTTACTTCACTTAGCATGATTGTCTCCACTTAAATCCAAATGTCATAAAGTCATTTTTCATTATGGCTGAGTAATATTTTGGGACAGATTTCACTCAGCCAGTGAAGCCAGGGAGACTCTTCCACCTGTCGGTCACATAGCCTTCTCCTGTGACCACACAGTAGAGACACAGGCAGTGGAGGGAAGATGCAGTGGGAGACCTCTTCTTTCATCTCCTGGTTAGTCACCACCCAGGTAAATGGGGCTCATTTGTGAGAGGAGATTGCCAGAGAAGACGACAAAGAGTAAGTCTGATGCAGGAAATAATGTGAGGATGAAATGCATGGCGGGAGTTACAAATGTCCCCCCTCACCCAAGGAGCAAGTAAAGAACATTTTCTGGGGCCCCCCTGTCCAGGGTATCAGATGGTTATCAGACACCTCCACAGTTTCCCAGGTGCAAACCTGGATTTTATCCTGACATCAAGAGTGAAAACAACATCATCGCTCATGGCTGGGAAGCTGCAGCAGGTACACGCATCTGTCCAATGATTCAGCCATGTTTCCTCCACCAGGTTTAGGGGTTATTCGGGGGCTCAGTTTTTCACCATATGACTTGTCATTCACGGGCTGCCTTAGGAAGCTAAATGGGATGTACAGAGGTCCCCAGAGAGCCCAGAGCTATGGATGCCAGCAGAGTTCAACAGTTCTTGAACAGTTCATTCTTGAACTGGGCACTAAAGAGACAGCTTCTATGGGATAGGAACTATCGCCAGCAAAAGTTTACACATTTACTGAAAAAGTCATCAGGCTTGTTAGGCTAGTATGAGAGCCCTTACTTTTAATGGATGCATGCGTGGGCGGAATGTCTTGTAAAAAAAAAATGACAGTAGAGCTGGGCGTGGTGGCTCACGCCTGTAATCCCAGCAGCTCGGGAAGCTGAGGCAGGAAGATGGCGAGTTCAAAGCCAGCCTCTGCAAAAGTGAGTCACTAAGCAACATGACAGTGACCCTGACTAGACACTGGGAATCAGGGGGCGTGGCAGAGAGGTGAAGCAAGGGAGTGCACCCCTGAGGCCCCCAGGGCCATCCAAGGAGAACCCTGTCCACTGGGGAGTACTGGTATCAAGGGACTGAAAGCTGCAGTGTTCATTCATTTCAAAGCACAAAGGGCCAGGACACTGTCCCTGGTACTCAGCTCTGCTTACCTGCTTCTGTGTCCTTCCTTGGTGTAGGAGCTGGGGCCTGGAGGAATCTGTACCAACCTGGTTTCAGCTACAGTGTAGGCTTCACCTCTGACACACAATCAACGGTGATTTAGAAGACAGAGGGTGGCAATTGCCATGCTTCACCCAGCAGAAGCTGGCGCATGTCCACACCTCTCAAGTCCCCATTTTTTTGTTTTTTGTTTTTTTATTTTTGGTACCACGGATTGAACCCAGGTGTGCTTAACCACTGAGCCACATCCCCAGCCCTTTTATATATTTTATTTAGAGACAGGGCCTCGATGAGTTGCTTTGGGCTCTCTTAAGTTGCTGAGGCTGGTTTTGAACTCACAATCCTCCTACCTCAGCCTCCTGAGCCACTGACTCCTCAACAGACTCTGTCTACCCTGCTGGTCACCTCACTTGAGCCTGCTGAGCAGCTGGGAAGTTGGCAGCAGTTTCCCACAAGTGCTAGACATCCTGGAAATAGCAGCAGCTCTCTGACTCCTTGCACCACAGCTGCTGCAGTAAACCCTAGAGCCAGCTGACTTTTCTCCATTAGCTCTTTGGCCAATGTTGCCAGCAACAAATTCCATGAAGCCTCTAGAAAGCCCTGATGGGAGCTTTCTACCAGCATGATGCCCCAGGAACCCACAGGACATATTAACTAAATAAAAGTGATGCTCTCTACCCTTGGGTAAGTTGCTTTGGCATGAGATGAACCAGCCTGCCAGCATTATTTAATAAAATAATTTGACTGACACTTTGCACCTGGTTTTGTTGGAGCCTAGGAGAGGGAATTTCAATGGTTATGGCTGGTCAGAGAGTTGGAGCATGCTTACATACTTACATAACCAGCTCACTGTCAGACACTACCATGACCAGACTCTGTTCCTGAGATGCTTCACCACTGTGCTGCTGTGAAGCCCAGAGACAGGGGACATCCCTGGGAATCAGCAATGTGAGGACAAGGAAGATTGAACTTGAGATCGCTGAATCCCTTTGAATTTTGTTTTCTGCTGCTCTTGTCCCATATGTACTGGTGTCCAGAAGGAGTATTTTTTGCTGATGAATTTAGTTCCTGGGGAAACTTTGGGGAAGGGAAAAAACATACTCAATTATTTAGTGTCAGGTGTAGATTCAAACAGAAAAGGGTTCTGAGGACTGAAGCCTAACAGTGACCAGGAACAGGAAGGGACAGCAACAAAGAAGGTGAAGGAGCAGTGAGATAGGACAAATGCCAGGAATGTATACTGTCCCCAAAGTCGGTGAATTGAGGGTTGTAAGAAGAGAGAGAGTGATCGCCCATGTCAAATGCCGCTGAGAGTAAGATGTGGGCTGAGAGTTGGCCTTAGGATTTGGGGACAGGTAGGTCACCTATGGCCCCAGTAAACATGCCTGTAGTGAAGTGGATCTGAGAGAGAACGGAAGGGTCAGGAGGGACAAGAGGAAAGTTGGACAATTCTTTTGAGGAGTCCTTTGAGGACATGGGAAGAAATCTGAGGCCGAGAGAGAGAGAGGCTTTTAAGCTGAGAGATATTACAATAAGTTTTATGATAATGTTATCAATCGAGCAGGAGGGGAAAGTGACCCAATGTGACTTATCTCTTGACAAGTCTGAGAGTAGGCAAGGGGGACCCTGGGCCGGGGTGTGAAGGGAGAGCCCTTTTATTCGGGGGCATCAACAGTTCATCCATAGGGCTGGGGTTGAGGCTCAGTGGCAGAGTGCTGGGAGCCATCAGCCAAGTAGGTATGACAATTTCCTTGCCAGCGTACCCCCATGTTTCTTTAGTGGAAGGACTCATGGAAATAGGACATTTTGCAGGACATTGCATGTAAGGTGACCTTGCTCAAGGACCAGGGCGGATCCGTGTTCCCCTTTAGAATAGGGCGGTTTAGCATAATAGGAGATTAGGGTGTTCCCCCTTTAGAATAGGGGTATCCTGCTGCTGAGTTCCTCTTGAGTTCTTAGGGTCAGACAGTATATTTTGGGAGACAGAAGCCCAGTGGAGTGGATTTGGGCAGAAGTGGATTTGGGCAGAAGTGGATTTGGGCAGAGTGTGGATTTGGGCAGAGTGTGGATTTGGGCAGAGAACGTGGATTCCCCCAGAACGTGTTTGTAGACGGCCGGTGTGAGTTCGGGAATAAAGAATTGCTGTTTGAATCTACAAGCTGTGGAGACTCATGATTTGTGCCCAGCCAGAGACTGCGGCAGCAGAGCACTTGCCTAGCATGTGTGAGGCATTGGGTTCGATCCTCAGGACCACATAAAAATAAATAAAATAAAGGTATTATGTCCATCTACAACTAAAAAACAACAACAACAAAAATTTAAACCCAGTTCATCCATAAAGATGATGGGGTAGGTAGGCAGAGCATGTGGGTGAGCAGAGGTGTTTATAGGAGCCTGCAGATGGTCTTATCTGATGACTTCTGTTTCCTCAGTGACATAGGAAGCAATCTCATCAGTGAAGAGGGTGGATGAGGGAGGAGGTGTTAGAGATTTAAAGAGAGAGGAGAAAAAGTGTGAAATGCTTATCTAAGAAATTGGAAATGTAAAGGTCCATTTGATGATGGTTGTTAAGAATTTAAAGTGACACCATTCCACATGGTTTTGTGGGGTTGTTGTTTTGTTTTGTTGTTTTTTTCTCTCCTCCTTCTTCTTCTTCTTCTTCTTCTTCTTCTTCTTCTTCTTCTTCTTCTTCTTCTTCTTCTTCTTCTTCTTCTTCTTCTTCTTCTTCTTCTTCTTCTTCTCCAGATATGTACAGCTACTGGGGTACAAATCAGAGTAGGTAGAGAATTGGGCTTAACTGGGATTGAGTGGTCAAGTGAATAGGTCAGAGAGAGAGGAAGGGACTGGGGTGGGGGTGCACACATGACATCATTATCATAGCAGTTTGGAATTTGAGCCAGAAGAGAAGTGAGGTGATGAGGGACATAAAGGACAGTGAGGTGCTAGCGTCACATCTTAGAGACCACAGCGAGTCAAAGAAGTGGAGTTAGCCAACTGTTCACGGAATGGAAGGATGCGCGAAGAGAGGGCACCTACACCTGAGATTTTTGAAGATGTTGGAGTTATTAATAACAGCAAGGCCAAGGTATGGCATTGGGAGTGGGGGTTGAAATGAGGTAGAAGATAAAAATCTTTGCAGGTGATGGCCCTGAGGGACTGAGAGGCCAGAGTGCTGGTAGCACCAAAAATGATGACCCCAATAGGGTTGGAAAAACCATGAGTCAGAAGCCAAAATCTTCCACAAATGAGGGGCAGGGACAGAGAATGGAGGGGGAACACTTGCTTCAAAGAAGCCAGAGAACTTTCTGGAGTAAGGAGAAAGCAGCAATGAGAAGGGGGTTGCGTGGTTCACCTCCAGCCCCTGAAGTATGTAGGATTTGAGGTTAAAAGAAAAAACATCTTCTATTTTAGGGGGAATTCTGAAACAGTGTTCTGAGAGGAGACAGTTATAGTCTTCATACTCCAGTAACAGTATCCTGGCCAGGATACTCTCAGGATAATAGTACCAGACAGTCATGGGTGTGCATTCACACACACACACACACACACACACACACGCCCTCCCCTCCTGATGGCAGATCTGTAGCAGTGGATTTCCAAACTAATTTAATACAGGTCTGAGAAGTAGTAAAGGGCTCAGGTGTTGGAAGACCCCCATCACCTGACTCTGCCACTCTCTCAATACCACCACCCACCTGGGTCATTCACAGCTAGGAAAACTGAGCTCAGAGAGTAAAGTGGTTCAACAGTAAGTGGCAGAGCCAGGAATGCGCCCTGTGGCTTTTGACTCTCCCCAACCCTGTGCTCAGACTCCCAGAGACAGATTTGTCTGGAGATACTTGGTGAAAATGCATGCTCCTGAGCCCACTCCTGCAGACACAATTTGGCTGGTGCAGGCAGGACCCAGGAATGAGCTTTTTAATGGCCCCACAGCTGATTTTTATTCTGACATAAATTTGGAGACGCTATAGCTCACCACACTGCCCTCTCTATGGACTGACCTTGTAGTGTTGAGAAAGTTCCCTCCATTTCCCAGTCTTGGGACTCAGCACCATGACAATGACCCACTGCCCTGAGCTAGTTGCCCAATGTCTCTTTAGTGTGACGTCTTAATTTAAAAAAACTGGAAATGCAATTTTCTAGCTAATGGATAGAATGAGAGTTAATATCAATACACCCCCTTGGGTTTGGAGGGGATTATAAATAAGGGCTACAGGTTCTGAGGAGACACCCATCCCATCTCCATCACTTACCAGCATGGAGTGAAGCCAAGTTATGTAGCTCCATTTGCCCATCTGTATATAGTTATAATTCCTATCTATCTTGTGAGGTTGTTGCAAAATTTGGAAATATTGTATGTGAAGGTTTCTGGGTGATATTTGTAAAATTGGAATACGGTAGCTTCTGGTAATACAAATAAAATTAGCAGGAGTCATTGTTATTGGGACTTTCTAATCTAGCTTTGGTCATGCCATAAACCAGACAAGGAGATATGATTCTGAGCCCTTACTGTCATGGCCAGCACCAGTGGGTTTGAGAGGACAGCCCCCTGCCAGGAGCTGCCCTTGGGAAAACTCGGTGAGGTGGTTCCAATCAATACATTAACATTTGCTTTCTCCTCGAGCCTCACGCCCATGTTGACACAAGTGGCCATTAGGGGACAATGAGCAGCAGCAGAAGTAATGGGCTGGAAGCAGGCGGCAGCATGTTGGATTTGGCTCTTGAGAAGATAGCGTTTTAATCAGTCACAGGTTGTCATTCACGTCTGGGTTAAAGTTGGGTTGAGATCAGGCACCTTATCACTCCTGAGACCTCCCTCAGAAACACTGCAGATTCTGAACTCAACAAAAATGTAAAAAAAAAATATATATCACTCTCAAGATCTCAAAGGCTTCTCACTGACCCCCATAGTAAGTGCTGCCTTCAGCAGGAATTTTACTGCATGAATTATGTCATATGAGGGGGAAATACGTCATACCCTCTCCTCTAGAGAGTAGAGAAAGCCACCTAACAGCACTGGATCAAGCTGATGGAGCAATCCTGAACTTGAATAAAAGTTCTTCCCCTGAAATTGTAACTTGGAACCATTTCTTCTCCTTTCTCAAAGTGACCAAAAGGCAACCAGAGAGAAGCGCAGACTTGCTTTAGGCCCTGCCTACCTGTAAGATTCCCTAACTTGTTTATCTCCAGCTTGAAAAGAGGAACAATAAATGGCTACTTACATTATAATTTGTCCATATAATGGGATGGTGGATGGTCATTAATGGTGCTGGTATTCCTGGTGTCATCGTGGAAAGATTAGACCATAATATATTATTAAGCAAAAAGAAAGAAAAAAGCAAGATATAAAGCTAGTTAGCAGTAGTAGTCCATGCTTATAAGGGGAAAAATTGCATGCGTGTGCGTGCACATAGAGTTTAACTCTACCCATCTCTAAGTTGGGGTTCTCTCAACTTTGACTACCAAAAAATGAGGCAAACTCATGTTTCCAGTAGGGGGTGATGGTATTTTCAATTCCCTTATATATGACTTTCGAGTTAGCTCTCCAAGTTCTCTTCATTTAATATATATTGTTGGTATGATTTTTAAAACATAAGAAAAAAATAAGAATAATAAAATGGCAGCACCAGATAGACACCATGGTTCTCTTTGTAATGATTTTTTTAAAAGGCAACACCTAAAAATCTAACGCAGGGAGAAAGTCAAATGAAATATGGCATATTCACAGAACGAAATAGTAACTGTCACTATATTTTCATTTTAAAGACTCTGTGACAACATGGGGAGGCAGATGATGCAGACAGACCCTCTCAACACCGTTCCAGTACTTTCCTTCCTGTCCAAGGACTGAACGATTAAGGATTATGTTTTCCATAGCCCATCGTGACTTGGGTCCCATGGGTGACCTGGTTCTGATAAGCAGTTGTCTCTGTGGCTGCTGCTGCGACTATTACCAGGTCTTAGTAGGTATATCCAGAAAGCCCAAACTGGTACATGCTGCTCCATCCTGGGCTTCTGAAATAGACCTCTTTCTGCTTAAAATTAAAAGACACAGAGGAGGAAGGTTTGTTATCATATTTGTTTTCCTTCTAAAAAGGGAGGAACAGAAGCCAGGGTGGTGGCTCAGGCCTGTAATCCCAGCAGCTCCGGAAGCTGAGGCAGGAGGATTGCAAATTCAAGGCTGGTCTCAGCAACTTAGCAAGGTCCTAAGCAACTTAGTGAGACCTTATTCAAAATAAAAAATAATAAAAAGGGGTGGAGATGTGGCTCAGTGTGTAAGTGCACCCAGGGGTTCAATCCCTGGTACCAAAAAAAAAAAAGTGAAAAAACAAACCTCTCATTGTTCAGAAAGTATAAAAACCTTATACATAAAGATCAGAAACCAATGAAAACAAATTATGAGAGTGATTATTTGAGGTATTGAAATCATAGGAGAACTTTTCTCTTTTTTAATGTTTCTATAAGTTAAAAAGTTATCCAATATGAGTGTTATTTACAATTCTTGGAAATTTAATTTTAGAGGAAAAAAAGCAACTGTCTCTTGATTTTCTCCGTAGAAGAATAAAGAGGATTTTGTGGTCTCCTCACTGTACCTGTGTGTCCCAGGGATGGGATGGGAGGCCCTGCCTGCTCCAGCCTCTCTTCCTCTCTTCTCTGATTCTGTTTTCCCCCACTGTGTCTATTCTTCTTTTCTCTATTTAATATTGGCATTTGAGGACACATCTGGTCTCCCAGGGAGTTTCCTTCCTCCAAATCCTCCATCCGAGATTAAATAATAAATCATGAAAAGGACAAATCATGGTGATCACACTAAGCATCATGATACACAACTGGAGACCTTGGGCCCAAGGTGAGAAACAAACTTGGTTTATTGTGTATCCCACATCCCTGAATAAAGCAAACTTTCCCCCTGTCCATCCAGAGCTGTCAAGTGGTGAGATAATATCAGGATTAAGTGAAGCAGCAAAGAGAGAAGCCTCTTCTGTCACAAGATGCAGCTTCTGAGTGTTGCAGAACCTCTGAACTACAGCCTGCACCCATCCAGCCACCGCGACAGAGTGTCAGAAAACTGGCAGTTCCGGGTCCAGTTGAGCCTACAGAGAGGAAGGTCAGGGAGAGTCATCAGGAGGGAGGACTCCTTAAAGTCAGCGCTCAGGATCCCAGGGTCCATACCACTCTCACCTTGCAACTTAAGCCTCAAATGGTTTAGAGGGGCCTGAACCATGAACTACAAAGTTCTCCTCAATCCTTCAAGGTAAGGATTAGCTTCTCTGAAATGAGCTTTAGAGAAGTTCTGACTGGTCACATGGTGTGTCCAGAACACTTGTCCTTGGGCCAGGCCCCCTTTCCGTGCACCTACTTCACTCCTTAAATACCTTTCAACTCCCCAATCCTCCTAGGACAAAGGAACTGAGTTTCTCCAATCTTTTTTTTTTTTTTTTCCTGGTGCCCCTAAGAGTTATTGCCTCATTCTCCACCCAGGGCTAGCACCCAGCTACAGGCTGGGGAGGTACCAGCTTAGCTGCAGCTAACTCAAGCAGACAGGCCTCCAGGGGTCTTCCAGGGTAGGGGGTCCCATCCTGGAAGAAAGGAACACATCCCCCTCTCCCCACTGTAGCCATAGAGAACAGCAGAGAAAACACACACACACACACACACACAACATTTTCAGGAAGACCAAGGGCTAGACAATGCCGAAGGGACTCCTGGGATATCCGGCTCTTGATCCACTTGCCCCCTGTCTTCCCTGACCTTAAAGAGTGGCCCCCATCTGAGCTTTGGGAAAGCCATGGCTGCCTATTAGCTTGATGAGAGGTCACCTGGAGCCTGAGCAAATAAGGACTTGACACGCAACAAAGATGACTTTAGCTTGTTAGTGCTTACCCCAGAAGGTCAGCCACATTTGCCAATTAATTGGAAAGTCAAGACCATGTATGAAAGGTGTTTCAAGCATTCAGGAAACAGTTAACTTTAATGAGGGGACATCCACTTTCATAGGCAATCTATTCAGTTCGTGGGTATAAATGGATTAACGAATAAATGGTGTTGAGACCAATGACTAATCATTTAAAAAAATATAAAGCTGGATCCCTGCCTTTTTATACCCAAATAAATTTCAAGGGGGCCCAAATTTTAAGCATAAAAACAAAAAATTGTTAAAATTATATTTTTAATTTATTTAAAAACAATTTAATATAGGGCTTATTTTGTCTAGCATTGTCTAGCAATGGGCTCAATTTCTCTATAATCTTAAGAGTATGAAAGACTTTTCTAAGAAGGAAATGCCATATAAACCCAAAAGCTGCAAAGAAAAAGACTGAGGGATTTAAGTTTGTGAAATTATAAAACTTGTATGAGTGAAAATACTATAAACAAAGTCAAAATACAAATAACAAACCTGAAAATAATGGTTCACACAGAGATGTTCCTAATTTACAGGACACAGAAAAGAGTGAATAAAAAGAAATCTGGAGGAACTTTCTTCTGAAAACAACATTCCACAGGATCCACAAGTAAATTTCATAAAACTGAAATCCTCCGTAAGATATATCCAGACATGACCTCTGGAAAAACTAAAGAGATACTTTTAGAAAGAAGGACAGCAGTTTGAATTTTAAAAAGAAGATGGATAAGTTAACACAGAATTGCCAAGAAACTAAAAGTGGAGTAACCCAAATTGGACATGTATTTGTAGCAAAAAATCATGTAACTATATAGAAATGGAAAGGAACATTCTCAATTTAACTAAGAATAGCTCAGAAAATTTAAAGCATCACATGTAATAAATGACAAAATATGAATTTCTTCCCTGTAAGATTGGGAACAAGACAAGATGTCACTATCCTCACATCTATTTTAGCATTTTCTGGAGATCCCAGCAAAAGCAATAAGTCAAGAAAAAGAAAAAAGGGTGTTGTAGAGTCAAGTATGAAAGGGAAAGCAGTAAAACTCTTAGGGAAAAAAAAGGAGAATATTGTTATGACCAAGAAATACCTGTGACAATATGAACAAATATAATGTTGAGTAAGAAAATTCAGACACAGGCCCAACCATGAACATTTTAGAAGACTCTCCTGTGTAAATACCTGGCAAAAGGGGAAATTAAGAGATGCAGTTATTTTTGGCAACAAATATACAAGAGTTAGTAATATGCTGAACTGTAAAGAGCTCTTTCAAATCAATATTGATGACTTGAGCTTTAAAAAAAAAGGGCAAAGGACAGGGACAGGGTAAAAAATCACAAAAGAATATCACTATAAAAAAACAGGAGGAAATACCTAATGGGGTATCAATCATATATAGCAAAAAAAAAAAGAAGAAGAAGAATGATTATTATTCACCTTTCAAATGGCAAAGGTTTTGTGATCAGTAAAGAGGCACTTGCTAAACTCTTTACAGATATGCAAATTGGTACAAGCTTGCTGGAGAGTCATTTTACAATACACATCAGGAACCTCAAAAAAGTAAGCTTGGAATGGAACCACATTTGACCCAGTTATCCCACCCCTCCTCATATAATCAAAGCACTTAAAATCAGCATACTACAGTGACCTGGCCACATCAAATGTTTATAGCAGCTCAATTTACAATAGCTAAGCTATGGAACCAACCTAGGAGCCCTTCAACAGATGAATGGATAAAGAAAATGTGGTACATACACACAATGGAATATGACTTAGCATAAAGAAGAATGAAATTATGACATTTGCCAGCAAATGGATGTAACTGGAGACTATCATGTTAAGTGAAATAAGCCAGTGCCAAATGTTCTCTCTTATATGTGGATGCTGACTCACAATAGGCTGGGAGTAGGGAGAAGTGGAGGTTCACCAGACTGGACCGGGGGAATTGGAGAGAAGAGAAGGGAAATGGGATTGGGAAAGACAGTAGAATGAACCAAACATTACTTTCTATGTTCATATATGAATACATGACCAGTGAAACTCTACATCATGTACAACCACAAGAAGGGGAAGTTATATTCCATGTATGTATGATACGTCAAAATACATTCCACCGTCATGTATAACTAAAAAGAACAAATAAAAAATCTTAAAAATTTTAAAAAAGAATCTCAAAAGTATTCAAAAATCTTGTAAGAATTTATAAGAAAAAAATAATCAGGGATATACACAGAGAGTTATTTTAAAGAAAAATGAGAAATTATACCCCATCTGATTCAAATGTATGATATGTCAAGATCATTGTACTGACATGTGTAACTAATTAAAACAAATTTAAAAAAGTAAGGTAACAAAAAGAGAGTTACTTCAAGTATGTTCATCCTGGCATCCTATATAATCCTGAACGAGATTTGGAGAAAATCTTGAGGCAATTTGTCAGATAAATTACTTTCCTTCCTTCTGTGGCCTTTGAGGTGAGATGAGCAGTAGCCAAGACTTGGTTGAGATCAAGATGAAAGGTAAAGCACGAGAGTCATTAATAGGGGCATGTAAAGATCTGCCACTTACCACGCCCCCATTCCTTGTTTTCCTTTTACGATTTTCTTGACACACTCAATCGTCTTCTTTAAATCCGGATTCAGTAACTCTGCAGGAGAGAATACACTGGAATGACATCACACCACCATGTGACGGCTAAGTCGGAATGACGTGGGGAAGGCAGAGAGGACTCACTAGAAAGGCTTCATGTAATTCTAAGAGTCAGTCTACTTCTAGACTCTTTTTTTCAGGAAATACCAGAAGGCGGCAGAATGTTGCCATATTTTTTTTAAGCAAATCCATTGGGGTTTTTTTTCCCCTTTATAATTTTGACAATTTGTCCATTAAAGATATACATGTATGTCAGCTGTCCCATGAGAATCAGTGGAGAGACAGTGGCTGGCATGATAATGCCATCTACCCCCTCATGGAACCTGCAACCTGGAGGAGAGGAGAGTCAGAGGCAGCTGTTATCCATGGAGTTGGAAGGATGGGGCAGCTTGAGCAATTAACAGGGGCACGTGATTCAGACTTGAAGGGCCAGGGAAGGGCTATGGGATATCTAAAGGGCAGGTAAGGAAAGGGGATTGAGGGAGTCACCAGAGGAAAATTGTTCCAGGCACAGGAAACAGCATGTGGGAGGGGCCAGCAATGCCTCTCAGGAACCAACCTGTCTATGCACCAGTCCCTCCTTGAGGTAGAAGCCAAGACCTCCCGCCTTAGGACTTTTGCAATACCTATCTTCCTGCCCATCCTTCTAGTCTCCCCTTTCCCTGAACCAGGCTCAGAGTTTTTTCCTTAAACATCATTTCAGCGCCTCCAAGTTGCCTGTAAACCAGAACCCGAGCCCCTGGCTTAGTCCAGTGGTGCCCAGCCCCCCTCTCCACTCCATAATCTTATCCCATTGTTTTCTACAACCCTACGTTCAGGACAGGCTGAGGGTGGGAGACTGACAGTGGCCTTCAGGAGTGTGCTCCACCCAGGAGACCCACAGCTTAGGGATCGTGCCCCTTGTTCAGATCATCTCCCAACCCAGATCTGCTCGTCCCAAACTGCAGTCCTTAAAAGTCTCCCTGGCCCACTAGCCCATGTGCCAGCTCCCCTCTTCTGAATAAACGCCACTTTGTCAGCGCTTGCCTGTGGCATGCAGACAGACAGACAGGCAGGCAGACACACTCCCTAATCTCAACTACCTCCTCCCATCCTTTAAAAAAGGGAAGGTGTGTTCCCAAGCCCCATGCCATGGGTGTGCCAGAAATGGTGCTCAGCGCTTGACATACACCGAAACACCTAAATGCTACTTGAGGTGGGTATTATTACCATCATCTCCATTTCACAGATAACGGAGGCTCAAATCACACAACTGTAAGAGGCAGAGCCAACCTTCTGAGTGGCCTCAAAGCCTGCACTCCTTCTGTCCCCACCCTGCCTGCTGGCTCTGGGCTCCTCTTAAACTGCCTGCAGTGCTTGGCACAGGCTCTTGTCCCTCTAGGTGCTGACTCACTTGCTTGTGAATCCTAATTGGCTGTGGTTACAAATTCCCAGGGGAAAAATGGCTTCCCTCTCTGTCTAGAATGTCCTCACTTTCAAGACTTTATCCTGATAATGCAGCCATCTGGCTTCATGGCCTGGTGTGGAGGGCTCCAATATACCTCCTTACCTGGGTGCACAGTGACCATTAAACCTATGCTTTAGGCAGCATCCGTCTCCCCAAAGAAAAGAATAATGGTCAATTGTGGGTGACATCAGGCCTACAGGGAACCCTCTGCTCCCGCCCTTCAGCCTTGGGTGGGCTCCAATGCCTCCGCACTCCTCTACACAGCAGCTTCTCTTCCCGTAGGATGTGGGTCTCCATCTCTCCATCCTAGCTAGCTGCCTGACTCACCTGGTCCTTTCTCACCGTCCACCCTGGCAAGGCAATGCCCAGCCTCCCCATGGTGGATATGGCCTTACCCAGAACCCTCCTTCTGCCTCCTCCCAGCATGTAAACTCCGGTCATCGAGAAGGCTAACCTCCGAGTGTGACCCCGCAGCCCCCAGAGCGCCAGCATGGAATGAAAAGAAGTGACCTACCAGAACAGGACACACCACAGAGATTCTTGCCATGGTCACACCACAGGTCCTCACGGATCTGAAAGAGGCCGAAGCCAGTGTGGCCAGTAATCTCATTCTCATACACAGCCGAGGGATTGAACTTGCTCTCATAATAAGCCAGGCAAACCCCTAAGATGGAATAGAATGTGTGGTCTGAGGAGCTGGGGATACCTGGACAGGGAATGGAGGGAAAGGAGGACAGAGGGGGATCGGGGATCCTACTCACAGTTTTCAAGTTTGTAACCTTCAAAATAATCCAGGCCTCCTCTATAGAGCATGTCAGCCACGGTGCAACGCCCCAAGACACGAGCACCACTTGGAACCGTGAGGTAGCCAAGGAGGAAGAGCATCCCGGATGCCTTCATCTTCTCCTGGCTCCCGGCAGCCCAGCTCAACAGAAGCCAAGAAAGTGGATGGAGTCTCAGGTAATTTCCTACCAAGATCACAAGGACATTGTTCCTCCAAGGAGAAGAAGGGCACTGTGCTGGGAGGAGAAAGGAGTGTACAATTCTGTGGGTTCAAAAAAAAAAAAAAAACCTCTCCTGACCTACCCATGACCCTTCTTCTACCCTGATTCTCTGCCTCGTGTCACTACAAGCCTGGGGCACTTGAGGCTCTGCCTCTTCTCCTTACTTGACCCCCTATTTTCTAAAGAAACTGCACCCTTGAAGTCTCCCCTCCTCCCTGATTCTAACCCTCCAACACACCCCCTGGCTTCTTCTTGGGCTGTGTCTCACTCCCTTCACTCCGACATCAGATACAGTGGCTTCTTTCTTCCCCTTTATGGTAAAAGTCATCAAGCACAGTTTGGCAAAGAGAAAAAGAGAAAAGAAGATCATATATCATGATTCCACCATTGGCACTCAAACACTCTGCCATGTTGAATTTGTTTCGCGGATGCCTTTTAGCCCTAAATATGTCCCCAAGTTGTGGTCTCACTCTCTGCACCGTTTCCCCAGATTTTTTTTTTTTAAACCAGACTCCCCTGAGCTTTTTCCTGACTGTCTACAGAAGGAGACCCATCAAGATGCAGCCCAGACCCGTCCCTTATTAGCTGGGAAACTCTAGATGACTCACTGACTTCTTAGGCCTTTGCTTCCTCACCTCCAAAAGGGGGTCATTTGTGGGGTGCCTTGGAGAATTGACTCTTTCTGGAGGCGGGTACTAAGGATTGAACTCAGGGGCGTTCGACCACTGAGCCACATCCCCAGCCCTATTTTGTATTTTATTTAGAGACAGGGTCTCACTGAGTTGCTTAGCACCTCACTTTTGCTGAGGTTGGCTTTGAACTCATGATCCTCCTGCCTCAGTCTCCCAATCTGCTGGGATTACAGATGTGCACCACAGTGTGTTCTCAAAACACATCACCTTAGGTAACATTGCTGGTTCCCTCTTCCTTATCACACTTGATTTTCCAAACCCTCTACCACAAGGCTTTTCCCTGCCCACCCTCTATCAGGAGGAACCAATTCAGACAACCCAGAATTCTCACTGTGCTCCTTCTTTGCACCTCCCGGCACCACTCCCCATTGGCCCTGCATCTGCTAGGTCTTACCTGGTACCCTCATGCCTGGTTCTTCCCTATCCACACGGCCCTATCTTACTCAGCCTTTCCCTACCCAAATGTTGCTCCTGTTCTGGTTTCCACCCAACATGCCTACTCCTTGAAGGCTGATGGATCTTTTGTGAAAGTTCCCTTTCTCCTCTGAGCCCCTATTTTCTCCAGTCCATTCTATGACATCTAGCAGATGACTGACCTGTTTTGTGTTGTGTCCCTTTCCTCACACAAGATGTAATTGGAAGGCTGAGCATAGTGGCACATCTATAATACCAGCGGCTCAGGAGGCTGAGGCAAGAGGATAGCGAGTTCAAAGCCAGCCTCAGAAACAATGAGGCGCTAAGCAACCCAGTGAGACCCTATCTCTAAATAAAATACAAAATAGGGCTGGGAATGTGGCTCAGTGGTGGAGCACCCCTGAGTTCAATCCCTGGTATCCAAAATGAAAAAGAAAAAGAAGCAATTGGAAACTCCCCCTGGGCCCCTAACACTTTTTCAATATCTATCAATTGGAAAATCAGTTGCATGTCCTGTTTGTCACTATCCAAAAACACGAGTGCATGCCTTTGGGTTGCATTCACCCTCACAGGGGTCCTCAGCCTTGGCACTTGCACTGGAAAATTCCTTGTTCTTGGGATTGACCTATGTGTTGGAGTTCTTTAGAGCACACCTGGCTTCCAGATGCCATAGCTCCCCTCTCTCAATGTGACAAACAAAATGTCCTCTGGGGGCTAAAATTGCTTCCTGTTGAGATCTGGGAAATCTCCAATATGGGTAAAAGTTAGAAATAAGAACATTCATAAGCAACAAAAGCTGTGCTTGCAACTATTTGCTTCAAGCTGCGTGGCTGGGTGCTGTCTGGAGGAGCACACCACACCAGCTGCTGTCTGGAGGAGGGTCTGGCATCTGAGAGCCCAGACTTGGCACTCAGATTGCCTGGGGTCAAATCCCAGCTTTTCCTCTCAGCAGTGGGGATGTCAGCTGATCCCAGCAGCAATCTCAGACAAGTTCCTCAACCTCTCTGTGCCTTAACTTTCTCATGCATGACCCGTTTAAAATAGTGCTTTCCTAATTGTTGTTGAAGAGCAAATGAGTTAAATACACAGAGCGCTAGATGTTCTGTGGACCTTAGCTTTTTCTGAGCCCTGTTTGCACCCTGTGCTGTTAGTGAACTGAATTTCGATGCATGTGGGGAAAGGCTGTTTGCATTTCCCAACAGAGCAAATAATATTTTCTGCCAATGTCTGGCTCCCACAAGGCAGGCCCCATCTCAACTCATAAAAGCCATGTTGAGTCCTCTCTCTTTCCTCTTCCCCAGCAGTCAATCCAAAAGGGAGTCTTGTGGTGTTCTTCCAAAACCTATCCACTTCTCACTATCCCTTCTGACACCATCCTGGTCCGAACCACCACCATCTCTGACTAACTGAAGGTTTCCAAACTATACTCCTCCACCACGTTCTTCCTTCTTCCCCTAAACCCAGGCTCCAGGCAGCAGCTCAAAGGCCTTCTTAAAAACATGTACCCAGAGCCCAGCTTGGTGGCACATGTAATCTCAGCTATTTAGGAGGTTGAGGCAGGAGGATGGCAAGATAAGGCCAGCCTCAGAAACTTAACAAGACCCTGTCTCAGAATAAAATTCAATCAGTGGTAGAATGTCCCGGGATTCAAACCCCCAGTACCAGGGATGGAGAGGAGGGTACACATATCCAATCATGTTACTTAATTCCAATGGATTCCCCTGTATTTTAAACAGGATCAAAAAACTCTTCCACCTGGCTGACAAGCCCCTTCTTGATCTAACCCCCACAAGCAGCTCTCCAGCCTGACTCCACGCTACTCCCCTTTGTTTGCCTTCACTCCACTTCCTGTCCTTGAACAGGCCCATCTCTTTCCACCACGGGTACTTTGCACCAGCTGTTCCTCCTGCCTAGAACATGATTCCTCCAACCACTACAAGGCTTGATTTTTTCTTCGCCTGCTCTCAACTCAAATGGGTTCACCACTACCAAGAGAATTTCTAGACCCCTGCACCATCACAGAAGAAGGTTTCAATTTTCTCTGTGATGTTATCAGTAATGACCTTGTTCACTTGCCTGTTGCCTGTCTTCCATACCAGAGTGCAACCACCAGGAAAGGAGACACCTGGTCTGTTTTGTTTTCTGTTTTATACCCAGAACTTATAGCCTAGCGCTCAGTGACTTTTCGTTGAATGAATGAATCCACAAATGACTCTTTCAAACGAAACCGTCATCAGATGAGTAATGAGTGAATTTTCTGACAAGTGTCTCCTCTAGATGGGAATCATCTTACCTGTCCCAGCTCCTGCCCACTATATACTCATTTACCAGTCCACCAGTGTTTCCAAAGGCCCTTGGTGCCCCAAGCAGGAGGGAAAGAGTAGACACTGCAGCAACTTTAATGTTGATTGCAGGGAATTCGCTCTACCTACACTTGGGTCCCTGGAATTTTCAATTAGCACTTTCTTAATAACTCACCCAAGAGCATTTGAACCATTGGTCCTTCTTTATGACTGACTGTTCTAGAATTTTTTTCTATGACATCAGTTCAATACATCAGAATATTCTGAAAAAAAGAGACGTCTGTCACTACCATATGTGTACTGGTTTTCAATTGCTGCTGTAACAAACAACCAGGCTGAAACAACACAGGTCAATTATCTTACAGTTCTGCCACCCAGAAGCCTAACTTGGGTCTCACAATGCTAAAATCAAGGTGTGGGCAGGGTCAGGCTCCTTCCTGGCCTCTCTAGGGAAGCACCCATTCTCTTGTTCATTGCATTGAATGGCAGAATAAAGGCCCTTGCAGCTGTAGGGCTGAGATCCCTGTTTCCTTGCTGGCCGTCACCTGAGGGCCATGCATAGCTCCTGGGAGCTATCTGCACTTCCTAACTTTGCTTCCTTTCCCCTGTCTTCAGAGTCAGCAAGAGTGGACCTCTCTTCCATCTACATGGCACCGGCTCATTCTTCTGACTTCTCGCCCACTCACAGGGATTCATTTGATTCCATTGGTCACCAGATTCCAGGATAATCTCTGTATCTCAAGGACCTTAACCTCAACCACAAAGTCCCTTTTGCCAATAACTATTCAGAGGTTCCAGGGCTTAGGGCATGGACACTGTGGAGCAACCAGGGCTTCACCAACTACAGGATTCTCCTGGGCCCCTACAGTATTCCTTCTGGGTGGAGCAGGGAAGAAGCCTTTCTCACAGTGGGCCCATAGCCAAGGACATGCTCTTTTGGGGGCCTGGGTAACTTCATTTGTGACATGGGTGATCAGACTGGGTTATCTTTAAGATCCTCCAAGCTCTAGAAGTCAGGATATGTTGAGGTGATTAGGGGTAAATTGGCCTTTTGAAAGCCAAAAGTGCATCTTGGTGACTTAATTAATACTGGCAATTTGTTGATTGATATAGTGAAGGATCCTAAGAGAAAAACTTATTCTACATTTACTCCTTCAGCAAAAAATTTTTCATAATTCTCCTTTGTCAAGTATCTCAAAGAACTCTACTTGGTTTTGATTATTACTGAAACTTTAGAGACCAACATGCATTTGTCTGGGTTGGTTGGTCCCCTTACCTTAAGATTTATATTCCTATAATTTACAGATTCGTACTGATGGTACATTTCTACTTCCTTTAACCTTTCAACTGAATTTGCAAAAACGCACCAGAGCATTTTTCTACTTTATGTACTTTTTAATAGCTTTTTAAAGATAATCCTGAATGATTATGAGTTCCAGAAAAACTTTAGTCAAGAGGGATTCTTTTGACTTAATAGGCACTTCACAGAAGAAATATGATTGATTCCCCTTGGGACGTGGGGAAAATGGAGAAACTTTAATTGGGCAAAGGGGGAGAGATGGTGGCAGAAAAGATGGTAGAATGAGATGGACATCATTACCCTAGGTACATGTATGACTGCACATATGGTGCAATTCTACTCATGTACAACCAGAGAAGCGAAAAGCTATGCTCCATTTGTGTACAATGAATCAGAATGTATTCTACTGTCATATATACCTAATTAGAACAAATAAATTTTTTAAAAAATGTTCAACATCTCTAGCAAATAGAGAAATGCAAATTAAATACTACACTGAGATTCTATCTCACTCCATTCAGAATGACAATTATCAAGAATACTAGTAACAATAAATGTGGCAAAGATGTGGGGGGAAAGACATATTCAAACATTTTTGGTGGGACTGCAAATTGGTGGAATCACTCTGGAAAGCAGTATGGAATCCTCAGAAAACTTGGAATGGAACCACCATTTGACCCAGTTATCCCACTTCTTAGTATGTACCCAAAGGACTTAAAATCAGCATACTATAGTGACACAGCCACGTCCGTGTTGATAGCGGCACAACTCACAATAGTTAAACTATGGAACCAACCTAGGTGCCCTTCAACAGATGAATGGATAAAGAAAATGTGGTACATAGACACAATGGAACATTACCCAGCCATAAAGAGAAATAAAATTATGGCATTTGCTGGTAAATGGATGGGACTGAAGACTACCGTGCTAAGTGAAATAAGCCAATTCCAAAAAACCAAAGGCTGAATGCTCTCTCTGATGTGTGGATGCTAACTCACCATAAAGGGGATGAGGGAATAGGGAAGTATAGAAGTACTTTGGACTAGACAAAGGAGAATGAAGAGGAGGGACAGGGGATGGGAATAGGAAAGATAGTAGAATGAATTGAACATAACTTTTCTATGTTCATATATGAACACATGACCAGTATAACTCCATAACATATACAACCACAAGAATGGGAAGTTATACCCCATGTATGTATGATATATCAAAATACATTGTACTATCATATATAACTAAAAGGAACAATTTTTTTTTTAAAGTAGCCATAGAGAATGGCAATGATTTAAAAAAAAAAAAATGGTGAGATTGTCTGTCTCTCTCTTCTCCCAAGTCAGAGGAAGAGATCATAGGTCTTTCACTTCGGGGCTGGCCTGATTTCTAGACTTCCTCTGCCTTCCCCACACCCCAGTGCTGTGTGTGCAGATGTCCATTCCTGTGAAGGACTTTGGTGTGTGCACTGGACCGAGGAAGGGGGTCACTGGCGTACTCTGGAAGCACAAAGCATGTATGGTTACAGAGGCTGAAGCAGGGATGCCATGGAATGAATGGTGCAAGGCTGGACTTGGCAAACTATGGCCCACAAGCCAAATCTAGGCAGCTGAATGTTTTAACAAATAGTTTTGTATGAGAGCAGTCACATCTAATCAATTACATATCACCGAATTGGGTCATAATAGCAGAATTGAGGAGACAGATACTGAGAGATCTGCAACATCTAAAGTGCTTATGATCCAGCCCTTTACCAAAAAACAACAACAACAACAACAACAACAACAACAGAAAAAAAAAACTGACCTCCTGGAGCATGGACATGACTATACTGATGTGATTCTAGGTTTATACCAATGAGCTGTGTGACCTAGAGAAGTTACTCCTCTCTGTGCCTCCATTTCTTCATCTATAAGATGGGTTGTAGTGAGGCTAAAATAAGACAATGTGCACAAAGCTCAGAGCCACTAGAAAACAAACCAGGGCCAACAAGAGGGAACTGCCGCAGGTGTTCATATTCATTTTGGTGGGGTCCATCTCTACGCAACTGTAATTACTCAGGGTGAAGTTCTCAGCTAACTCCCTTTTCTTTCCAGGAGGATGCTCAGATGAACTGGGAACAAAAGTCCCCATCTTTCCTTGCTTTGGGCCTGAAAGAATCTGGAGTTCAGGCTCATTCCTGATGAGAACTGGGGCCCCTGCATTTAGGGGAATCTTTTGGAAAACTCCAGATGTAGGTGGGGTACGAGAGAAGGGTCAGCTGGAGGCTGATTGACAGAGAACCAATATGTCTTCACAGAAACTGGCCAATCGGGAAGCATCTAATCTGCACAACTCCCGTCTCGGAAAAGATCTTTCAAAACAGAAACACCCTACTCATCCACTGAGGTAGATTGAGAAAAGAAAGACCACCGTTGTGTATCTGTCCCCCTTCACCATCAAGCCATGTTGTCTAGTTCCCCACCCCTTACTTGGGTTGACCTTGGGTCTTGCTTCTGACCCACCCATCAATTCATATGACACAACTTGATCCGGAAGGGAACAAAACAGAGCAGAGATCTGGAGGAAAGTCTGATCTCAAAGCTCTCAGGGTGATATCCAAAATTATAAAGGCAGCACATTTAATAAGACCTTCCATGGATGCTGCTCAGTGGTGTCCATGCTGACCTCCTACCTCCAGGCTTTCCTGGGAAATACCAGAGGACAGACTACTGTCAGTCTCCAAACCCCTGGCTGCTCATCTTCCGTTCCCCAGGCTTGGGCACCCAAGGGAACGTACCATGAGGCTAATGATTTAGCCTCTTTGGCCCTGAGTCCTCCAGTAAAATTCAGGGGATCCCACCCCTCACAGGGGGAGAGCATCTGAATATGCATGGAGGCTGCCTTTAGCTCCAGAATGCAGAGATGAAGGCAAAAAGGCACTCTGCCAGTGGTTCCGCCATAGCTTTGGGATTCTGTTCTGTTTTAAAATTATTTGCCAGCTATAATTCAACAGTGAGATAGATTTAGCTAGTTCAAGTCCCAAGTCCCTTTGAGAAGCCAGGAGTCCTGAACTGGGGCCGGACTTCTGAACTTGGAGATGAGAAGCAGCCCAGAACCTTTGAGTCTCACTGTTCTCCTGAGGCTAAGGGCCCTCGGTTTGCCCCAGCCCTTGGCCCTCACTGGACGACTCAGGCACCTTCCCTAACAGATGGATCTCCATCTGCTCTGCAGAGATCCTCAGATACCACAGTCTATAATTACACTTGTATCTGTGTCAATATCTGCATCTCTGTCTCTATGATGTCTGCAAAAAATGCCTGGCATCAAGAAAGAATGGTGGCTGGCCAATCCCACATGGGCCTCTGAAAGACATTCAGAAACCTCTGAGCTACGAGTCCACCTTAAAAACATTCTAGTTGACCTGCTTTCAAAGTTGTCTCTTGCTGTGAAGCTATTAATAAAAGCAATATCATGCAGAAAACTTTACTCCTGACTCACCTTCCGTTTTTTTCCTTTCTAAGTGGCCCTAGGGGCCATATCAGGACTCAAAGATAAGGCACCCATCATGATATCCATACATCTGCACAAGACAATAACAAGGCCAGGACCAGAATTCAGGGCTTCATTTTTGGTCAGTCAGTCAAAGCCACTCTTACCTAAAAGAGTCCCAATACTGCTTATGCATAGGACAGAGACCCTTTGGGTGGTATCCAGCCCAGTTCTGACCAGGAAGATGGAAAGGGACGTGTGCTGGGAGAGGGAGCTCTGGCAATCATTTCCTCCTTTGTCAAGGAGAGACAAGGAAGAGAGGACTGTTTTAGGCCACCTTTCTCCTTCCTTCTCATCTGTGCAAGGTCTGATGTTTGGAGTGGCTACTGTCATTTCTTGACCCCGAGGGGCCCTGAGGATGACACGGGCACCAGTTCAGAGCCTGACGTTGCTGACCCCTGAATCCATATCAGCAGCACCCACCCCAAAACTTCCTTTGCAAGGAAGATAAAGCTCTGTGGTCGTGAGCGCCTGTGGTCACCTATTGTTCCTAACGTAGGCAAGGGTTTTCTGTGTAAATCTGCCACACACTCATTTTCAAATCCAGGCATTCTTAGCTGTGGCGCTGCTTGCCTGGTTTAAAAATATTCAACTGGCCTCAGAAAGAAAGCAGCCCCACGCGATGATGTATTCATTGTGTTGTTTGTCTGAGGGGAAAGTGTGTTCACAGCCCTGACAAAGGCCAGGTAAAGGCGGAGGGAAGTGGAGGTGCCCGTCTGTTGTGAATACTCTTCTTGTTACCTCCCTCGGCTACCCACAGTGCATTGCAAGGATGGAGAAAGATATCAGGCTGTGCAGAGAGAAATATTGTGCCGGGAGCAGGCAGGGGACCCGTCACGATCCAATCCGTGTGTCCCAGCATGGTGGCAGGCAGGAATGCCATTCCTAGTCCTGGGCAGCTGGTGACCCCACATCACAAAGGGGATGAGAAAAACCAGCAGGACCTCCCCACCACAAAGGGCCCTCCAAGATGAAAGGCTGGAAGACCCTGAGGCATCAGGCACGAGAAAGGAAAGGATGTCACCCCGGGCCTCTGTGGCTGTAGCAGGGTGATCTATTGTCCCTATTTATCTGGGACTCAGAGTTTTGTCAGGGTGTTGGACATTTCTATGTCTTGGTTTTGGAGCCCATAGGAAGGAGTCACATGAACACATGAGATCTACCCAAGGTAGAGCCCCCACACTCCTCCTATGAGGGACATAAGTTGGGGTCAAGCCTAGGCTGTGGCTTGAGGGATTCAGCTGAGTTGCCTTGAGTCACTCCTGGGGTCTAAGTCAACAGAAAGCAATGAGTGAATGACTTCATTAGAGTAATTACTTGCATGTATCTGACAGTTCTGTTCCTACACAATTATTCTCCATCAACTAAAGTGTAAATCCCATCCGTTGGCCAACACTGGTGATCCTCCGCCTCCCACTGTGAGTCCCCATGGAGTGAAGGAAACACACCTGAGGCTGTGAATCAAAAAGTAGCCAGGCACCGTGGTGCACACCTGTAATCCCAGAGGCTCTGGAGACTGAAGCAGAAGAATTGCAAGTTCAAAGCCAGCCTCAGCAACTGAGTGAGGCCCTAAGATAGACCTTGTTTCTAAATAAAATATAAAAAGAGGCTGGGGATGTGTCTCAGTGGGTAAGTGCCCCTGGGTTCATTCCCTGGTACACACACACACACACACACACACACACACACACATACAAAGTCACATTTACACCCATTTCATACTTTTACCTTTAATATGAAGAGTTAATGTGTGCATAGAAAAGATGAGTTACAGTCTAGGCTTTGTGCCCAGTGTCACAGACGAGGGACCCATGGAGTGCCATGGAGATGCTATGTGGCATTGAGCTGGTGATGACCTTTCCTGTTGTCCAGGCTCCAGGAGCATGTTCCATGTGGGTCCCCTTTTATGCTCCTGATAGTCCTGAGAAGTGGGTACTTTTACCACCCTCATTTTACAGGAAGACAATACTTGCAGGACCTAGGTAAGCTCACACAGGAAAGTAATGGATCCTAACTCTGACTCCTGAAGTCATCCTTAAAAAGTTTAAAAACCCACACCCTGCTACTTTTGTGTTCTAGGATAGGTCCTAGTGCTGCTTCTTCACAGCTGCATGACCTAGGACAAAAGAAAAAAATCAGTCTCTAAACCTCAGTGACTCTATGTGCAAAATGGGTGGAAGTAGTGCTGATCTCATCCATTTGTGTGGCAAGTTCCTGGTCCACAATAAGCTGTCCATGAAGGCAAAAGAGAAGGAGAGAAATATACAGGAATGTAACACAGAGATGGCGTGGACAGGCCAGGCTGGCAAGTGGGAAAGAGCTAGTGGGCAGAGGCTGAAGGCTGCGAGGGTCAGAGGTTGTCTACCCTGACTGCACATCAAAATCACCTGAGAAGTCACGCCCAAAACAGCTAAACCTGAATGTGTTAGAGTGGGACACAACCATCAGTACTCCTACAACTAACTCCCCAGGTGACTCCAATGTGCTGCCAGTTTGGAAAGTCACTTGACCTAGCCCTTTGCTATTAGGCATGTTGACCTTGTAGGAGCATCACTGTCAACCGGGATCTTGTTAACATGCAGAATCTCAGGCCCCATCCCAGATGTGCTGAATCAGATCCGTGTGCACCAAAGTCTAAGCATCCCCGGACGAGCCTTTGAGTCATATAGATGAGGAAAATAAGCAAAATGCCAACCAGGATTTGAACCTAATTAAAATCCAAAGTGCAGGCTGAAGGGGAAATGAGGGGCGGCTATTTACCAGGATCTCTTACGGGTAACCTCATCTCCTGGCAAACACAAAGGGCAAGGGCAGTAGGTCTCTGTGTGTTTCAACTTCAATGAATCTGTGATTGTGGATGTTCAGGAAGTCAGGGATTCTGCCGGCTGCACAATGTTTGCTCACCCGCCACTGTATCAGCCAGAAAACTAACATCATCTGGTATCGACAATGCACACACTGGACCCTGGCCTGGGATTCGCAGAAAAATATCAGCCTTGGAATTATTATAAGGAAACAATTCCCAGAGGGCCTTTCTTACCCAGAATGAGCAGGTCTTTGAGCCTGGGCAAACAGCTGCTGCTGAGATAGGCTCCAAGGTGAGCTGAGCAGCCAGGACAGGAGCTGGCCCTCTGTGGACAAAGTAAAAGGCTAAACAATCCTTAGAGTGCCATTTCTCCACTGGAAAGATGCTCTGGAAGTCTCCTCAAAACACAGATTGCTGGGTTCCACCTCCAGAGCTTCTGACTCAACCAATCTGGAGATTCAATGACAAGCCCTGTTATGATCCTTAGGCATCACTTCATCTCAGGAGTTGGCAACGCCAGCACGTTGCAGCCCCAGCTACGGAGCTTTCTTGGAAGCTTTCTAGAATCTGGAGACATGACATCAACTAAATTCTTAGCAGCATTTACTCTCTCTAGTAATCCCAGAGGGCCCACCACCATTGGCAAAAGGCAGTTAAAGAGCAAATTCTACGTCCAATATGGAAAGCTTTCAAGAAAACAGGACATATATGAAGTCTCAACTTTTAGAAAAGCAATTCAGTCTGGTTATCTGTCCACCATTAACTCGGAATAGCCAACTTTTGGGGGTCATGGACTCCTCTGACAATCTAATCAAAGTTATGGATCATCTCCCTAGGGAGTGGATAAAAACCCAATCTTTACTTACAACTTCAGAGAATCTTAGACCCCTGAATAAATCCCTTCCTTGAACCCATCTCAGAGTTTCCTAGATAAGACTAAAACGGGATTCTCCTGACAACATCCATATTTCATAGTACTGAGATTTGAGCCCAGAGGTGCCCTACCACTGAGCTACATCACCAACAGCCCCCCTCCTTTTTTTTTTGAGACAAGATCTTGCTAAGTTGACCAGACTGGTCTCAAACTTGCAATCCTCCTGCCTCAGCTTTCCCGAGTCACTGGGATTATAGACATAGACCTCAGGGCCTGGTCATCATCCCTGTTTCTTTTAGAGTCTACCAACTTTCAGCCCCTGTGCTCAGGTTGGATCAGGTGCCCTAGAGCTGAGCCAGTTGGTGAATCTTATTTCCCTGGCTAAAGTGGTTAACTCAAGAATAGGCACACAACACACTGGGGACCAATAAGACTCAGTGGAAATTAAATGAACATTCTCACTGATTCCTAGTCAAGCCACAGGAGTTAGGAGCTGGCAACTGCCACGTTGGGACCCCAGAGGAGAGCCTGTGAGAACGGATTCAACAAAAAGAAGAGCTTTGGAGAGAGAATCCAGGTCCTGAACACAGCATGTTTGCCCTGGAGTACCGTCAGATCTGCCCCTGGACAATTGAGCAAATAAATCTTATGAGCCCATGCTCTAAGCAGCTTGGGTCCCTTGCAGTAAAAAGCCCTTCAGTGAATAAATCTTCATTAATACATTGGATGTTTTGATAGTCTTTCCAGCAGCTGCCAACTAAACAAATAATGTCACTATATGAATGTTCTTCATCATCTTTTCAGTTTCAGTTAATCTCTTCATTCCTACAGTTAAGCCTCTGCTTTAACTCCAGACGCTTTATAAATAAACCCCTTTTGAAACAAAGATTCTTATCTCATTTCTATTAGTGATGTTTATCATGTACACAAAGTTGTAAATCTTGATATCATATCATATTGCAATAAGTGAAGCATGTAAATCTGATCAAAACAGCCTGGCCTGAGGTCAAAATTTGGGGCGGGGGGAGAACTACTTAACAGCACAAGTATTCTGAAACCAAACAATTAAATGCTATCATTGTGATTAAAATGCAATTTTGATTAAGAGAATTCTTGGGCCTCAAGGATATATATGGTAATTTTTTCAGGCTACAGATTATTGATTTCTGACATGCCAGAGCAAGAAAAATCTTCTGCCAGCTAGATTCCAGGATTAGGTGAATTCCCTATAGGCAATAGTTTGGTCTCTGCAGCCAGATTTGGATAAAATCCTGGTTCTTCCACATATTAAATCATGCTGCCTCTGTGTATTCACTTCCTCCTTCATAAATATGGGTGTATTTGCCAGATGCAGTGGGGCATGAGTCTAATCCCAGCAACTCAGGAGGCTGAGTTAGGAGGATCACAAGTTCAAGGTCAGTCTCAGCAATTTAGCTAAGTAACTTAGCGAGACCCTGTCTCAAAATAAAAAATTCTAAAAAGGGCTGTGTCTCAGTGGTAGAGAGCCCCTGGGTTCTATCCCTGATACAAAAAAAAAAAAAAGTCAGGGGGTGCATTCACATCTCTCCTGCTAAACTATTAGAATTTGAGAGCAAAGAATTGAGTGAGGCAGGGGAGTAAGACCCTCCCATATAGAGTTCAGGCTCGGCTCTTTGCCACCCATAAATACAATTCCAAAAGTATAAGGAATGTACTTATTGTTGGGAAACTTATAGAAGGAAAAAAAATGTGTCATGCTTCCTCTGTATGTATCTTAATTAGGGTAACTGAAAAGTTGGGGGAAATTTTGAGCTGACAAATGAAGAGTGATAGGATCAGAACATCACCAGTTTGCAACCCCTGATGAACTAGTGGATTTGGGCATCGAGCATCAAGCAGCTGCTCTCATTCCAGAAAGTGTGTGCCTGCTAATAGAAGAACATAGCACCCCCTGATAACACTGAACCAGAATCTGGTCAAACCACCAATTTTCAAAAACTACAGGGGTAAAGGAACTGTTATATATCATCGCATTTACGCTCAAAAACATCAAGCCCACAAGAACTCTACAGATGAACAACATAGTTTTGCTTCAACACAAAGATTTAAAAAACAAATAAAAGATCAAAAGGGAATCTACTGGTTAAAACATATATGACAATCAAATTTAATACATGGACCTTATGTGGATCTTAACTGAAATGAACCGACTACAAAATAAATTTGAGGTGATCTGAATCCAAATACTGACTATATACAATAAGGAATTTTTTAATTTTAGATGCAATAATGGTATTTTTTTTTTGTACCAGGAATTGAACCCATTTTTCCCTGAAACATCCCTGGGTTCCCAAGGTTAGAACAGTTCTAACTGTAAAGACTCATAGAGTTGTTTCAAAGCCAACTTGGTCCTCCAGAGGTTGCCCACTCTCACCACCAGGATGGAGGCCTCACTGCCTCTGCCTCCTGGGTTTCCATATAGGTTCCCCCAAGGCCTTTGGTGTCCCATGTGAGCCTCTCTTGTTGAGTGACTTGCCTCTTTCCTCCATACACTCCTTATCACCTGTTTCCTTTACTCCCTTCCTGACTCCTCCCTGTCCTGTTCCCTTCTACCACTCTTTCCTAAAGAGACATTTGGTAAACCCCAAAGGTCAACTCCAAAATGGTGAGTGCTCTAGCCACATGGCTTCTTCCCCATTTTCAGATTTGGGGGCAGGGGCAAGCTTCACTCCTCCGCTCTTGCCATGAAGACATTAGCAGTGAACTTCCTTCCATGAGTCCCCCATTTATGTTTGGTAACCTCCAGTTGCTATAATTCTCTGTGAGCTTCTGAGGCCCAGGCTCAGGTGGTTCAGTTCTCTGTGTGGCTTCCAGCAGGAACTCAAGGTTTGCAGTGTTCAATCAGTGAATGGCTACGCACTGGACAGATGGAAAAGTGTTTAATGTCTCCTCCACAGCCCACGTTGAGTGGCCCTTCTCTGTGTACTTCTGATGCCATCCATTTCCCCTGTTCCTACCTCCCAGCTTGAGCAGCAAAAAGTCTTCTGTTTTGCTAACAGAGAGATCATCAGGGAAGGATTCCTGCTGGTGAGCTTCTCTTAAAGCAAACTCAAAAAGAACAGGAGAGTGCAGTTAAGGCTAAGCACGTCTTCCATCGCCGGTGAGCGTTACTGCTCAGATTTCATAGCTCTTACACATAAATAGCAGGAACACAGGAAAAGCAAAACTGACGGCCATGTGAAAAGAGAAACAACCACAAAGCCCCCAGGGAAAGAACATCAGCGAGAAAAGCAAAGCGTGTATTTAAAAAAGACAGACATAAGCCTGGTGAGGGAAGAGAAGGAGGGGAGGACAGAAATCACAGGAACTCCAGGCTTTCTCAAAAACATGATGTAGCAATTAAAACAAGTAAGAATGGGTTTCAGGAACAGCCTTGACAGCTCACACTAAAGCAGAAATGAAGTGGGGTGGGGAGAGATGAGAAAAGAAAAGAAACCATCTGAGACACAAAAACATAAGGTAAAATGGGTTTGACCCAAAAGAAGAGCACAAAAGGTATTTTTCAGTCAGTTCAGAGGATTCTGAATTTGACAAAATGAAGGGTAAAAAGAGAAGGCTGGTCTTTCAGGCAGGCACCACTCATCTAAAAGACCTGCCAGGGGACCGCCAGGAATGTTCGGATCTGAACCTGCTGTTCTGCAGAGCAATCGGGATCTCTAAGTGGGTTCCCAGCTGTTATCCTGAGTGCTGGCAGCAAACTCTCCAGGGGAGACTGTCCCCCTGCCTGCCCCTTCACAGGACCTGCCTCCACCCACAACGACCTGCCAGGAAACTCCACCTAGTTCTAACAGCCCTTTCATTCTGAACCCTAGGATTCTGCCATGCCTTTCCAATCCTCTGTTCACCCTTCTCCATCTTTAACCATATGATAATAGGATTTGAGGATTTGGAATGGGGGCTGGTCTTCAAAAGTCATCTTCAGAGCTGGGCACTATGGCACATGCCTATAATCCCAGGTCTTGGGAGGCTAAGGCAGGAGGATTGAGAGTTCAAAGCCAACCTCAGCAAAGGCAAGGTGCTGAGCAACTTGGTGAGACCCTTTCTCTAAATAAGATACAAAATAGGGCTGGGGATGTGGCTCAGTGGTTGAGTGTCCCAGAGTTCAGTCCCCAGTACAAAAAAAAAAAAAAAAAAGTCATCTTCAGGGGCCTGGGGATGTGGCTCGGGCGGTGGCGCGCTCGCCTGGCATGCGTGCGGCCTGGGTTCAATCCTCAGTACCACATACAAACAAAGATGTGTCTGCCGAAAACTAAATAATGAATGTTGAAAGATTCTCTCTCTCTCTCTCTCTCTCTCAAAAAAAAAAAAAAAAAAAAAAAAAAAAGTCATCTTCAGTTTAGACAATGGAAATCCTGCTGAAATGCAGGTTCTGAGTCACAGGTCCAGAGTGGAACCTGGGAGTCTATATTTTGTTTCTCAAATGCCCAAGTGATGTGGATGCTGCTTCTCCTAAGATCATGCTTAGAAAGTAAGACTCTAGACCTAGCTGTCTGATACGGCAGTCAAGCCAGGTTAAATAGTTTGAAACTTAGCTTCTCCATCACACCATCACATTTCGAGTACTCAATGGCCACCATATTGGACAAAACTATATAGAACATTTTCATCATCACAAAACATTCATTTGAACAGCATGCAAGGATCAATGGCCCCCTGAAACAGACTGAATATTTGTGCCTCCCCGAAATTCATATGTTAAATCCTAACCCCCAACATATAGTATTAGGAGATGGGGCTGTTGGGTGGTTCCACTCTCATGAATGGAATTAGTACCTTCACAAAACAGACCCAGAGAGCTCTCCAGCCCTCTTTTCACCGTGTGAGGATATACTAAGAAGTTGTCAGTCTGCAACCTGAAAGAAGTGCTCACCAAAATTACCCTGCTGGCACCCTGATCCTATACTTCCAATCTCTAGAACCACGAGAAATAAATTTCTGCTGCTTCTGAGCCATCTGGTCTAAGTGCTTTGTTATAGCAGCCCAAACTAAGACAATTCCTCAAGAAGAAATCCTTGCTCTTCCTTGTTGGAGGGAGTCCCCCAGAGTTCCTGCCTGAGGGATTCTGGGGTTTTCATGTCCACAATATGTTGCTAGCTGGGCTCATTTTGTTCTACCTCCATGCCCAGTTCATTCCTATTTTGAAGACGGAAAGGAGTCTCAGCCACAGCATATTAGTTAACTCTAAGTAGCTATTAGCACGTGGTGATCATCTCACAATCCCAATGACAACCTGGCAAAAAAGGCTCATTTATTGCTAAAAGCAGTTATTATTCAAGGCTCCTGGCTCTTATAGTATTTGAATCACGAATCTACAAAAATCAAGAAATAAGTACTTCTTATTTTATGGGTTTCTCTATCCTTTCACCAGAGAAAACAAAAGAGAAATGATCCCACCCATGAGGCATTTGGCAAATGGCTACGTGGGTCACAGTTTTATGTCCAGGTCTGTGGGGAGGAAGATAAGGGGCCTTCCCTCTTCCTAAAAGGCACTTTGAAGATTCTCAGTCGTGTACCAGAGTAATGGCTCATATGGACTTTGTTCTTGAATGATGGAATGAATGCATGTGTTGGAGGCATGAATCACAGCGCATGAATTTAGGTAGTGAGGTAATGTAACTATCTTCATTATTTTATGACTCCTCCTAACTTTTTCCAGTAAGTCCTGTGGTAGAAACTAGGATGTGCCTTCCAGATCTCCCTTTTGGAGTAAACAAATTTTTGTCCCAGCTGCTTGGAGTGCTGCTGTCAGAGAGCCCTCGGCTGTCTGATCCTTTGGGGATTGGCTTAGGTGAGCCTAAGCCCATAGGGAGCCTCCATGTTCAAGGTCATGTTCTTGTATCCTGGGGCTGCATCCAAGGTCTGATCAGTACAGAAGCATTTATCACTTTTGCCCCAAGTCAGAACAGCTTTTCAGGTCCATCTCAGCTCCAGAGCTGCCTGTAGGGTTGGCTGATGTCTTCATTAGGACTCCATTGCCCCTCAAGTTGTTTCTCTGTCCAGCTCTGGAGTTGGTCCCAAGAGCACACCCTGAAAGAACATCCTGCAAGCTGATCTCCATCTCAGAATCTGACGCTCAGGAACCCAACCTGCAAAAGGACCCATTCCATTGTCCCAGGTTGTGCCTAATGTCAGGGGCTTGCATAAACCCAAGGCATCAAGGTCAGGGCGTAATGGTGGGACCTGGGAGGAATGATGTTGTAGTTTTTCGATACTGTTGAACTACACTAGTATCACTGAGATGACCAGCATCCCACCTGGTCCTCAGAGATCTTTCCAGAGTGGTCCCTGCCAAGTATCCCCTGATGCCTTCTGCCAACCTTTTGAGGTCGGCTCCTTATGTGTGTCTTCCATGAGCCTGGATGTAAGGCAATGATTCCTCTGCTCCCACACCATGCTGGGATTCAGAGGACTCTATCTAATGCACACTACACAGCGATCTCTTATCAGGGTCTTGCTGTTTCCAACAGATCAACACCATAAGTGGTGCCAATCTGCTTTTATACTCTAGAAAACTATTTAGGGACTCCTGTGTCCTTCCTCCTCCATGGGGTTTGGGAGACAGAGTCCCTTGTGGCAGATTATCATGGTTACAAATTCTTTGACATTTCTCTCCATGAAGTAAGATTTATGTACCCTTCTCTTGAATGTGGGTGGGCTCTGTGGCTGCTTTGAACAATGGAGGAAGGAAACTGTTTCCTTTGAAAATGGAGAAGGAACACTGTTAACTTGCATCTATTGCTGGACCCAGACCTAGCAATCTAGCAGGCTCCTGCTCCTTAAAACAGTCTCCTTGAGCCACCATATAAGAAGACCAGGCACCCAAGTCCATCCTCATGGTGAGGCCATGCACAGGGGCACCAGTCATCCGCCCCAGCTAAGCCCAACTTCCAGTCATGCTGTGATGTGAGTGAAGCCATCGGGGGCCCTCCAGGTCAGCCATTCACCAGCTAAATACTCCTGAGCAACCCCAGTTCATACCACATGGAGCAGAAGAATCACCTGGCTGAGCCCTATCTAAATTCTCAGCCCACAAAATTGTGAGATATAATAAAATGGTGGTTGTTTTAAGCTGCTGCCCTTTCTCAGCAACATCACTGTCCCCTCTCTTCTTCTCCACTTCTACTCATACCTCATTCAATGAATCTTTCCTGGATCGGGGGCAAGGCAGTATGAAGAAGAGAACTGTGATCTTTTGTTCATCAGGTAGTGCTTCCAATTACTCAGGCATGAGTTCCTCTCATTTCCTGGTTTGGCTTTTGAGAGGCCAAGAAGGATATATGGCCTTCCTGGTTCAACTGGGAGTGGGATTGGAGATTGTGAAGGGAAACATGAGACAACATTTGATGATCATACTGCCACCCACAGTGTTTTACTGACGTTAGCCATCCATATCCAAAACACTGATGTTACAGAGAACTTAGTACTGGAGAATGAGGTGATCAGCACAACCACAAGGCTGAGTGGCAGGGCTTGAACTTCAGACCCCAGGCTCCTTTGCCAAATCTTCCAGAAATGTGAGTGTCCAGGGATTGCAACTTGATGCTAAATTATCCACCTTAAAAATATAATTCATTCTTATTGAAAGCATAAACTGGTTTCATGCCTAATCTAAGAGAAATCAGTTTGTATCCTCCAAGCCCTCCAAAAAAGATGTACAAAAAATGTTCATAACTAATTTATTCACAATTGCCATAAACCGGAAACAACATAAATGTCCATTAGCAGAAGAATGGATAAGCAGATTAGTACCAGGAATACTACTCAGTGATGAAAAAGAATCAACTATCAAGTTTGCAATAAAATCACTTAATCTCAAGCTTTAAACTTGAGCAAACATATACCAACACACACACACACACACACACACACACACACACTCAAGAGCACAGAGTATGCAATGCCATTAACAGGAAGCTCAGGGACAGGCAGCAGTAATCTTTGGGGACAGAAGACCACTGGACTGGAAGGATTGATTGGAAAGAGGCATAAGAGAACATTCTTAAGTGATGGAAGTTTTCTGTTTCTTAGTATATGCATATGTGAGAATTCATAAAGCTTAAAATTTTAAAATCTTACCATATATAATAGACCTCAATTTTAAAAATAAATATATGCATATATATATATATATATATATATATATATATATATATATAACATACCCACACATACATATACACACTCCATATGTATACATTATATATGTTTATGTCTGTCTAAAATAAAAATATATGTAATATATTGCATATGTATTACAGTTTCCAAATCTAACTTGAGAAATTATTCTTTGGGCTATTTTCCTCAAACCAGTCTCCTTTATTTTCATTCCACTTTAATTTTATTAATATGATCCTATTATTCACAAAGTAGAAAGTGCTTTTTAAGCTTTTTGTATCTTCTAAATGGTAGACTTACTGAGGATCATATTTCTCCTCTCAGAAGCACCAGTCATCAAAAGCCCTTTCTGCCTAGAAACACTGTACTGTCCCTCCAAGGTCTAGCTGTCTCCCCAGGATCCAGCAGGAGGGGGGAATGTCCTTTTTGCTCTCAGACCTCTGCATGGTTCAGACCCCTAAGATTTCACACATGCTGTTCCCTACACCTCGAGGAACCTTCCTTCAAAACCCAACAGTCCTTCTCGCCATCCTCCCGATATGGTTTGGATGTGAGATGTGTCCCCCAAAAGCTCCAGTTAATGCAAAACTATTCAGAGGTGAGATGATTAGATGAGAAGAGCCATGAGCTCTGATCCATCCTAGTTTGAACGGCCTGACTGGGTGGTAACTGTAGGCAAGTGGGGTGTGGCTGGAGGAGGTGGGTCACTGGGGGACGTGCCCTGGAAACCTTTAGTTTTTCTTGAGGCTTCTTCTCCCCACTCACTCTCTCTGCTTCCAGACCCCATCACGAGCTGAGCAGCTTTTCTCCACTGGCCCCTTCCGCCATAATGTGCTGCCTCCTCTTGGGCCCAGAACCATGACGTCGGCTGTCTATGGACTGAGGTCTCTGAAACCACGTGCCTCAAACTAACTTTCCCTCCTCTAAGTTGTCCTTGTTGGGTATTTTGGTCACAGTGATGCAAAAGCTGACTAAAAAGCCTTCTCCCTGTCTTACCTGCTTGTCAGGGCCTGGGTGGCAGCTTGCTTCCTGTGACTTCTGCTCCTTGATCTTCACCTATATGACTGTCTCCAGCTCCCACGTGCCTGCAAGGGCTGGGCACCCCGTTCCTAACACAGTGCCCCGTGAGCCGGGGGCGCTCAACCTGTTAGAAGAGGACCCCAAATGGATACATAAATCCTTAGATTCAAATGCAGCACAACTGTTTTATAGTGTTTTCATTATTAAAAAAAAAAAAAAGTCCAATCTCCATTGCAAAATGAATCTGGAGTTTGAGGAAATAAAATGTCCCCCAAAATCAAAGTGCTATGGGCACAAGGGTGTGAATGGGAAAAGCCTCTCCTTTCCATGGAAACTAATTGCCCCCAGTGGGCTGACGGCAAATCGTGAGTAATGAAGGTGCCAGAATTATTTATAAAGATTTGGCTCCTGTGGCTTTAATAAATTTATCATGAAGTGCCCTACAGAAGCTCAGCTCCAGAGGGAGCCTATTGCTTCTGTGATCACAATTTGAGACATACTTTAAGGGTTCTGGGTTTCAGAAACATTAAATGCCTTTGTGTGTGTGTGTGTGTGTGTGTGTGTGTGTACACAAAAGCATAAAATCTTCGAAAAAGTGGAGAACTGACAATTAGGAAATATGTCTTCTCAGGACTGTGGCTCCATGAAAGCTCTGTTTTAAACCCCACTCACTTTTCCTCCCTGCAACCTCTAGGTATGTTAGAAAGTCCCAATAAGACCTGCTTTTGTAGATTTAAATACAACCTTCCAAACTAGGTGGACACCAGGAGGGCATTTGTGATTTTTAGGTAAAAAATCTCAGGTAAAAGCCTCATCTCCACTCAGAATTCATGTCTGCAGAGGTCTCTCCAAACCATCTGCCTTCCTGTAAGCCCCGCCTCCAGCCCTCCAGGGCTCTCCTTAGTGTATAGATGTCTTTGGTAAATAAGATGAGGGAAGCCAGACCAGGCAGTCCCTGGAGGCAGCTACCTACCATCTGAGCAGCTCTGGCGCCTCCCCAGGGCAGCTCTGGGTGGGCAAAGTTGTCAACAGGACCTGCAGTAACATCTTTTCATAAGTCTATGGAGAACAGGATCTTGCTACCTTGTGATTCTATTCTACTATAAAGAGCAGAACTCAATTCTCTGAGTCCTGAAGCCCAATATCAGGCAGTAGGAACAGAAGAAACCCCAAGCAGGTGCATGGTCTTGGTGCCTGTGTAGTAGGATGTTAAAACGGAGGCTCTCCGGCCTCAGTCCCAAGGATACTTCCCCATCCCTGTTAAGGAGCATGGGAGTTAGAGGCACAGCGCCCCACAGGCAGACTTACCAAGAAAGTGGTCACCCTCAACTGGATCTTTCCACCAGATCAGTATGGAAAGAGAGGATTTAAGGAGGGATTTCTTGGAGGAGGCTGAACTGGCCCCTCAAAGGGTTAGGTGGGCTACCTGCATTGACCTGGGCTAGACAGAGCTCATCTTGAGGCTCTATGAGTTATGCAACACCATGGCCTAGTCTCACTCTCACTTAGGAAATCAAGACACTCTCTCTCTCTCTCTCTCTCTCTCTCTCTCTCTCTCTCTCTGTGTGTGTGTGTGTGTGTGTGTGTATGTCCTTCCTGTGGACCTGATGTGATTGAGGGCCATAAATAGCAGGCCTCTGGGCAAACCCAGGACCGTGGCATACTGATGGTGCCACTGTAAGTCAACACTTGTATCCTGCCTCCATCTACTTAGGCTTAGTGGAGTCCCAAGCAGTAGCTTGAATGAAAAAAGGTGGGAGGGGGCAGGAGAGCAGATGCCACCCCTCCTTCCCTAGGGGAGGCTGCTGGCAATCACAGGCCTCAGCAGGGAGAGAAATCTCACCTTCGAGTGATGTGGTCATCACATCCTTCTAGTCCTTCCTTTTGGTGCTTTGACATCTTGCAGCCTTGCTCACCCTCCAGGGTGAGCTCACACTCTCTCAAGACTAGCCAACTCCCAGAGGCGGTTTAAAAGAAAATCAACTTGACTTTGAGCATGCTGTTCATATGCAAACCAACCAATCCAGAGCCCATTACCCTACTGACACCTTTATCAAGTTCTCAGACTCTGGGCCATTGTGCACCCACCCTGATCACCAGGTAACTAGGGACAGCCCCTATAAATTTCAGAGCCTGCTGAAATTATTTGGACTAGTCAACCCTAAGCCTGTTAACCCTGCTTCCTTGGGAAGGAAATAGGGAGCAATTACTAATGGGTGAGTTTCTTTTGGAGATGGAGAAAATGGTCTAAAATTAATTGTGGTGATGGATGTAAAACTGTGTGACTATATTAAAAACTACTAAACTGTACATTTTAAATAAGTGAATTATTTGGTATATGAATTATACATCAGTTAAGCCATAATTGAGAGAGGGAGAGAGAGAAGCAAGGTGCATCACAGGGTTTGAGCCAAGGTTGAACATTCACTCCACTACCTACCAAACATGAGGCTTTGGGCAGTTGTTTAACCTCTCAAAGCCTCAGTGTCTTCCTCTATACAATGGGGATATACGTGCCTACTGCATATACTTATAAGTGATATTGGAAAGAAAGACGTGTGTGTGGGAACAGAACAAGAGGTTAAGGAAAGGGTCCTATAAAATGGCCCACTGTGCTGAACCCCACATGCTTTCTTTTCCAAGAAGCAGTTTGCCTGTAACACTGCCTGGCCTAAGTGAACAGGATATGTCCCATTCCTCGGCAAAGTACAGGTTGTCTGCAGGAAAGATGCAGGCCGAAAATAATGTCAATAAGAGGGACCCAGAAGACCCACAGACTCTGGAACTCAGGAAGATAAGGATAATTCCTCCTAACCATAAAATCCATAAGAATTTATGGTTAAGAGTCCAACTAGAACTGGTCAGCATGGGCCAAGGTAACCTATAATTGTCATGACAGAGGGGACTTGAAAATTTGATGTCATCCTGCTGTCAGTCAAAAGTCAAAAGGTGAACTTGGGCAGGACTCTCTGGAAACTTCTCTGGAATCCCCAATCAATTGGAGTGCAGAAGAGACATGAGAAGACCTGCTCTCTCCATTGACAGTGTCCCCTTTCCCAAACAAACTCATGCCTGTTACTCTGAGTGACATGTCTGGAATCTTTCTGACTTGATCACAAGAATTAGAGCTTGAAGGGGAGGGGTTATCTGTGCTGCCTCAGTTACTCAGAAAGCATCAGCTCTGTGACATAAGGACTGAATAAGATCCCAAGTAGGAACTACTTAATAAATGTATTAGAGCGCAAGATAGATACCCAAGTGGATGCCAACAGAAATGTTATTAGTGGTAAATGATGTGCTTTGCTTAGCCTCAGAGGTCTTTTCCTCACTCTATATTTGACAGTGTCAAAGTGCTGGGTTGCAGTGGTGAGCGTCAGGACAAGCCCTGCCCTCATGGAGCTTATACTCCAGTGGGACAAGAAATAATAAGCAGACAGACTTGGTAGACATCAGAGAGGAACAGGCGGGGCAAGGCAGACCATTTTCATGTTTTGCATATTTAGCATTTACATAAGATTATGTTTCTGGAGCAGAAAAAAATTTTTGATATTTACAATAGGTAGAAAAATAAATAAGATTTTTTGGAACCTACAATTCTCAAGGCTGAAATAACATGTTTCAAAACCCACTATGTTTCCAAGACATTCCAAGCTCCACATTGGGGTATACAGGGCATCTCAGGCACAAATATGTTCTTTCCAAGTTCTTTTCCAATGTGACTTAAAACAGGTCCCTCTCCCAAGCCCCTTGAATCAAATTTCCTATCCCTTCTAGTGGAAAGTATCCTCCCTAGCAAACGCAGTCCCAACTAGTCAAGATTCGTGCTGCTAATAGGGCCTCACGTCTTTCTGATTCAGTTTGGATCTTTTGAGAATGCCTTGATTAAATTTGGATCTTCCAAAAATGTCAGCGGCTTTGAATCAGGAAGTGTGAATTCATAGCTAGTCTGCCAAGTGTAGGACGATTCTCTTCGTCACACATTCACTTTCTTCAGTGACTAACACAAATGGGTACATTTTTAGCCTGATGGCTGAAAAGAAAACCAATGGCCAGAATTAAACGCCCATTTCCCTTGGTCTCACAGGTTCACCGTCCTATGTAGGTAACATCATGCCCAGGTCTCTTCAGTCCCCTGAACACATCCGCAGAGGCCAGGCTATGAGTCCCATAGCTCATTCAGCAGCTGCTCAGGCAGGAAGATGCGGGGACACTGCAGCTACATCTGCCGGAAGGTGTGCTTGGCCACTTCAAAGCACTAAGGTTCCAAAGTCTCCATAGTCTCCTGTCTCTGCTCAGCTCAGTCCTGATCACATAGCAGATGGATGGGCTGGGATTCTCTCCGATGCCATATATTTGGCACAGATTTACAACACAGGCACAATGACAGTCCCCCTCTGGGAAGCCGCATAAACTGCTGATTGCTAAATTTTCTGGCAGATCATGGGAGAGGGAGATGTGAACAGCCCAGGTAACCTGTCCTTTAATAGTCTGACAACTGCAACAAGGAGCATCCCAGTGGCCATGGAAACAAAGGGTCTGGACAGGAATAAGGCCAGACTGCTGGAGATTTAAAGGAGTCCCTCTGTGTGTCGTTGGGGAACACGTGGAAACATTTGCTGCATTTGCTTATGCGTCCTGATTCTTCTTCTGCCCCAGCAGCTGAGACCTAAGGAATGGGAGAAGGAGGGAGTCAAAATTTTGGCTCAACTTTAAATTTCAAAAGTCAACTTTGCATATTATATTGTACACTTCGAAATTGCTAGAAGAGAAGAAGATTTTGAATGTTCTCATCACAAAGAAAAGGTAAGTGTTCAAGATGACAGATACCCTAACTATCTCGAGTAGTACAAAATATATAATTGGACCAAAACATTACACTGCACCCTATTAAAGATCATTATTATTATGAACAATTATTATCTGTCAATTAAAAAAAATTTTTTTGGTACTAGGGATTGAACCCAGGGATGCTTAACCACTGAGCCCTTTTTCATTTTTTATTTTAAGAGAGGGTCTCTCCAAGTTGCTTAGGGCCCCCACTTAGTTGCTAAGGCTGATTTTGAACTTGCAATCCTCCTTCCTTAGCCTCCTAAACCACTGGAATTACAGGTGTGCACCAATGCATCTAGCAATTTTTTTTTTTAATTTTAAGGTCATGCTTGAGTTGTAAGTATCCAAAGGCGTCGGGGTATGAAATCTAGAAACTTTGAAGACCCAAGATATAGGTTAGTACCAATTCTGTCCACTCCAGTGGTAAAAAAGGTTCACAAAGCAGAGATGAGGACAGGCACTAGAAAGCTAAGGGGCCACATGAGAGACAGCCACCAGGAGTCCCCTAAAAACAGACCTACCCCCTAACCCACCCACCAGATGGAAACTGCAGGGGATGAAGGATATGTCAGAGAACCCTAACAGATATGGGGGAGAGGGTTCCACACCTAGAGTTGGCAGATAAAATGCAATATTTGGGACACGGGTCTACTAAAACATTATTTGTTGTTGACAAGAAACTCAGATTTAACTGGATAGCCTGTATTTTTAGTTGGTAAATCTGGCAGCCCTACTTACCCTACTCCCTGGGGGAACTAAAGCACCCCCTCACCCTCAGCATAGTAAAGACAAGGGAGGGCTGCAGGGCACGGAGTCTAGGACATTCTCAGAGAGCATCGCCACCCCATGGCCATGGCAGGAGAAGGAAACTGCTCTGCACCTCAGAGAGAGTCCAACTCCATTTCTAGACAAGAAATCAGATGGGGAGAGACAGCAGCCACATGCAGGAAGAAAGCCCTTAGGGTCAGGAGGTTGACCTTCTCATCAGACAGCACCAATGGGGACAGTAATATCCTGCAGATTGTGTTGCACATGCTGGTGTGTGAGTGCACACACACACACACACACACACACACAAAACGTGCTTCTGTCTGCACAAAAACAATAAGAACACTTAAGGAGCACTTGCTGTCTACCAGGGACTGTTCCCAGAATCTTATGCTTCATGTTTTCTAAATGCACTATATTTTCCTTTGTCCTCCAATCCTTGCCACAACCTTACAAGGTAGGTGTTTGTTTTTATTTCTATTTTCCTGATGAGAAAACAGAGACAAAGAAGTTAGTGAGTGTCCCAGACTCACCTTGCTGGCAGGTGGCAGGTGTGAGACCAGCTGTCTGGTTACCTAACGAATCTGTACTCTTAGCCTCTACAATCTACAGGCCATGCATAGCCTTTAGGGTCGGTGTGACTGTAACAGAAAACCCTAATTAGCAGTAGCTAAAACGTAGAGATTTTTTATTCCATTGTGTTAAAAAATACATTCCAGAGGTGGGCAAGTCAGGACCGGTGTGACCGCTCTAAAATGTTCCTTCCAGAATTCCCTCTGCCATCACTAGATGACTATCAGACTTGTGGTCCAAGAGGAGCCTCAGCCAGGCTGGGGGTATAGCTCAGTTGGTAGAGTGCCTGTCTCATGTGCATAAGGCCCTGGGTTCAATCCCCAGCACCACCACAAAAAAATAAGGGGAGCGTCAGCCACCACTAGCCTGAGAGAAATGCAGGAACACACTAGGATGTACAAGGGGAGATTAGATGATGGCCCCTGAAGCAAGCTAACAGTCCCTCCCTTGAAAGTGCCCCCACCTCTAAGAAGCCAGGCTGTAGGGACCCTGTCAACTAGAGTAGAAGGAACTCTCAGGGGTGCTGAGAACTGCTTTGCAGATGATTCTTCCAACCACCCTAGGACCCCAGGTCCTGAGCTCAGGAAAGCTGACAAGGCTTTGGGGTGACTTGATGACAAAGCATCCTACTGCATTTCTTCTGATTTTACTGTCTTTCTCAGAAAACAGTCTGCCACAAGTGACTGCAACATGGGAACACAGTGTAATGACTACTGGAGTTAGAAGTGGTGTGATGGCCAAAGAGTTAGGCTGGGGGCCTCTGAAGCCAGCTCACTGGGATCTAATCCCAGCTCTGCCTCATATTAGCTGGGTGACATTGGACCTCTCTGTGACAGTTTCTTCAACTGAAAAATAAGGATGATAATAGGATGTGCTTCACAGGATTTTCTGGGGAGCAAACTAATTCATATATGTAAAGATCTCAGAGAAAACTCGAATCATGATAAACTCTCAATAAATTATGATCCTGGGAAGTTGAGGCTTAGCTTGAACTCTGCCGCAGTGACCCAGTTCTTAGTCTGAGACTATCAGTGATTCAAATACACTATAGAGGAGGTAAGGGAGGTATACATCCAGCCTCTTGCCCAAGGCCTGGAGTCTCTAAGTGGCAAAACAGTAAGTTCCATTCTACTGAGTGGTTCCAGAACCTGGGCTCTATTTCTGACCTCCTCCTCTCTGCACCTCAGGAAAACTCACTAGCTGGGCGTCAGGAACATGGTGCCACTGCCACCTGGTGGTGACACTGCACATGGCCTATGATTAAGACTCATCCAGATGATAAACCACACAGTTGGGGACATCTCAGCACAGAGGAGCATCACAGGGTGGTCTGACCAATGGAACGCCATGGCTCCCAAAGCCTCCCTGGAAACCTTGTCCCCAGAGGGCCTGGGCTTCCCACGACTAGAGCTGCTCCTTTGAAGAGGACCTTTGAGATCAATGCTCACCAAGGTTTGCATGTGTCACCAACACATCAGTGTGTTAGCTGTTTTCCAGAAGAAACCAGCTCCTGGGCTGAGATGTAGCTCAGTGGTAAAGCATTTGCCTCACATTCGCAAATCCTGGGGTAAAAACTAAGAAGAAAAAAAAAAACAGATGAACAGCTCTTGCACCAAAAAAAAGAAAGGCCAAGAGAACGGGTCCCAGACAGGCAGGTTTTAAAGAAGACGTAATAGAAAGACTTGAAGTATTGGACCTCACCCAGGAGGTCAGCTTTGGGTTAGGGCACTGAAGTGACAGCCCCATTATAATTTTCTCCATTGGGCTGGGTAATGTTGTTGTTGTTGTTGTTGTTGTTGTTGTTTTACCAACTCCCAAACTTAGGTGGGAAAATGTGGGTGGGAATCTTTAAGGAGAACTACAAAGTCCTCTGTGCTCTGAATGCTCTGAACTGTCTAGCCTCATGTCACCTCTGCCCATCTCACACCCTAGGACAGCTTCAAACTTTAGATGGACAGTTATCACTCGGCTCATATTATAAACCCGTTTCTGGAAAATGTCCTTCGCCCCCTGTCGGGCCCTGTGGATCTACTCTGAGCCCTTTACACATTGTGCCCTATGTGACTGGCATCCCTGGAGCACAACCCCATAGACTGTCGCATGAATGATGCTTCTGGGGGCTTCAGCAAAGCTCTTGCCATTCCCACTACCACCCACACAAGCCGGTGAGTGGGCCTGGCCTCCAGACCCTAGTTGGTCGGTTTGACGTAGGCTCCCAAATCAAGTGGGGTTCACCAGAGAGCTCCTACCCTTGAAAGATGAAATTGATTTGAGAGATCTCAAGCCAAATTGTCCAGGACCTCAAACAGAGGAGGTACAGGTGGCAGCCCTAATCTGTATGTGGTGGGGACCCAGGCCAGCTCCCCTCCACCAGGGTGGGTGCATCCATCCCTCCCCATATGTTGTGTTGTTGCTAACATGCCAACAGCACTCCTTCTGTGGAACATCTCCAACTTCACAGAGGTCACTAGTCCCCACCCTGCCAATGTACAGCCTGCCAACAGCTGGAGAGGGACCACAGGCCAGTCCTGAAGACACAACAACTCTGGGGTAGATTTACAGCTCATAGGCCCCACTACCAATGCTGGATCTAGCCACATAACACTCACGCAAACTCACTTCTTCCCTGTCATGCCTCTGTCCATCACAGGCTTCTCCTGAATGCCCACCCCAACAGATGGCCCCAATCCAGGGAGTCTCGGGGCCTTCTTCTAGAGGACCTGCTTACCGCCTGGAGCCAGTCTATGGGGAGAAAGTGACAATGGCTTCCTACCGGACCAAACTTTAGACAGGCTCCTAAGTGCTCTCTTTTCAAGGAGACCTCAGCCTTGGCCTATTAAAAATTAGACTCTTGAAAACAATTTCGCCCACCTCCATGCCAAAACACTTGAACACTAACATAGTTTCTAACAGCTCAAGGCCATCTCTAGGATGACCCTAGTGCCCTCGCAGTGCACACCCAAGGAAGCTGAACGCTGCCAGGAGAATTTACTCTTTGTTCCGGGCAAAGCCTGGTAATAGACCAGCCCTGAACACTGCACCCTTACAGCAATAACTTTAGAAAGCTCACAGTTGTAAATCCTTTCTCTCCCCCTCTAAAGTGTAGATCTTCAATCACCCAACTCTCAAGAACACAAGAGAAATTCCCTCTCCCCCTGCACCCCCTTCCTCATCAGGACAATGAAAGCTCATTAGGGCTTACGTGTGCCAGATGCTTATGCTATTCTCTGGAATTGCAATGATAAACATGAGTAAAGTCTTTACTCTTATTTTAGGATTTAAAATTCTGGTGAAGGAGATATCCATATGAACACACATTTTTATCATAGTATTTTTGATGTTAATATGAAGGTTTACACTGGGGCAAGTGGAGAACAATCAATAGAGTACCCTGAATTTTTTTTTTTTTCAGATTTCCTTTATTTCCAGTGTTTACGTGAGTAAGTTCACCACAGTAAGTAGATCTAACATCACCTCCCCATCCACACCCACTCACCTCTCAAAAGGTGACACTATCTACCACTGATGCTTGCCCCCTTCAATCCCCATGGGCCCATCTACCAATCGAACATCAATGACCTCATTGGGATCCGTTGGGGTGTGTCCTGGGAATTTGTAGTGAGAACTCCAAGAGATGGAGTCAGGCTGGTACCCTTCTGTTGGTACCTCCACTTAAGATTGGCCAATGTAGCACCACGTCCCAAGAATTTCAAAAGAAGAAAGTGTCCACTGACATTAGATTTTGAAAACAAATCAAGTAGGACATAGCCCAAGAATTAACCATTGGATATAGCAACGAGGAGGTCATGGAGACCTTGACTCCAGAAGTTTGAGGGCAGTGATGGAGATAAAATCCTGAATGAAGTTGTGCAAGAGAGATTCAAAAGAAAAATTTGGAAACTATTAGCAGAGAGAAGTCTGTAGGAATTTCTGTAAAGAGATCAGAAATGGTATAATAAATATAAAGGAAATTAATATCAAAAATGATCTTTAACTCCATGTATATATAGTATGTCAAAATACATTCTACAGTCATGTATATGTAAAGAGAGCAAAAATTTAAAAATTTAAATATTATTATTATTATTATTTGGTACCAGGGCTTGAACTCAGGAGCTCTTAACCACTGAGCCACATCTCCAGCCCTTTTTGTATTTTATTTACAGACACGGTCTCACTGAGTTGCTTAGGGCCTTGCTAATTTGCTGAGGCTGCCTTTGAACTCACGATCCTCCTGCCTCAGCCTCCTGAGCCCTGGGATTACTGTTAAATATGAACTTTGAGGCCAAAAAAAAAAAAATAGCAGAAGTTTTGGATGCTGATGAAAAAGATTCATAAGGAAGAGGAAATGGATGACACATGAAGGAAAAGAAAGAACTACTGACGCAGTGCTTTTTAGAAGGCAGGGCACTATGGAATCTAGTGTCCGTGTGAGGAGTTGGCTCGTGTTAAGAACATGGCCTGCTCATTGTTGGAAACAAGAAAGAAGCTAGAATACATGGGCTTAGATGCAAACAGATGTGTTTGTGGAAATGGGATTGGAATCTGTGGAAGTTTTCTGATTACGCAAACTTTGAGTGAAACATGAAGTGAGGTCACAAGCTGAGAGTGAAGATAAGAAGACGTTTGAGGTTTGAGGAGAGATGACACATTCAGTCAGGAGAGGGGTGAACTCGGCAACATAGTAGCCCCTGGTTGTGCATATTTCCCAGCCACATATAGCTATGTGGGCAATGTGGGCACAGACACATGGTACGTGGTCAGGAGGATTTGACCAGGTTGTGGTTTAGCTTCGTGCAGGCACTGAAGCGAGGGAGGGTCAAGGGAGTTAAGGGTATCTGCCAGGGAAAGATTCTAAAGAATGATCATGGAAATAAAAAAGCTGGGTAAGGTTGGATGCAAAGACATAAAGGGTAACTGAAAGACAAAGAGATGGCCAGGTCCATGGATTGAATATCCTGATGAGATTAACAACGTGTTGGTCTTGGGGTGTTGAAAGGTGTGAGCATAAAAGTTAGCAGATGGTGTGGTCAGAAAGTGGGATGTTGACTTTCAGATCATGTGGGAGTGGCAGCTTTGTGTAATGACAAAATCTGAGGTGTGAAGATGGTAGTGAATGGCAAAGGTTGGATTGAGAACAAGTTTTTTTTTGTTTGTTTGTTTGGAAGAGAGGAGGTCAAGGAACTGATAGGCTAAATATTGCAAGGTTGTTCTATGATTCAGGTGAAAAGTCCACAAATGACCTTAAGGAGTATTCTTCAGGGTTTGTTTCCAATGTCTAGGTCCCAGACCAGGTCATTATGCAGGGTCAGAGCCAGAGCTATTTTTCAAGCTTTCACTTTAAGGTCTAAGTTCATGTGACATTTCCACATTCAAAGTTCTATTTGGATAGATATTGAAACAGAACATTGGATCTGGACTTTAGCTTTGGACACTGAACGAGAACCTGGACTTCAGACCTAGACCTGGCCCTGGCCCTTGAGTCTGGACATGGACATGGAATTTTCAAGGTCCTTGGAACTGATTTTATATGTGGAACATGTACCTGGAACTGGATTGGGGATTTATGTGGGAAAATTTTGTAGTGAATGTGGACTTTGGATCTGATCCTCAAACTCTAAATTTTGGACCTGAGTCTCAAACCTTGGACATGGATATTAGACTTGGAACTCAAATAAACATGGACTTTAGACCTGGATATTAGAAATGAACTTTGTATCTTGTCTCTGAAGCCCAGACATTTATTTTGAATTTTGACCTTAGATCTAGATCTTATATCTACATTCTGAGCCTGAACTGGATCCTAATCTTGGATCATGATTTCCTCTAAAACTGGAACAAGACAGGGATGCCCCCTTTTACCACTTCTGTCTAACATAGTTCTTGAAACACTGGCCAGAGCAATTAGACAGATTAAAGATATTAAAGGGATACATGTAGGAAATGAAGAACTTAAATCAGTACTATTCGCTGATAATATGATTCTATACCTAGAAGACCCAAAAAGCTCCACCAGAAAACTTCTAGAACTAGTAAATGAATTCAGAAAAATAGCAGGATATAAAATCAGCACCCATAAATCAAAGGCATTTCTGTATATCAGTGACAATTCCTCAGAAAGGGAAACAAGGAAAACTACCCCATTTACAATAGCCTCAAAAATAAAATAAAATAAAATACTTGGGAATCAATGTAACAAAAGAGATGAAAGATCCATATGATGAAAACTACAGAACCCTAAAGAAAGAAATCAAAGAAGACCTTAGAAGATGGAAATATCTACCACGCTCTTGGATAGGCAGAATTAATATTATCAAAAGCACTAATGACTACAGATTCTTGGAGCTTGCTTTGAACTCACATTAGTAGTCTTTGCTATGAAATTCACTTTGATATTTCTTTTGATTATTATTAACAACTTTTCCTACCTCTTAACATTAAACTTAATTTATCTTTACATTTAAAGTGTTTTCTTGTAGGCTTATTTTTTGTGAAGTTTGACAATTTCTGCCTTTTAATTGTGGTACTTAGACCATTAACATTTAATGTGATTTTAGGGATAGTTGGGCTTCTATTTGCTTAATCTGTGCCTTGTTCTTTTTTCCCACCATTTTTCATATTGCGTATATTTTATGATTTAATATTTATCTCTTTGTTTCATTATTTTTAAGTTTGCTTTGGGATTTAGATTATTTCTTTAACTTATCACAACATGCCTTCCGGTAATATGATGCCACTTACACATAAAATAGAATTTTACAACAGAATGGAAGTGTGAGGAGCTTGGGAAACCATCCCACAGAGAAATACTGAAGAGCTTACAATAAATTGTAAAGCACTTATTTAACAAAATGGATGAGAATGCAGTAAATAAAGTTTTGGGGTGAATAGTGTTTATGCTGCATAATGGAAGCAGAGGCTATGACTAGAACCCAGGTAATCTTCATGGGCTTCTCTGCCATGTTCAATGTAAAAGTTCATAGTAAGACCACAACATCACCATGCAGCAGAGAAAGAAAGGCTCAGATAATTCAGGGATGAAGCCCAGCCCACTCCACAGATTAAAATTCATCTACAAGGCTGTTTAGAGCCATGGGAACATGGAATTGGTCTTGAGAACATGAAGGCATAAATGACAACTATGGCTATTACAGAAATAGACACCACCAATATTTTCTTCATTGTAGAATCTTGAACATCAAATTTCATTTGGATTTATTTGGGATCTAAAGTCTAACTTAGTATTAGACATAGAAGATAGATTTGGACTTTGAACCTAGGCCATGGCCTGTGACCTTACTCTCATAGCTGGTTCTAGACCTTAGATCTTCATAGTAAACTGGAATTTGACTCATTGGACTTAACCATGGACTTAGACTTTGGAAACTGAACATTAAAACTTGGTCTCAGCTCTGTATATGAATCTTAGACCTGTAACTTAGACCTGGCTTTGAACTGCATGTAGGACCTGGCCTCAGGAATGAAACTTTGCTCTGGAATTGGACCATGAAACTTAGTTTTAGATTTTTACATATACTTTATCATTGGACCAGACATTGCATCTAGACCTTGGACATGAACCTTAAACTTGGATATGGATTTTGGACCTGGATCTTGGATCTTGCTTTGAACTTACATTAGATCTGAACCTCAGGCCTAGAACTTGGATTAGAACCCTGGACATAGACTTGGACCTAGACTTAGAAATTTAAAAAATGGAATTCAAACCTACAACCTAGACCACAGATATGAACCTCCCTATTTCCATGTAGAATAAACCGTAATAGACATAAACATTATCTAAGCAAAAGTCTAAAAAAATACTCATTCTTCTCAATTACATTGATGAATCCTAGCAGGATTTGTGAAAATGAGCTAAGACTCACATAGAGTTCTCAAAAGTTCCCATTGCAAGTCAGAGTGAAAGTGAATCAAAAAGGTACTTGTGTAAGAGTCCATATTTACACATTGTTAACAGAAGTATATTCTTATTGCAAGTTAGAGCCAATTAAGATGAGTCAGATAAGAGTTTGGAAAGACAGTTCTCCAAAATGTATTAACAAGATCAGCCTCATACATTATTCTCAAAAGTATGTTTTACTTCAAGTTAAATGAAATCAGCTGTACTTATAAAACAAGAAAGAAAACAAGTTCAGAATCAGAATCAAAAAAATTCCAACATTAAAGTCCAGATACAAAGTAAAAGACCTAAGTCTGTGTCTAGTTTCCATATCTAAGGTCTTCCCAGTATCCAAGCCAAAATAAAATCCGAGATCCAGGTCCACAGTGTAGATATAAGATCCAAAGATCATGTCTAAAGTGCAGGTCCAGGTCTGAGATTAGAGTTCCTGAGCCAATGTTCAAAATCAAGATCCAGGTCTAGGGCAGAATGCTATGTTCCAGGTCCCAGGGCAAAGGACAGATATAGGAACAAGGTCTCTCTCCTTCCTGGCCATGAGGTAAGCAGTTTGATCCACCAGGCACTCTCCTCCCCATCACTGCCTTCTAGCACACTCATAGAGGCCCAAAGCTATGGTTCTTCCCAGACTTGAACTAGAATTTCCAAAACTGTGAGCTAAAAATAAATCTTTTCTCTTCATAAGTTAATTATCTCAGGTATATAACGATAGTGACAGAAAGCTGATTAGTAGCAATGGCTCTGGGGCAGCCTTCAGCCCTGCCCTCAGTCACCCTGCAGGCACCACCCCTTCCTCCACATGCTCAAAGTCAGAGTCCTGATTCCCAGACCAGATATGTCCTATTAACAAGCAAGGGTATGCCCTTCCACCCCGCCACACACATTGCAAATAGGTCAAAGACCCAAACCAATCTATAGCTGGCATAACTGGGGTTCATCTGAACAGACTCTTCACTCTTCCTCTTTTCTCTTCCTCCTCTCCTCTTTCTTCTTCCCTTAAATGCTATCATTTCATAGTGAGGACATTAAGGTTCACAAAGAGCAGAGGCTGAACCAGTAGCACTATCTGGATTGCCACAGAGCCAGCACGCAACGCAGCCCTCAGAAAAGCCTGGCCCTGGAGTAACAGCATCCCATTGGGATTCGCCAGCCCTGGCTTTCAACAGGCTGCTCATTCTCATTTAGAGCAAGTCACTGTGGCCATCAGATTCTAGTTGATGTACCTCAGACCTGGCCCCAGGGAGGGCTATGGGCCCTGGCATGTTCTTCCCCGCCCCCTGCACCCTGCATATCACCACTCTGTACCCAGGGCTGAAGCATTCTCCAACAGTGAAAACCTCCTTTTTAATGATCTCGACTCCCCTACCCAAATACAAATTCACCATCTCCATGAACAAACAGACTATCTACACTGGGAAGTCCTTTCTATCATATGGTCTGATAAAGACATATATTGCTTCATGACATGCTAAGTGGAATTTCATATTTCTTTATTTTTTAAAAAAAAATTCAGACTCACTATTATCCTGACTCAAGTTTACTCACTGAAATGGGTGAGAAATTTTATAATAGTCAATGTCTTGAGTCAGGATACGCAGAAGCAGAGCCTATGACAGCTTTTATTGAGGGAGGGACTCAGGAGAAGAGGACTAGGGGCAAGCAAGATGGGATGCAGAAAGGAGATGAACAAGGATGGTCTCAATCAGATGACTTCAGACTAACCCCACAGAGTCATTCCCACTTGGAGGCAAGGAGTCAGACTTTTTATCCTTGTGTCAATTGGACTTCAGTCCTGAATTATGGGGAGATGGTGGGGGCAGGTTGACACCACCCACCCACCCCAGGGTGATGTGGCTCCCACAGGTAGTGGGCAATTCTCCAGTAGGCAGAAGCTGAGAGCTGTTAGCACCACATTTACAGCAGCTGCAGTGGGTGGTCTACCTGGTAAGCAGGATCTGAGTGTGGCAACACACCGCCCATTGCAGTTGATGTTCAAGGTTCTGCTTCTTGGACCATCCAATACGTGGGATCACCCAGCCCCATGCATGCATGAAAAAAATCTAAGCCTGAAGGCATTCACTCCTGGACTTCACACAGACCCAATGGCCTCATTCCCTTGGGACCCAGCCAGTGTTTTAGGTTCAGGTAACAACACCTCTTAGAAGCACCCCAACCCTTCTCAGACCCCCAGGAAACCAACACTTTTCTGAGATCCAGTCCACCAAACCCCCACCCTACTCTCAAAGCAAAGTTTTCACCCTCTGTTCCTGTACAATCCAGCTTTGTCCTGTTTCCTCTAGGAGCCAGGTTACAGGTGTCTAAGAGGCAGCCCTCCCAGGCAGCCTCCCCTCTCCCACTCTGGAATACAAAGAGGTTGTTGACTCTTCCCTGGCAGCGAGGAGTGCCCAGACCTTGGAACAAGGCTGCTGGGACGGTGGGTTTGCCATTCACTCCTTCCGGATGGGTGTTTAGCAGCTAGAAACAACACCTCATCCTGTGACACACCTAAATCGCTTCTGCTGCTTCCTGCCAGTTCCCTCAGGCACCAAGGGAAAAGCCATTGTGCAACTTCGGGCCTTAGGAGCATGTGAACTAGGTGGAGGTCAGGTCACCTGCCCTTCAGGTCTGAGTGTATGGGTGCCATTGTCCAGTGCTGGTCTCAGCCCACAGTCCTGAGAGGGGGGCAGGATCTGGCTAGTCTTCAACGTCACCACATCAGAGCAAAGATTGGTATTCCTGGTGAAAAGGGGCCCTTGCCACCTCCACAGAAAGTTTAGCCATCCAACAGGGCAGCAGGGTTTGGTGGAGCTCTAAGTCCAACAGTTCTCTGTGAATCGGCCATCAGATTACCCAGAACATCCTCTGCTCTGGCTCAAACAGCCAGCAGAGAACCTTCCTGTGGGAATCTGGGTTTTGTGGATGTGTCCTGGGCCCCTGCACCTCTAGAGAGGCTGTCAGAAATGGGGAAAGAACTCCAAATTCCATCCCAGTCACACTCTGTGTACTATCTGGTTTGTGGATCATCTCTGGGTTTCAGCTTCCTCAAAGAAAAATCTACCCCACCAACATAGGGATTGCTTCTTATCTCTAACACATACCAGCACAGGGATCACCTCTTATTTCTGTTTACCTATTTTTATGTGGTGCTAAGGATTGAACCCAGAGCCTCACATGTGTGAGGCAAGCGATCTGCCCTGGAGCTCCAACCCCAGCCTGGATCACTTCTTATTTCTAATATGTATGTCATCTGTTAGTTCTCCAAGTATCATCTTTCTATCCTATGCCTCCATAGAATGCAGGCTGGGAGGTTAAACTTTCCTCCTAATCATCATTGGTCTGAAGACCCAAGTCCTCCTCAAAGCAGAGACATCTGGAAATTCCAGAAGGCAATTGTCCTCCTGAGTCCCAAGGTCCCCCAGATCTCTCAGCTGTATCTCACTGCCCAAGGATGATGCAAAAAAAAATGCAAATTATACATATAGGCCCTAAAGACTGTGACATTGCAGCATGGGAGAGGGTTGAGGGCTGTGGGTACGCTCTGTCCTAATGCACTGTATGACCTACCCCAAGCCCCTCATCTCTTCCAGATTCAATTTCCCCATCCATTTAATAGACAACAGAGCCTAGAGCCCAGACTCTCCTTAACATCTGCTCTGTTTGTCCCCTGCTTGGAAGTTTACTCCTCTGCCCACACTGTACTTAGTCTCATGCCGCAGAGAAAACCAGACCATTCTCCCCCTTCTCTCAGGCAGTCCTGCAATCCCATCACTGAGGAACAATGACCAGGCCCAGAAGAAATCATGCTCTCCTCTTTTTTGAGCCAAAAGTGGGAGTGGGATTGAGCAGCGCCTGAATAGCCAGCAATTCCTGCCTTTATCCCAGATAAGCAGAGGGACTTTGCTGAGAATGAAAAAATAAACCCCTGATGTTCCCTATTTCCTTCTGCCCCCAATGCAACCACTCTGCTTCATGGAGAGAACCCAGGGTCTTGATAACTGTGGACTCGCTACAGCTTCTGGAAAGACAGTGTCTGAAAACAAATTGATCATTTCTCATTGTTCAATTTTAAAAATCCCAGACCTTTTCTAGCATGTCCTCAGAGCTCTATTCTCAAACCTGAACTGAGAACAAGCCCTGACCTTGATCTAGACTCAGACCTAACAGTGTTGAGGCTGGGATCCCAAAAGAAATCTGAACCCAGTGAGACAGAGTGTCTACAAAAATAACGCTGTTGCACAAATGGTGAAATAATTGTCATACTAGACAGATGAACTGAGAATTAGGAGCAATGACAGGGAGCTTTTTGGAAGGGAAAACTCAATGGGCGGGATTGTCTTATTTACTGTCTTACCTGATATAGGGGCTGACATGGATTAGATGCTCAGGAAGTATGGAGCAAAGGGAGCAAGACTTATCTTGAAATTTAGAAAGAGCCTTTGAGACAAAAGAAGAAACATGCAGAAATAGCGTTGAGGCCTGGGGTGGCCTCACCTCGCTTCCTGGTGTTAATGCCTTATCATCCTCTCCCCTTGAATGTGGGCAGTGCATGTGACTTGCTTCTAACCAATGGAATACAGGAAAGAAGGCAAGGTGTGCACGGGGGACTATGTAGCCATGATTGCATGCGTACATTGCATAAAACTGTAGTGCCCATCCTGCTTATTTTTCCCTTCCTACTAGCATTGAGGAAGCAAGTAGCCATGTTGAAGAAGCCCACAAGACAAGGAGCTCAGAGTCCTCCTGCAGCAGCCTCCAGCAACAAGCAAGAAAACGAGGTCCTTAGTCCTGCAGCCACCCAGAACTTAACTCCATCAACAACTCCATGAGCTTGGAAGCAGAACCTTCCCCAGCTGAGCCTCAGATGAGACCCCAGTCTTGATGGCACCTTGGCTGCAGCCTCCTGAGACCCTGAAGTAGAAGGCCTGCTTGAACCATGCTCAGACTCTCAATCCACAGAAACTGCAAGAGAATAGATGGTTGTTTCGAGTCAATAAGTTCATGGTCATCTGTTACACCACAGTAGATAATAATAATACAGGTCATTGGAAATAGATGAAGGTGACTGTCAAGTGTCAAACTATTGGGCAGAAGTCCGGGCAGGGCATGGTGTGAAGTAGATGATAATGACTACCGTTGGCTGAGCACCTACTAGAAAGGTGGGTTTGCCACTCAGCCCTTCCAGGAGGGTCTTAAGGCATGGAGGGAAGCTTTCCAAGTGCTAGTTCATTCCTTTGCATAAATGCAAGGATTTAGGAACTATTATCATCCCCATTTTACAATCAAGAAAACGGAGGTGCAGAGAAGTTAAGCACCTTGCCCGAGGTCACACAGCTGATAAATGGCAGCCCTGAAACTCAAACCAAGAAGCCCAAATGCATTACTCCTATCTAAAGGTCTTTGCCATTCCCCTTCAAGAGTGGAGGATGCTGGGATGTCAGTCTCAGGAGCTATGTTCTTCAGGCAATGGCAGCCTCACAAGCAGGGGACAGGAGAGTGGCACTATCCACTGGAAAGCAGTAAGGAGACTGGGGGACAGGTTATAGGGAGGCTTGGAGGCTGTGGAACTTGTAGAGAATACAGGATTCAGAGGGGAGGCTCAGAGCCAGGTACCTGGGATAGACAGGTGGTAGTGGAGGACCAAGGGGCAGCACTGAGATGTGGATGAAAAGCCACCTAAGGTCAGCAACCTTTCTGGGGCCAGGGCTGGGTTAAAGTGAGCCCATGGTCTCTGAGCCTTCATACTTCCGTAGTACTTCTGCTCTGTGAGTCCATAACCTGTTCTTCCTCCTTAGGGAGCCGTGGAGCCAACAGGGTCTGAGCCTTCCAGTTCATAAGACTCCGGCCAATCCACGGGCAATTGACCAGTGCCCTCGAATGCTCTTCTCTCCTCCTCTAAAGGTTCCTGGGCAGAGGACTCAGGGAGAATGTGATTGCCTGGTACACAAAGGCCAGGTGGGTATAGCCAAAGACACTATGGAATCAGAACCTTGCACTCCCCAGGGTACAGCACCCACTGTGCTCTGGGCTTAGGTTTGCCCAGGGTCCCACTGAGCCCATCTCTGCAGCTTCTACAGCCCCTTACCCGAAATTAAACAAAACTGGGCCTCGACAAAGATGAGCCAGGCTTAGGGCCAATGCTGCAATTATTATTATTATTTTTAATCTGGTGATTTCAAACCTCTTAAACACTTAGGGCACTGAGTTTCAAAGCAGCTGATCCCATGCTAGCTAATGAGGACCGTGGCTTCTAACTGGAGTGACTGGCAGCTGGCACTTCTGCAAGCTGCCCCAAAGCCAAGACTGGTAGCTGGACCGGCTCTCCCAGTAGCCTCTGCAGAAGGAAATGCCTGAGGCTCAGCAGAGAGGAGCTGCAGTCCAGCCTGCCTGCCTACTCTGCTTCTTTCCTTTCAGATGGCGGTGCCCACCCCCTTCCAGCCCTGTCCAACCTGAACCCCAGCATGGCACTCTGTCTCCTTCTCTGCAACCTGTTGGTTTGTCCTCGCTCTCCTCCACCACCCTGTAAACCCCACTCAGCTCTCACAGGCCAGAATCTCCATTACGCCTCCTGTCAGGGGTGATGTCTCCCTTCTCTAAGGCCCCCAGTCCTCTTGTCCCTCTCTGGTTGTGGGGACGGTATTTTGCCTCACATAATAGTACTTTCTGTTTCCTTTCTTCCTTAATGGAGATGCCTACAGTCAGAGTTAAGTCTGGTTGATCTTTGCAGTGTGCCTCCTTCTGCCTACAGAGTTCCATTCAGGGACACACCAGTACAGGCCTGAGAGTACTACTAGTGGGGAGAAGCTGCCTATAGGAGGCCTGCACCCAGGGGGGCACATTTAACACCTAAGCAGACATTTTCTCTCTTTCCTCTCAAACAGTCTGTGGACCTGGGATCTATCACCCAAGGAAGAGGGGGGTGAAAGAGAGGGCGACCTGGCCAGATCCCCTCTGCACTCACTGATCCTAGCAAAATACACCAGCAAATTTACTGCAAGCACCTGCATTTCCCTGCCAGAGGGCTTTTTTTTTTTTTTTGGCAGCAGCACCTGTATGAACAATGTGTGGGGCAGGTGAGATGGGCTGGGGAATTTCCTCCCTGAGATCAGCCTTTGACTCTTTGACAGATGAGACTCCGTGAGAGAAACCCCACGTTCCTTGATTTACAAGGTGAGACAACTCTGAGCTGTGTCCTACCCAGTTTCCCAGAGGGCCTAGCAGAGTGAGGGCTGGGGACTCACAGTGCTAACCTGGCCAGTAAGCAGCCCCTGTGGGCTACCTCCCACCCATCTTGTGTCCCCACGCTCCCTCTCGTACTTTCTAAAACCACTTCCAAGTAAATGACCTGTGCTCAAAGTCTGGTCTCAGGGTCTATGTCTAGAGGGATCAAACAGGAGGCAATGGAATAAAAGCAGAGAAATGTCTGAGTCCCCCTGGCTTGTAAATGACGCCAGATGTCCCTGAGGAAGACACCCCAAGACTAACGAGGAAGCATGGGCAGCAGAAAATGTCCATGAAACTCCGGAACCTAGTGTCCTGGGCCACTCCTCAGGCAGTGCCCCCAGAGAGGTGGAAGGAGCCCAAGGAGGGAATGGATATATGCTGGCCCTGCTGAAGGAACTGCCTGCCCACCCACCCCCCCAACACACAGAGATCCTGTTTCCCAAGCCCAGCCAGAAACCCCAGGCAAGTTCTGACCACAGACACAGCCTGGAGGCAGCAGGGAACCCCCAGAACTGAACCACCATGGCAACCCCCAGTGCCTAGACCTATGTTAGCCCTGAGTTATAACTTACTGTCCCCCAAAGGTAATAGGCTACAAAATTATTTGGAATCTTGTTTTCTAATAGTGCAACAGAGCAGTGTGCAAAATCAGAAATAATTTCAGTTATGAAATGAGGTAGCTTCTTACACATTGGAGTTTAAGGGCCCAGGAGTAGCTGCTGAACAAGTATCCCTTCTTTTTATCCTCTGGATCCTCACCAGGCTGCCTACCTAGGACCACTCAGAATGCAAAAGATGTGCATTAGAAATGAAGCCAGGACCTCCTTCCTGAAAAACCCCACCCGAATCCATAGTGAGAGTTCTGGAATGCAGAGAGGCAGCTTCCACACCTCCCCCCCACACACACGCATGCTTTGGGATCTCCCGGGATTCAGAGCTTCCCCAGCACATGTCAAAGCTTTCTAGGGGCAGGCACTAGAAAGACTGGTGCCTGCTCCTAGAAAGAGGAGACTCAACCTCTCCATCCATCAGGAGAAAGCAGTTTTTTGAAGGTAGAGTTGGAGGTATTCCCCAGTACCTCCTCATGAGACAGATGATCCCTTCCAGCCCCACCTACCCTCTCTTGGAGCCAGGGTGCTCATATCTTAAGGCTGGAGTCTCCTGGGGTTCCCCAGAGTCTGGGTGCAGAACATCTAAACAGGCCACACTTGCTGCCAGGTCTCCCAAGCTCAAGGGCTCAACAGCAACCAGCCCAGGCAGGGAGAGAATCTCCACGTGGAGGCATGTGGACTGAGAAGGCAACTGATCCAGTTAAGGCTCCTCATAGTTCAGAGGATAGAGCCCTGAATCCACTACCCTCCATGGAATCCATGAAGAGAAATTTAGGGAGTTCATATATTTGGGTGGGGAAAAAATGGCTACTTTATTCCATTTGAACTGAAATCTAGTGTTTTCTCTTTATGAGACAATGAAGCACAATGGAACTGTGACTGTGTCACCAATGGAAAACTCAGATATTTTCATCTCACTACCACTGGTGACGATGCCTCAAAATGTCACTTACTCTCATCACTAGAGTGGTCCCCCTGTATCAGCAAGGAATACGTTTCAAGTCCCCTAGTGAATGCTTGCATCTGCAGAGTACTGAACCCTCTATACCTTATGTTTTTTATATTCCTATTTGTACACACCTATGATAATGTATTATTTATAAATTAGACATATAAGAGATTAACGGCAATAATTAATAAAATGGGACACTTGTAACAAGATGCTGTAATAAAAAAGTGATGGGAATGTGCTCTACTTCAGAATACCTCATTGTGCAGTACTCACCCTTCTTGAGATGGGGTAAGATGACAGTGCCTATGTGTTGAGAAGTGAAGTGAATGACATAGGTACTGTGGTATAGCCAGCCCTAGGCCACTGTCAACCAGATGATAAGTCAGAAGGACAATCATTGAACCATTTGCCAGTTGACCACAGGTAACTGAAACCACAAAGAGAAACCAGGGAGAAAAAACTACTGTATTTAACATCATTGTGGTTTCTCGGCCTGACATTAAAATGTACTAAGATTTGATACATGAATAAAGAAGCCCATGTATCACTGTGAACCAGATTTGTTTTTAGTATTTTGACAGATGTGTTTCAATGCATTTCCTTTTTTACCGGTTACATTTTTTTAACATATTTGAAAATATTATCCCAGCGTGGGGGTGTAGCTCAGTGATAGAGCACTTGTCTAGCCTGCATGAGATTGAGCCCTGGGACCTGGACTCAGTCATTCCTGGGCTTCCTATGGAGAAATTGAGGGCACAATCCCCAGCTCTGCAAAAATAAATAAATAAGTAACAAAAATATTATTCTAACAAAAGTTCACAGGCTTCAGAACATCCATGGCTATAAAAAAAAAAGCCCAAACCCCTGCCATGGAGAGACACATCTCCCCCCAGAAAGAAAGAAGGAGTGGCCTCTGGTTAAGAAGAGTCCTCTTCAGTCTTTGCAGAAATGGGCCAGGGAATCTTAGAAACCATTGTTCTGGGGCAGGGGCTGGGCAGACTTCCCAGAAAGGGACTTTATTCCATCTTGTCTTCTTTCTACTTTATTTTAACTTGAATTTTTGGCTTCAACTTCTGAACTTTTCCACTGTGCCCAGCATGCAACTTGGCAGAAGAGGGTTCCCAGCAGAGTAGAATAGAAAAGGAAGAGTTTGACGGGCACTCGTCTGTGGCCTTCTGAATTGAGGTGTTAAGTGGTGGCCAGGGACCCACAGAGCAGCCCTCAGTTTCCCCACTGGAGGCCCAGGAATGATAGAGCCCAAGTCCCAAGATTTTCCTGGACGGCAACTATATTATCTGTCCTTCAAGACTAGTGAGTCAGGGTTTGAGCTCCTGGGCACAAACTACAGTGAACCCTCACTGCCTTCCCTGGGAAGCTAGTGGCTGACAGGAGGCCTTTAAAGTTCACAGCCTGGACCCCTGTTCAGGAGGAAGGGTAGGCAAAACCAGCAAACTCCCTCTGTCAGACATGCAGGGTGATTCCCCAGGCTGACCTCTGCTGCTTCTACCAGATAACCAGTGTTTTCTTTCAGGGAGTGGACCTCCTCTAATTATAGCCACAGCTGTGATAGATGGGTCTGTACAAGATCTCAAAGTTCCACTTCAGGAGCATATAATTTTCTCCCTTTACTTATCAACATTATCAACAAGGTTATCTTTAAGCTGCAGAGTCATGGGAGTATTGGAAGGCGATATAGCCAGAAAATGCAGAGGTGTCAATTTCCCAGACTGGGACCCATGGATGAAGATCCCAACTTCTAGCCCACTCAGAGAGGTTTCCGAGGTCCTTGCTGAGTTGAGCCCCCACCCCTGACGCAGAGACCTCAAGAGCCCTCTCACTACTCCCTTCCTCTAACCCCCATGAGGTCCCTCTCACAAATAAATGACCCAGACCCAAGTCCTTTGTCCCAGCTTCTTCTTTCAAGGAAACCTAAACTAAGACAAATAGTATTGGAATTTCTAAGCTGGGCATAAAGGCTACATTTGTCAGCTGTGTATGTGGTCATGAGACTAAGTTTTGGCAAGTGGGATATGAAAAGAAGTGACTGTGAAACTTCCAGACAACCCAATTAATAGGAAGGGGCATGCCCTCTTCTTCCCCTCTACTGCTTCCTACTAACTGGAAAGCAGAAGTAGGAGTGAGCCAACCCTGGCCATGGGGACAAATATCTTTACCTCCTGGTATTCCCAGGAGCCTCCTCCTATACTCAGAGAGGAATGGTTTCTGTGACCAATAGGATATAGCAAAAGTGACAGTGTGTGATTCCCAAGTCTCGTCAGAAAAGGCACTCCAGTTGTCTTAATCCTTTGGGTCCCTTGCTCTAGAGGAAGACAGCAGCCATGGCAGAAGGACACTCAAGCATCCCTGTGGAGAGCTCTAGGTGGGAAGGAACTTAGGCCTCCTGCCAATAGCCGTGGGATACGGTTTGAATATGAAGTGTCCACAAAGTTTCATGTGTTGGCTCTGTCCCCCGTGCAGCAGCAATGTTCACAAGTAAGGCTTTTGGGAGTTTATTGGATCATGAGGGTTCTGGCCTCTTCCGTAGATTTAATCATTTGAATGAATTATTGAGAAGTGGGAAACTATAGGAGATAGATCTATTCTCATTCTCTCTCTCTCTCTCTCTCTTTCACACACACACACACACACACACACACAGACACACACACACACACTCTCTCTTCCTGGCAGCCATGAGCTGAGCAGCCTTCCTCTGCCACACTCTTTTTCCATGATGTTCTGCCTCATCTCAGGTTCAAAGCAATGTAACCAGCCAACTATGGACTGAACTCTCTTAAACCATGAGCCAAAATAAATCTGTCCTCCTTTAAATTGCTCTTGTCAGGTATTTTGTTTACAGAAACAGAAAATCAGATTAATACATGTGAGCACATCACCTTGAAAATGGATCCTCAACCCAGTCAATCCTTCAGAAGATTGCTAACTTGGTCATCTGATCGCAAACTCAAGAGAGGGTCTCAAGACAAAACTGTATAGCTGAATTGCTTCCAAAATCACAACCCACAGAAACCACAAGAGGCAAAAAAAAAAAAAAAAAAATGGTATATTTAAACCATTAAGTTTCGGGGTAGTTTGTTATCTTAGGTAACTGTTATGGGTTAAATTGTGTTCCCTCCAAATTCACCCTGCCCCCAACCTGTATCTCAGAATGTGATGCCATTTGGAGATAGGGTCTTCATAGAGGTAAGTAAGTTAAAATGGGATAATGTGCCTTATGAAAAGGGGACAATAAGGGATAGACAGATTTGCTAGGATGCATGACACAGAACCACAGATTAGGTGGATTAAGCAATGGAAATGTATTTTCTCACAATTTTAAAGGCTTGACATCTGAGATCAAAGTACTGACAGTAGAGGTGGTTCTTCTGAGGGCTGTGAGGGGACCCTGCCCTACCTATCCTTCTAGGTCCTGTCTCATCCCAGGAAAAAAGCATAGGGGCAGAAAAAACTGGCAAGTGACTTGGGCAGGACAGGACCCAGGACAGGGAGGAAGTGAGAGAGACATAAGTAGCTGAGGCTATTTTTACCCAGACCTGTGCAAACAGAGGCGTGGGCTGGTCTGGCCAGTTCCTCCCTTCCCTGGCACCTGGCCTAGAAGTCCCTTCCCAGGTAGGCAGTGCCCACTGGGTCAGGAGCCAAAGAAGAGTGATGAGTAGAGAAAGGGCAGATGTAAGAACTGCTTCCCAGTCGCTCCCCAGACTCCCAGCCTTAAAGCCCTGGCTCCATGGCTGCCTGCTATGACCCAGCCCCACTCTGTGTCCTCCCCTGTCAGTGCGAACTGGGCTGGACTCAAGGTTAGGGGATCACCATGGGGTCAGAAGTCAGCTGGACTGAGGTCTGTGATCAGAGTCAAGGACACCCTGGGGTCACAGGTCACGCTGGGCTGAGGCCTATGGTCAGGATCTGGGGCTAGTCTAGATTGAGATCTGCGATCAGGGTTAGAGGTCAGGCTGTGCTCAGGAATCGGCTTAGGGTCATGAGTAACTCTGGGTGGAGGCCCAGGATCAGAGGTTGGATTCGCCTAGGGTCACAGGAAAGGCTCAGCCAGGCCTAGAGTCAGAAATAGATTTAAGCAGAAAAGTCTCCTAGCCTAGTCATTTCTCCTACTCCTCCAACCTTCACTGACTCAGGGCCTATCATCCCTAGCAAGGACCCCAAAGTCCTCCCAGAGGGGTGGTGGACATGGATTCCAGCCCCAGGCACATGACAAAGGTCCCCTGGGACCTGTGGGAAGGAAGGCATTCCCGGGAGAAGGAACTGGCCAGGCCAAGGTTCAGAGGCCTAAAAGGTAAAGCCCAGGCTGGGCTGTACAGAGGACTGCAGGCTCCAGTGGGGGAAGAGCCCTCAAGCCAAGGAAAGAAGGGCCTGGAGGAGTTATCCTCAGAGCTAAGTGAGAGGGCAGGGTCGGCCCTGGGTTTTAGGAAGATTCATTCATTCAGTAACATACAGAGGACTTACTGTGTGTCAGGTACCACTCCAGGAACCTGAGACATCCTGGGAATAAAAGGTGGTCCTGAATCCCTACCTTTGTAGAGCTTATATTCTAGCAGGGGAAGGGAGATAAATAATGAATGTAATAAAGTGAACTCACAGATAATCAAGTGGCCTGGTGCCTTAGAAGATGATCAGAGCTTAAAAAAAAAAAAAAAAAGTAAGGTGAGAGAGTTTAGGAGTGGGGGGGGGCAGTCTGCAGTTTATGTATTAGGGTGAAGCCAGGGCTTCCGAAAAGAGGTAGGGGGCCACGGGATACCTGTGGGAGAGAGCATTCCAAGCAGAGAAGGAACACCATGCAGACCCAAAAGCAAGAGTTGGTCTAGGAATAAGTTCATGGGAGAGCAGGAGATCAGTGTGACTGGAGGGGGAGAAGACAAGAGAGGGAAAGGGGAGTGACAGAGGGATCACTCGGGGTCTGGCAAGCCCTCTGCACTATAGAGCACCAAGATTCACTGATGTTTTAAAATAAGCTCTGAGAGAAATAGCTTAAATCACACTGCAGGGATGCAGCCTGCAGACTCCCATTGTGGGATGCTAGTGTAGGGGGCCAATGACCCCATTTTCTTCAAAAGAGAAAATGGAAGGAAAAGAGAGGCATAAGCAGAGAAACAAGGGGTAGTCTCTATATGAAATTCTAGTGTGTGGATCTTACTCCAACAAACTGGTTAAAAAAATAAAAACATCATAAGTCAAGGAAGGAAAATTAAATAATGACATCATTTAATGCTCTTAAGGTGTGAAATGTTCTTAATGGGTGTGAAAAGGATCTTGTGTGTAATGACACTGTGGTTACTTTTTTTAAGCATCCTTAACCTTTAGAGGTCCATACTGAAATATAGAAAAAGTGATAGATCTGTAATTTGATTCAAAATGATCGTGATTAGGGAGGAAACAAGAAGAAACAAACCAAGAGGTGGGTGGACAGGAGTTCATTATAGTGTTGCATTCACTTCACACATTTTGAAGTTTTTTTAATGAATTAAAAAATAATAATAGTCAATCCAGATGTTGAGCTTGAAATGTGGGGTGCCATGGAGAAGCCAGAGGTCCTCAGCAAGCTACTGGAGTGTACAGGGGGCCTCAGATAAAGATGACCTGAGACAGAAAGCAAAGAGTGGGAGGGGGACTGGGATAGGTTTGCAAGAGAAGATGCTCCCTCCCTCCGCTTCTTCTGGCTCCCTCCTCCTCCCCTGCCCATTCCTTTCTTCCTTCCCAAATTTTCTTCCCTCCCCCTACCCCTCTACCCCATGCCTCCTCCCCACCCCTCTTCCCCCACCTCTCCTTCCTCATCTCTCTTCCTCAGAGCTCTATTCATCTTCAGCAAGTGTCACCCTGGCTTAGTTCCCAGTCTTGTACAGGTGGTCACACTCATCTGGGTTTTCTCGGCAGCTAGGTTGCAGGCAGCTCCAGTTTGATACACCCAGTCACTACCACCACTCCCCCAGGCTCCTGCTGCTCTCTTTGCTGAGGGCTACCACCTCCATGTTTCCCCTCAAAAAAGGAAACAGGGTGCTGCTGGGGTGCCTCTCCGTCCTCAGAGCAGGTATCACCATAGCCTAAAGCGGTTCTGGCCCTACTGGGGGGAAAGGTGAGGGCGGGTATGTGGTAAGGCCCAGATTTGCACTGAGAATATGGCACGGTCCTTGCCATTCTTCTCCCTAGAAATAATTCCTCTCTTGGGCAAATCATCTCTTACCACAGAGGAGGGTCGAGGCTGGGAGGAAAGCAGAAGTGGGCTCAAGACATTTCCCATCCAGGCATTTGTTTTCAAGTGCCAAGCCTGGGAATCGGGAAGGAGGGAGGACTTCTCGATTCCTCCAGACTGCCTCCTGCACCTGCTCCCCACCTCAGGAGGAAACTGGAGGGTATACAGGAGGCTGAACCTTGGATGAGGCTCCACCAAGATTCCCAGGCCTCCAAAGCCTCAGCCCCTGGACTTTCCAGGACCACCCAGGCTGAGCTACTGTGGATCTTGGCACCAACCAACACAGCCCAGCAACCCAGGGGAGGATGGAAAGTAGGGGTTTCCTAATGCCTTCCCAGCCCAAACCACTCAAGGATACAAAAAGGCTGAGTTTCTATTTCCTACCATCTGATGTAATGTCTTTATAGTCAAAACTAATTTAAATTCTAAAAAAATAACGATGAACATATTTCTTGAACTCCAGTCTGTGGACTGAGATTCCTACCCAAATGAAGAAAAGGCTGGGAGAGAGACTGGGGGCTTCTGACTCATAGGGGCCCCATATTGCAGACCACAGTCCCTGTCCAGTGGCAGCACACTAGCCCACCTTGCCACCTGTGGGTGGCCATCAGGGATTATTCTAGAGACAACCTTGTGATCCTAAAATGGCTTTGTGTCCATGAAGAGAGCGGATGCATGTTCCCAAAGATGTGAGACTGAAAAGCATGGGGCTGGGACTCTGATGGCAATCAGAGTAATAAAGGAGACAAGAAGGAACATTTCACTATTTGCCTGTGGCCACAGTCAGGCCCCAGGGACTCCAAGGCCTCTTTGCAGGACACATGGTCCTGAGAAGACAGAGGCAGAACCTGAGTCAGGCTCTTCCAACCTAGTCCAGGTCTCTTGCTTTTTCTCCCAGTCTTCAAGCCATTGGCTTGGTCCCAGTCTTAGAACCCATCCTTCACTCTGGAAAACCAAATCACACAGTGACTGCTGAAAAAGCCCCAGGTAAAATCCTAGGTCCTGCTGATGGGAAGTCAAGTGGCAGCTCCCACCTCTACCCTGCAAGGACCAGAGCAAAGACTCTGCCTGCTATTTCCCAGGGCTGGGCTGGGTTCTACCCTCTCTGTGATGGAAGAAGCCCAGACTCTGGGGCCCTCCCTTTCTGAGAACATCTGGCTTATCAAGAGCAACCTTCATGCTATCAGTCAGGGTCCTCTTCTGCAGGGTTTTACCACTTGCAGATAACATTTGCCTTATACCCCTCCTGTGGCCAGGTGCCCTCACCTCAATAGGCAGTGGCCAGCAACACGCTCCCTCAGCTCATCAGCTGTCAACAGAGCTGTCCCAACCCTTCCCCAGTGGGGCAGCCATGGTTTGTCTCCCTTGCCTCAGCTCAGGAAGTGAGATGATGACTTCGTATTTTATTGACCTTATTGTTTCATTTTTAGTTCTATGTTTCCGTATTAACAGAAATGTGAAGTCGATGTTAATTAAATTACGTGTTAAATTCATGAATTTATTAGTATGCATTAAATTGTAAAATGGAATCACAGTTTTTCTCTTCTTGGGCTATCCTTTGTTTTATCGTGAGTATTATGCAACTCATGGAACATGCTGGTAAACACGACCTCTTCTTTACTACTCTGGAGCAGTTTGATAATAATTATCCACCCATTAAAGGTTAATAGACTTTTCCTACAAAATTATCTGAGTTTAGTTTTAGGGATAATTTTAATAATTTATATTTCTTTAGAAAATCGCCCATTTCACCTCGGTGTCCAAATAATATATTGGAATAAAAAGAGTATTTTTTATAGTTTTAAAATACTCTATTCCTGGAACTATGTCCCTTTTTCTTATGTTTCCACTTTTATTCTTGATCATATTTGCTAACCCTTTGTCTCTTCAAAGGTCTTCTGTTCAGGAAAAAATTTATTTCAGTCATTCATTGAATATTTTATTTTTATTTTTATTTTTATTTATCTTTAGTAATTTCTTCTTTTTTACTTAATTTGTTGTTTCTTTATTGTTTGTGTTGTTTTTGGCTGGTTGATTGGTTAGGTTTTTTGTTTGTTTGTTTGTTTGTTTACCAGAGATTGAACCCAGGGGCACTTAATCACCAAACCACATCCTTTTCATTTTTATTAATTTATTTCTATTTTTTGAGACAGGGTGTCTCTAAGTTACCTAAGACCTTGATAAATTGCTGAGGTTGGTTTTGAACTCACAACCCTGCCTGGCTCTTTTTTTTTTAGTTGTAAATTTTTTTTCAGTTGTTTTTTTAATGTATGAAATTAAAGCTAAAACTTTTCTGTAATTATATAATATCCAGATCACTTGGTTTTTAATATTCATTGGTATTTAGAGGAATTGTAGATTCATTTATAATTTCATTTGTATTCCTTTCTTTTTAAAAATATTTTTAGTTGTAAATGAACACATTTATTTTTATGTGGTGCTGAGAATCGAACCAAGTGTTTCATACATGCTGGGCAAGCACTCTACCACTGAGCTTTAGCCCCCAATTTTTATTTCTTTAATACAAAAGTTACTTAGTGGCAGGTGGCAGGGGGGTTAACTTATTGTGTTGATGTGTGAAATATTTCCAAACATACAAAAGAATAAGAAAATCAGATCCACTGTATCTACCACCTAGTCCCATTAGAAATATAATGCCATATTTGCTGTAGATATTTTTTTAAATAAGTCAGTGTTATTGGAGACCCACTGTGTATCCTTTCCTATGGTTAATAGAATTCTAAAATAGCACCCAAGATTCCTGTGGCGGGGGGAGCTGTATGATCCTCTCCCCTTGAGTATGGGGTGGGGGCTGATGTGACCAGGTGAACCTTTCTTGAAGAGATCTAGAGTCTGGAAACAGAAATCAGAGAGGTTCAAAGATACAGTAGGTCCTGTCTTACTGGCCTGGTAAACACAAACACCTATGGAGAGGGTCATGGGGCTGGGACCTGAAGTCTGCTTCTAAGAGCTTAAAAAAAAAAAAAAAAAAAGAGTCCTACTGCTCCAAGGAACTGAATTCTGCCAACAACCTGAATGAACTTGAAAGAGGACCCTGAGTTCCATACAAAACTATAGCTCTGGTCAAAACCTTGGTTTCATTAGAGGACCCAGCTAACCTACATGTGGACATCTGACTACAGAAAATGTGAGATGATAAATGAATATTGTTTCAAGCTGCTAAATTAGTGGTAATTTGTTACACAGCAATTAAAAATAAATATACTTTATTCCTTTCTCTTCCCTCTTTATGCAAAGGTAACCACTAATGTGGCATGGGTGTTTACCATGCCTGAACACTATTTATACCTTCACTATATTATTATGTGTCCATAAAAGTTATTTAGTATTGTTCTCAGAATTTTAAATCTACCTAAGTAACATACATATCATTCTGCAACCTGCTTTGGTTGTTCAACAGCTTATTTTAGTTATGCACACCTCTATTGAGAGATGTGTGGCTCTTGTCCATTTATTTTAATGGCTGAATAGAATTCCTGAGAGAAGCATTGTAGACTTGACAGCTCTTCCCTTTTAAAATACCTGTTTTATATGCCTTGAGGCTATTTCATTCGATGCATAGATGTTTGGGGTTACCTTCTTGATAGATTGAATGTTCTAATAATATGAATTGTCCTCTTTGTGGTTTTATTTTTTGTTTGTTTATTTGTTTTCCACCTTAAATTCTCATTTACTTAAGATCATTGTACTGTCATGTATAACTAATTAAAACAAATTTTAAAAATTCTCATTTACGTTGACTATGATAATTAATGTTTACAGTTATTCTTGATGTCTGCTTTTATGCTTCTATATATTATGTATTCTTGGTTATTCTCCCATACACACAACCTGTTATTGGATTGTTGGTATTTTCTTAAGTTTCATTTTTTTTCTTTTGGTTATTTGGGAGTTACATGGAGATTGCCATTTTTTCACTTGTACATCTACGAATTTTTAACTCACACGAATCTCTGGTGGCATTATGTTTATTTAAAGTCAATGTCTATTTTGTCACACTCACATTATGTCTCTCTTCCAAATCTCTGCCCAAGGTCAATGACATACCAACTCAGGAAGACAGGCCTTGGAGTGGGGAAGTGAATATGAGAACTTTGAGCTCCCCTGTGGAGTCACTCTGAGCTTTCCCTATGATTGAACATGACATTCCCGGTGGAATCTACTGCCCCAGAAATGAGCTCTGAGAAACAATCTGGTGATGTCTGTGGTCCTGGGCACCATCTCTGAGATTCATCCCTCTCTGCCCCTAGCTTTCCCCAACTCTACTCTCCTGGGAACCAGCCAAGCCCTACTCTGACTCCCACCTGGGAACAGATGAATCTGTATAGACCCATGCCCATGCACAAGGACACATACAGACACGGACACATATAGACAGGCATACACGTGCACACATGCATGCACACACACACATGCATACACATACTCGTACCTGCTGCAGTAAGCATTTGGCCAGAGTCTGTGGCTGTCATTGGAGAATAAATGGGAGGGAGCAGTCCCTCCCTCTTCAGTCTCCCAGTCTCAGGGCACCATGACCCTCATGCCAAGCTGCCTGGTGATAGACTGCTGACCCTGGACCAAACTGAGCCCAGGATTGTGAGGAAAGGAATTCTCAGGTCATTCTTCTCTGTGCCTAGACTAAGAGCTCCCAAGGGCAGACCAAGTTCTCCTCTTTCTCCATCCCCTAGAGCATGGCAGAATCTCCCCTCCCTGTTTCATTTCCCAAGTCTCAGTTTCCCCACTGTAGGATTTCCTGTGCCACTTCAGGGCCCACCACAGCATTTAAGCCATGACTGTGTTCTTCTTGACAACCCCAACCATTGACCAAGCACAGTAGAGTGACTGAGGCTTCTATGTGCAATCTTTGTTCTGGGTTGGGTTGGCAGAAACTTACTTTCAGATCTGTATAACAGTCCAAGGATCTCTCTGTCCAATTCTTCTTTCTCCTATATCTTTCATAGGGTCCCCCTGCCATCCAATAAACTTCCAGGACAAGCTCCCAGGACAAGCTAAACTAAGGCACCTATAGTTGACACTCCCTCTCCCCCACACAGCTCTAAGTCCCATTCTTCAGGATCAATGATTGGCCTTTCCAGAACTGGTCCCTGGGCTTTATTTCTGTATCTGGCAGTCTAAACAATTCTTTCTTTATCACCTGTACTCCATGAACTTTGTTTTCTTCCTAAACGCACCTTTAGCAACAGCAAGAGTTCCTCCCTAACCCCTGCCCAAGCAATGCTAGAATCTCCTGGAGGGGATGTGTCTAAGTGATTCTCAAATCCCTAGCCCCATCACAAGGCCAGACCAGGATAGGTGATACGTGAGAAGTGAATGAATGAACAAAATCCATGCTATTACCAAAGGGATCTCCTACCCTCCACTAAACCACAAGTTGGAGTTAAAATACACCTACACACAGAAAGAAATGGCCCCCAAAGAAGGAACAGCCTGGGGAGGTAGTAAGCACCCCATATCCCTGGAGCTGCCAGACCCATTCCATAAATATAGACTTTAAGGTGTTGGTCCAGAAATCCAGAGAAGGCCAAGCTTGCCTGTATCCTAACAGTAATGTGGATGGAGAATGACCCTGGTCAGGTCATTTCCTCTGACCTTCATTATGCAGGTCAAGGCCACTCTAGGTCCCCACCCTTCTCACTCTACTGAAGAACCTTGCCACCATTGAGTTCCTATGCAGGATCTTTAAGACAGTGTGTGCATGATTCTGAGAGGGGCTAAGGACTGGAGGAGGCGAGGGTGGCACACACTGCAGGGATGAGGCAGGCAGGAAGCCAGGCAGGCTCCCAATGAGTAACTGCAGATTCCCTTGTGCTGTGCCTGTTGTCACGGGGGATGGCAAGTGATTCTGTCTCCATCTCTTTTCCCCCACTTCCTGCATCCTCTGAACCCCTGTGATTCTGAAAAGCAGGAGGGAGGCGGGAGCTTGAACCAAAGTCTGGGGGGAGATGCCAGGAATCCAGGTGGGGAGAACTCTGAACCAAACACTCAGAAAATGCAGAAGGACATGGGGACTGGGAGCAGGAGGTGTCTGTGGCCCTCCTCCCCAGTCTGTACTGTAAGGCCACTAGAGGAGCTCAGACTTGGCACAGTGTAGCGGGGTGGGGAACAGACATCCCACGTAACTACTTCCACTCCCTCTGTAGCCTGTCTCTCCCACCTCCACTTCCTCCCCTCTCAGAAGCCTCCTCAGGTCACCTGAGTAAGCAAAAAAAATGGCTTCCTCATCAGAACTCCCCAAGAGTTGAGTCCATGTTTGGTTTCCCCAGTGTCTGAGAATACAGGACAAGACATTTTGGAGCAATTAGTTGAAGCATGGTCAAGTTTAGCCTTGGTTGAATTTTTTTAGGTTTTTGTTTATTTATGCTATTTTCTCTTCTCTGCTCCTTTCACTTCTGAATATGTTTTGGGACCTCAGATAGGTAAGGAAGGGTGGATCCCCCAGAGGAACAATTCTGAAAGAACAAAGAAATGATTTTCACTGCAAAGAATGTACTGCAAAACTATTCTTCCCGAGTCACCTTCCCTTTCCTGGGAGGAGGACTACAAGGACACAAGGAGGCACTATTAGTCTCCCTCTCTGCTCCAGCCTGGCCATCCAGCCCTCAATTGAAGAGGGGATTCGTGTAGACAGGCTATCCCGTTCTCACTGATGACCTTAAGATTCTCTCTCTCTCCCTTCTTACCCTGTCCAACAGCCACCTGGTAAGAGTCACATGGCAAAGTGGGATCCCTCCTATTCCCCAATCCTCATCCCTCTCAGTACTCTCTCAAGTACCTGAGAACACTGGTCTCAGAGAGAACAGGAGAACTTCAACAGGCCAGGAGGATATCACAGCACCAGTGAGATACCAGCATCCTGCAGCTGGCTAGGCAATGTGTGTGTGAAAGGGGTGGTGGTGGTTATGAGAGCCAAGATGCACAGATTTGCTGTTCACATCAAGGGCTCCTGGGTGCCGCACCAGCAGAGGTGACTCCTCAGAATAAAGACATGATTCAACTGCCCTGCTGGGTACTGAGGCCTGAAAGGTGGTACACAGGGTCATAAGCAGAAGCTAAGTCCTGAGCAAACAGTGTTGCCCCCAGGAGTACTGACAGTTGAGGAACTGGCCAGCAATCATTCAAACACTCCCTTCACTGAGTGGTTGGGTCCAAACCCCAGAAAGACCAGAGCAGAGGCACTTCCAGTCCCACATGTTGGGAAGCTCCCTGATCAATGAAAAGGAGGTGGAAACTATAGGGAGAGCAATAACTACCCAAGTCCTCCTCTGTTAAGGGAGTGCCTCAGACTTATCCACCTCTAGGCCACCAGTGCATAGCACAGGATCCAGGGCATAGCCAGTGGCTCGTAGAGGATCATTGAGGGCTGGGGATGTGGCTCGATCGGTAGCCCGCTCGCCTGGCATGCGTGTGTCCGGGTTCGATCCTAAGCACCACATATAAACAAAGATGTTGGGGCTGGGGATTGGCTCAGGTGGTAGCGTGCTCGCCTGGCATGCATGCGGCCGGGGTTCGATCCTCAGCACCACATACAAAGATGTTGTGTCCACCGAAAAAACTAAAAAATAAATATTAAAATTTTAAAAAGAGGATATGCAATCAATCAACAAATATACAAAAAAAAAAAACAAAGATGTTGTACCTGCCAATAACTAAAAAATAAATATTAAAATTCTCAAAAAAAAAATAAATAGAGGATTATTGAAAGAAGGTCGACAAAAGAGGGCAGAGGAGGAGGTGAAGGGTGACAGAATGCTGGAAGAGAGAAAGGAGGGAAAGTAGACAGCAAGGGTCCACCACAAGTAAGAGGAACCCAGGAGGGGCCAGAGTGCTCATCCTTTACCGGCTCTCCTCAAGCCCACCCCAAAAGCAGTCAGGAACTGGAGCTTCCTGCCCTCTAAGGAGGGAAATCCCAGCAGGTCCTCAGAAACTCCAGCGCACCTGCTGGTCAGCAGATGCCTGGAATCAGATTTCGTGCAAGCCGCTGCAAACTCTGCTTCCCTTGTGTAGACGCGCAGCCCTCTCCGTCTCTCCACTGGACACAGCCACTCCTTCTATTTACGTTGATCCACTCCCCTCCGCCCATCCTGGCCGCTGCCACCACACCTCTAGTTCGAGCCCTCGGAAAGAGGCAAGGCAGCCATCTGAGCTTGTTTCACAAGAAGACACGCTCAGAGGGCGGCCCATTTTAGAGTCGAATAAACAGAGCCTGAAGCACCGGCTGTGGAGAGAGGCTAACCCGAAATCACCCAGCGACCGACGGGCCTGGAAGCGCAGCGCCAGAGGCAGGCAGCCGAGTACTGGACCCTCTCTGGACCTCAGTCTCTCCAGCTGTAAAATAAAGAAGGCGGGATGAGGACAAGGTTTCTTGGTTCCTTTTAGGTCAACCGCAGTTCCCGGGCCCGAGAGCTGGGAACAGGCCTTCCCTCCCCGCGCGAGGGCGCTGGAACTTCGGCCCAGCCTCCCTTGGGAGGTGCCCGAGCCGAGACGCACGAAGGTGCGGACGCTCCCATCTCCCTGGAGCAGGGCCCCTCGGGGTATAAAAGGCCAGGGCCTCGTGCCGGTGCAGAGCACGTCCCGCCAGTTGACCCCAAAACAGGAGCGGCACCGAAGATCCCGGAGTCGGGCATCATATGCCGCTCACTTGTCCTCGCCCAGCCTCTCTGGCGCGACAGAGAACACCGGTCAGTTGAAAATGTACCAAACAACGCGTCCCACCTACCCCCGGTCGCTGCCAGCCCTGAACCCAATGCGGGCCCCAGCCCTCGGCCTGGGAAAATGAGTGGCACTTCCTGTCTTGTAATCCGTTTCTCTGGTTCCAGAGACCAAAGATGCGCAAAAGTGGGAAATAGGGAGGCTGGCGGGGAGGCCTCCTGGAGAAGGTGGCTCCAAAGGCAGAAGTGAAGAGCTCTGGAGTAGAACTGAGGGGGTGGACGGAGGTGGGACACCGCATCCAGGAGCTCGGGGAAGTCGTGAGCCAAGCAAGGAAGAATGGGGCGTGCTGGGGTCTTGAGAATCCCCGGAGATGAGCCCGGAGGGGCGAAAGCTGATGAATGCCTCACGACGAAAAACTGACGCGTGGGATTGGAAGAGGAAGCTCCGGGGACTCCCCACTTTCGGGGGCGCCCCAGCCCCGCCCCATACCTGCGCGCCGGCCCCGCCTCCACTGATCCATTGGCTAGACCCGCCGCCCGTCAGACGAGCCCCCGCGGCCCGCCCCCAGCCCCAGAGCAGCGCCTCTTAGAGCTGGGGCCACTGTGCCAGCGCCACTCTGTCAGGCTGCGGGCCATCTTCCGAGCTACGCCGCCCGCCAACCCATTACCCACGACCGGCCGCCCGCCGCGGGTTCAGGGCGGACCATGCGCCCGCCGAGCCCGCCGCCCGCCCGCTGGCTCTGCGTGTTGGCAGGAGCCCTCGCCTGCGCCCTCGGCCCCGCGGTAAGTGTCTGCCCAGCTGCCCAGATTCCCCGCACTTGGGGGTGCAGTGGGGGCGGCGGGAGCCGGGCCATCTGTGCGCGCGTCTGGGTAAGGCCGATGAGGGGCACCCGGTGGGGGATAAGGCGCACAAAGCTCCAGGTTCTCGCCTCCTCCCTCAACCCCCAACCGGATCTAGACCCGAGAGGTGGGGTCTAGTTTGTGCCCGGTCCTTCCCAGCGCAGCCCAGAACCCGCACAGCGAGGTGATCCCGGAATTGATAGACAGACTGGGAAGAAGAGTGGGCCCGGAACTTGCCTTCTGAGTGCATGGTGTACGCCGAGTAAAGAGACAGAGTGGCAGAGTCGGTGCTGTGGTGGGTTGAGATGGAAGCTCTGATAGACTGCGAGTGGGAAACCGTGAGGGTCCTCTCCGTGTGGTGCCGGAGTAGAGGTGTCCCTGGGACGTTGTGGCTACGTTTGGGATGAGGTCTCAGCAGCAGGATCTCAGCGTTGGAGCCCAGGTCCTGGGAAGGGACTCTTAGGATCAGGTGGGTGACAGGCAGACGACGAGAGCAGGAAAATACTGGAGTCCAAGGGGGATGGTGGTGAGCAGTGAGGGTGTAGGGGTGGTTTTTAACAGGAGGGACCAGTCATATGCATGGGGAGAGCTGATCAGGGAGCCAATGGCCAACAAGCTGTGGTTTCCCTCTCTTCCTCCTACTTCTGCTTCCTCCAGACAAGCTTATGTATGCCCCTAACCCATGTGTACCCCTGTGCCCCACTTGCGCGTGTGCTCATGTGTGGCTGTGGATGGCTCTTCAAGGCCACAGGGCAAATCCTGGATCATCTCCCCAAGAACAACAAAATCCTCAAGACTCACTGAGTCTACCCAAGCCCATTTGTAAAATGGGCAAAGTGAAGCTCAAGAGGCATCAGAGCCACACCTTTTCCCCACCAATCAGAACTGGACAGAGGATTTTGGTTTTTGTTTTATTGTTTTCCCCTACATCTACCCGATCCCTTGAGGAACCCAGAGTTGCTGATGGAGCAGGACCTACAATGCAAGAGAACTCCAGTTCTGGAACCAGCTTCAGTTTGGCTGTGGGAGGGTGGGTGATCTTGATCATCGAATCCCTTCTGTCCCATGATCTCTAACCATCCTCTCCCATGGCAGGAATCTGATTTTCTACCTAGTTGGTGTGTTGCATACCTTGGGGACGGGAAGCTCATTACCTGGCCTTAAGCCCCCACCCCTCACACTGATAGACATGAGACCCACCTTCTAAGCTTTCCAAGCTTCACCAAGCTCACAGAGGCTACCCCAATAGGCTACTCCAACAACCCTCTGGTTCTCACATCCCTAGATTCCAGCCACTCAAAATCTTTTTGGATGAGCCAAGGATCTTGGGCTACCATTGGCAACACATTCCTTCATCCTTGGAAGTTTCTGTGCCCTGAGACAGAATGTTTTCAGAGAAGCCTGCCTCTCACACCAGACCATATCTGCCCTCTGCATCCTGAGACAACCCAAACCAGGCTCCTCCAATTCTAATTCTTTTCTCTTTCCACTACTTATTTGGTGCCCGATCCTAGCACTCCTCAGAGGACCTTCTCCGATTGTTCTGGCCTACTCAGCCTCCCCCAGCTACCCTTCAGGCTTACTCACCTCCCAGCCCCGGCTGTTCTGCCCATCCCCCAGGATCAGGGACAGGGTGTCTCACTGTCCCTTGTTCCTCCCAGCCCAGACCAGGACTGGGTCCACAGGGCAAGGAGAAGCCAGAACTGGTTGAGGGTGGGCTGGAGTAAGAGGTTCCCATTTCTCTCTCTGCTTCTCCCTTCATCCTTGCTCCCTCATGGAATGGACACTAGGCAATTCTGCTCCAGTCGGACTTGGGAGGGGGGGTGGGGAGAGAAGTTAATCAGAGTCATAAAATGGCAGCTGCAAAGTTCAGTTTGAAAGCCCAAAGCCTTATCACTCCTGTTTATGGTGCCCTGACCTCAGCCTGGGGAAGGGAAATCTCTGAACAGGGAAGCAAAAAAAGGAAAGAAAACCTCTAGTGTCTCAGAGGAGGAAGTCTGCCCCAAGGCCACCCATCAGGCCTTCCCCTGCTCCTGCCCCCTGGACAGCAGACGCAGGGCTCCTCCCTCAGAAGCAGAGCTGCCCAGGACAATGCCAGCACAAGATCCTACCCTGGGAAGGTTCTCAGAACCTGGGAGGTTCTCACCCTCCTGGGTGGGGAACCCAGGAGGAAGGGTCCTGGGTTTTTTGCCTCTCAGAACTGGGGGCAGAGACACTGAGAGGGTAGTCAGGGAAGGCTCTCTGGAGGAAGCAGGACAATGTCCTAAAGAGTTTAACGAAATGAATCAACCTTCCACCCCAGACCATAAAACATCCTCTCTTGGCCTGATCCCAGAAGGAAGAGGACTCCCCCAGCTCTCTTCAGTGTGGGATGGCCAGGGGTTTAGGGAAAGCATGACTCCTCTATCTGCTGAGGCAGGGGACTGGCCACCTGCTCTGGGGACATCATTGTGTCCTAGGCATTCTGCCCTGGCCACCTGCTTCCAAACACTACAGGGCTATCCACTGCTGCCCTGGCCTCTTGACCCCCAGCAGGCCACCCTGTGGGCTTTAGGAAACATGACTACACCCTGTCTCTAAATAATATACAAAAATAGGGGGCTGGGGATGTGGCTCAGTGATTAAGCACCCCTGGGTTCAATCTCTGGTACAAGGGCAGGGGTGGGGTGGGGGTGGGGGACATGACTGCAGCTGAATCAGGTTTCTGCCCCCCTGGAGGGAAGTGACACCTTGATTAGGCCTGCTCAGGGATTCCAGGGAGCTATGCTGGAAGAAGAAGCTATTCTTGGAAGTGTTCATCCTCCCATCCTGGTGCCCTGTGATTCAGCCTTCCCTGAAGTTTTTGGGGATTCCATGGGGAGCTCCCATTGGGGACTAAAAACCTAGTCCATATACCATCTATAGCAATGGCCAGTTGACCTGGGAAACATTTTTAATCTCTGCAGGTGGTCCTCTGTTTCCTCATCTCAAAAGAGAAAGCAAGAACCATTGGTTCAGTGTGCAGGAAAAATGGGAAGACAGGGCTGGAATAGAGCCAGCTCCCGCTCCTGACTGGGGCATCTTCCCTGAGCCCCAGACCCTCTGTGAAACATGGCTGGGCATCCATTAGGACCTTTATGAGCTTCAAAGGAGGTAAAGGTGGCAAAAGTGTTGTGTTATCTGTGACAGGGATCCCAGGGATGGTGCTGATCCCCAGCTGGGGAGACCTATGGACCTTTATCCAAGGTAGCCAGGAGCTCGGGAATGGGGGATGTGTCCTCATGAGGTGGCCAATCTGGGGGTGAAGCTCCAGCTCCAGGTAGATGATGCGTCCTCTCAGAGAGGGCTGGGTGGTGGGTAATGCATACTGTGGGGCAGTCTCAGTGGCAATCCAAACTGGGTCATAACATCAACATAGGACCTCTAGCCTGCCACTCTCCTGCCATTGTTGAGCCCCTACGGTAGCCCCTCTGGCCATGGATGAGAATGAACAAAGCCTAGAGACTAAAGGAAACCCTACCCTTTTCTCAGTCTCCCAGAATCTACCCTCCTGTTTGAATTCCCAGCACAAGGTATTCATTCATTGTGCCCAGCAAAATTGCACTATATCTATACCCTCTTGTACCTTAAGTACCTAAGATGTACTTTAGAAATTTTTCTGAAGGAGAAAAAAATTAATCTCCCTACTACATGTATGAGTTTTGGTTTTTGTTGTTGTTTTAGTATTAGGGATTGAACCAAGGAGTTCCAAATTCTGGGCTTTATCAGTAAGCTATACCACCAGTCTTTTTATTTTTTATTTTGATACAGGATTCTCACTAACTTTCTCAGGCTGGCCTTGATCCTCCTGCCTCAGCCTCCTAAGTAGCTGGGATTACAGGTGTACGCCACCATGCCCAACTGCCTTTTAAAAAAAAAAAAAAGAAGAAGAAGAAGAAGTTTTATTTCTTTACTAGCAAAGGGAAGCACAGGGGACTCCTGTCCCAGAGGCTGTGATTCTGCCCATGGGGGAACAGGGGACTTTTAAAGAGGTGATTCAAAGGCTACATTCCATGCATTCTCTATATGGAGTTGTAATTCACTTGTTAATTTGGGAGATTGTCATTTCTGAGATCTTCTGGTACCATCCCCAAAGACTAGATTTTTTTGTGGGGGTTACTGGGGGTTGAACTCAAAGGCGCTTGACCACTGAGCCATATCCCCAGCCCTATTTTGTAGAGACAGGGTCTCACTGAGTTGCTAAGCACCTCTCTGTTGCTGAGGCTGGCTTTGAACTCAAGATCCTCCTGCCTCAGCCTCCTGAGCCTCTGGGATTTACAGGCACATGCCACCACACTCAGCTGCTTTTTTTTTTTTTTTCAATTTTTACTGTGGAAATTTTCCAAGGTATGAACAAGTAGAAAGAATGGTATAATGAGCATGCAAATACTTGCTAGGTTTGACAATTATTAGCATATAACAATATTTGCATCATTTGCTTTTCTTCCTAAAGTATGTTTAGTCAATTATAGACATCCTGACCTTGAACCCCATATTATTTTGAAATACACATCTAAAATCAAAGGACATTTTCTTATAGAACTATATTATCACACATAACAAAATTCGAATGTTAGTGTCCTTCATATCTAATATTCAAATATCCCCGACCACATTTAATGAAGCACCACAAAATGAGCGGTGACATCAGGGAACTGTCCTATCCCGGGAGCTTTCATATCTGTATCTGATGGAATTGGACAGCAAGGTGGCAGGTGCATGGAAAGAGAACAGGGTGCATTGGCAATGAGCATCTAACGGGGCTCCACCCAGTTGGATCAGTCTTACATGCATCCCCTCTCTTGTGTAGCTCAAGATATGAAGATCCATATCTCTCAGGAAGTGCCTCCTCCTATCTAATTCCAAAACAAGTTTTTCCTGTATATTGAGTCACCAGAGGAGACTGCTGGGTACTGAGGACATGCAGCCTGGTGGCTCCTTGTTCTAGGGACCTAGCCCTCTGCAGATGGCCCCAACACCAGCATGGCTCACAGACAACTTGTTTGTAAACTAGATCCTGTCAACCCCACTTCCCAGAGGGTGCCTATGATGACTTTCAAGGGGCAGAGGATTTAAAGTGAATATTTAGCCTGAAAAACTTCATGTCCCAAAGGAAATCTTCTAAGAAGCACTCTCAGATGGGAACTGGATGCATGTTTTTGCTTAGATTCTGCTAATTATGAGAGCCCTCGTCCTGGTTCCTCTCTGAGCTCTGGAAACTTTTGTTTTGTTTTGTTTTCCCAAGCCCAAACCTGTATCCTTATATTTCCCCTTCTTCCTCACTTCAGCCCCAACACACACACACACACACACACACACACACACACACGTATTCTCATTCTACTCTTCTACCATTCTAGATCCCAGCCTTCCCCAAGAAGAAGTATGGTTTGCAAAATTTGGCTTTGGGCTACTGGCAGAGGCAAGAAAAGCCAGAATCAGCAAGGTAGGGATATGGGGGAAGGAGAACAGGCAGACTGGACACTTCTACTCTGGTGGTTACAGCTGCCACTTATCAGTAGGTGAGCCATTCAGGCTGCTTGCACTTATGCAAAGCCCTAAGATGGGGTCAGGGCCGACCTGGCTTGGGGACTGGATGTGACAGTAACTGTTAATCCTTATAGGCAGTCCCTTACTGCCAGGCTGATATCCTCCAATAGTGACCTTGGAAACAATCCTAGAAATTGGTGGTACTTTTGCCCCATTTTATAGACAAGGCTGGCAGAAGTCTGGCTCCAGAAGCTGTGGTTTTTATCTGGACTTTCCCTCAGTAAGAGGTGCTGTTTCTTCCAGAGGGGTTATGGCATGCTCCATGCTGCCCTGAGATTTTAATTAGTAAAATGTATAAATCTGAAGTGACGGCTCAGTGAATTGTCATATATCTGCATAATGGTGTGACTAGTACCCAGGTCAAACCATTATGCCCAGGATAACACGTTTTTCTGTCATCCCAGCTGGCTTCCACATGCCATTTCACAATAAGATAAAGATCTTATTATCAACTTTCTTAGTGCCCTCTGCAAAGCTGAGAGCATGTTTCTCCTCTCTTCCGTGACTTCCAGGCTCCATGATGTACTTTGCTTTCCCACTCCCAGCCCCCTCCCTTCCTGCCCTTTTCTCTTCCTCTCCTTCCCCCCCACCCACCCACCCCGCCTCCCTGACTACAAGATCTCTGTCTCAGACACAAAATGCCATACACAAAATCCCATGTGCCTTTGATCACACTGCTGTTTCCTCTCTGGGTTCTCCGTTTCCCTCAATGTCTGTGACCTCTAGATTTCAAGTTGGGAAGGTTTAAATAAATGTCGTGGTCATGATGGTTTCCTAACAGGACTGCAGTAACAGAAAAGAGGATAAATGAGCGCTCCTGAGCATTTTGTCCTCTCCTCCCCACTCCCACTCCTCCTCTGATGGTCCCAGGCAGGAAAAAGAGCTCCCACCTTTGACAAACCTCAGAAGCCCAAATTATCCATGGTGGCTCCCAGTGCCTGCCAATCTGCAGGCAGAAAATGCTTTCTCCTGACTCTCTTAATCCTCCTGTTGCATTTTATATCCCCCTCAGAGAATAGCTATTCCTCATAAGGACTCATGTTCCCTTGTACCCCTGCAGCTGCAACCAAAGGGATCTTTGCAAAATGTGTATCCCCCCATTCTCATTCTCCTGCTTCAAATCTTTGAGGGTCCTCTGTAGCCCGGCACTTTTGAACTGTTATTCAAGGTCCTTTCCAATTCCACCCCTGCCTGCATCTCTCCATTCATCTCCCGATGCCTTCAGAATTGCTTGCTGCAGCCACACCAGGCCTCTTGCAACTTGAATATGTTAGGTATTGTCATGCCTCCATGCTGATGCATACACTGCTCTTGCTTTCTGGGATGCTAATACTCTACTTCTAACTGTCCAACTCTTACACATCCTCCAGGACCAAGCTTTACTACCCATTCTGTATGATGTCCACACTCCAGCTATGTACAGCCCTGGAAAAGACTTGGTTACATTGGACCAGGGAGTTTTCCAACTCTCTCTGTGTACCTGGAGTCTGGAGGGATAATGAGGATGTTTAGAAAAGGGAAATAAGTGGGAGAGGAAGTCCAAAGTCTGCCTGAATTCCTCAGTGATAGGACTACAGAGAGCTGTCCTGGCCCTGGCCCTTAAAGGGCAATGGTTGACCAGAAGGCCAAAGGCAGGGCCATGAAAAAGAATTGATACTGTCCAGACCAATAGTCAAGAGATTTGGTCCCATCTGGGAATGCACATTTTCTGGATGACCTCAGGTCCCTCTTTGGTTCTCCATTTCCTCTAATCTTTTCCAGATGAGGTCTATCACTCAATTATATTCCGTCAAAGGAAGAATTCATCTTCTAGGTCACCCCGACTTGATTCAGAGACATCCCAAGCTCCTGGGTTACCCTGGGCACTCCTACGCCCACCTCTCTTCCAAATTGCTTCTCTAAACTACCTCTCAGGAAGGACTCTGTGGCTATGCTTCTGGGGAAGCAGAGTTGGTTAGCAAAGTTGGCCTAACTCTCTTTCACGCTCAGAGAGTTCCAGGCATAAGCTGCTAGGAATCCTAGGTCCCCACGGTGACTGGTCAGGGGGAATGTATCTCTTGGTCAACTGAAAGATCATAGCCCTGGCTTAAGAGGACCTAGAAAGTAAGGGCATCCATTTTCCTGTCCTCAGACCATAACATTAAACATTTTGAGTTCCAGGGACAGAATACTCAACTGGCTTAAGCCATAAATAAAGGCATTGGCTCATGTTGTGGGAAACAGTTCTGGTTTCAGGCACAGCTTCAATCAAGGGCTTAGATGATGTTAAGAAAACCTGGTTTTTCTCCATCTCTTTATTCTGCCTTCAGTTGTATGGTTTTCATTACTGTGTTCCATTTGTCAACAAGATGGCAATGGAAGTTCCAGCCCCTACCTCCTTTAGGTTTCCAATCCAGTGGGGAAAAGTAAATCCACTTGCCTAGTAGCTTAATCCAAAGTCCCAGGAGTGAGCCTTCTGGCTCTGAGCAGCCTGACTTGGGCACGTGCCAGGCAATGTGGCTGGGAATGCACTGATTGACTTAAGCCTTGGGCATATGTCCATCCTCTGGAAAAGAGTTCATCATAACCCCATGAACTAGGGGTAGGGAAGGAAATAGCTTCCCAGATAGAGATGAGGATGTGGCACTAGAGAATAGTAAAGGATGGTAGAAGGTAGAAACAACAGATGTCCCCTCCACTACCACCATCTAGCTTTCGTGTCACAGTGTGATGGGAGGTGAGAATGGGCAGGACAATCAGGAGAGGCTGGAAGGGGCCCGGAAAGCATAAAGAACCCTGTTGCTGGTAGACAACAGGGCTGGCAAGGTACCTGCAGGAGAAGCGTGCTCCTAGACAAGCAAGATAAACCAATGATCTTGCTTAGGGTGGCCAGTCCCTGGATTTCTCTTTCAGAGACCATCTCTGGGATCCTCTTGACCATCCTTCTTCCCAAACTTGAGTATGAGCCAGGCACAATGCTTAAGACACAGCATTGTGAGCATTTCAGCCTGAATAACCCTCATGGAAAAGAGGGGAAGCTCGTGACCCCCCCCCATGAGAATCCCTCGGCATAGTTTCCTTTAAGTCTCCTGTCTTTTAACTGTTTTGCAAATAACTGTATCCTGTTCCATGACAGATGTGTTTTAATATGACAAGTTTTAAATGACTTACCAGCTCAGGTGTTTACCCCAACTGACTGGCAAAGTAAATGATCCAAGATGAGACCCATGTTCACTGTTTAGCTTCCAGGCCAGCGGCACATGGGCAGGTGGGTTCTGGATGCTGGGAGAGTCTGAAAGGTGTCTTGGACAAGGAGACCTTTCCTTGGACCTGAACTAGGTCAGCCATGGTGCCAACTACATATGGGAAACTTGGACTGTAGGAGAGCTGTCAAACAACAAAGCTCCATAAAGCCTTCAACAAAGACTGAGAGAGTTATTGGTGTGAAAGAGACTCAGCTTTGCAGCCTGATAGGCATTGGATTGTCCAGCCTCAGCTGGGACCCTTCTCCCTTGATGACAATGGAGAGCCACTGTCACCTGGGATGCACATTCTTCACAGGGTTGACTGACTTAGATGGCTGGTCAACTTGCTGTGTACTTTGGTGCCTGCAGTCCAGATAGGGACCCCCTTCTTAAAGGAAGGAAATGAAAGGAAGCCCCCACCTATGCTGTTCCCACAGACTCACTTCAAGAAACCTTCAAATCAGCAGGGGAGGTGGTTGAGGTCCATTTTTGCCTAAAGAGAAACTGAGGCCCAGGGAGTTAAGGACCCTGTCCCCAGGATGGGAAGAATAACTTTGTTAGAGACAGTAAGAATCTCTGATTCTGGAGAAGACTGGCTGGATCCTCTCCTATGTGCTAATGCAATGTTATCCTTCCTGGGCATAAAAAAGAAATTTGTTGGTTTACCAGGAATGGCTGCTACTCCTCTAAAGTCAAAGAGACAGACCGGAGCTACCACCAGCCCAGTCATTCCTCCATGGTAGATTTTACCCACCTTTTCCCACCCAAGAGCTTCGAAAAACTGTTTTGTTTTGTTTTTCCTTTCTGGTTGCTTCTATACAGCCATCACCCCTACTCACATGTCTGCCCAAGTGCCAATGTCTTGCCACACTGATCTGCCCTACCTGCACCTTGATCCCTGACCAGGGCACTGTGGAAAGCAGGAGAGAGGTGTAGGATTTTCCACCCCTTCCCTCCAGTTTCCAGAGACAGAGGAGGCCTAGTGGGAACGCAAGACATTCTGGAGGGGCCTCTCTTACTTCCTTAAACCTCCCTGACCTTCCTTAGATCTGGTATAGCTTGAATCATCCAGAAGCTAAGGAGGAGGAAGGTAAGGTCTAGACCGGGGGGGGCCACACCCCTTCCCAATCTGGTGAGCATGGGACTGACAGGCTCCTGGAGTGGGGTCGGAAGCTGGAAAATGCCTCTGCTCCTGGATTCCTCCAAGGCCTGGCTGCACAAATTGGAAGCTGGAATCCAGCTCCTCAGAACAGGGTAGTTCAGCTGAGCCCCAGCCATCTAGGGAGACTGAGGTGAGGGTAGAGAACCCCAAACCAAGCTGGAGAATGGCAGACTCCAGTGGATCAGCTCGGGGATGGAAGGAGAGGCTCTCTTATCCCTTGCCAGGGCCATGCTACCCACTTACAGCATTACTGGGGAGCCACCTAGAAGCCATGACAGTGCTCTCAAAGTAGACCAAACTTTGGGAATAATGGACAATAATTTGGGGTCAGATCTAGGTCAGGGTCAGGGTCCAGTCTGGGCCTAGGATGGATATGTAGTCTGGGGTTGGGATGGGGGTTCAGTATGGTATTTGGATCACCGCAGGGAAGTCCTGACTGGGTCCTACCTGGTCCCATGCTCCTGGAGATCATGGATGGGAAGCAGGCTGTGGACAAGGCTGACGAGCACCTCCCTGTCTGTTTCCCTACAGGGCGGCCGGGCAGCCAGATTGCAGCAGGAATGTGATTATCTGCAGATGATCGAGGTGCAGCACAAGGAGTGCCTGGAGGAGGCCCAGCTGGAGAATGAGACAGCAGGTGAGGCCCCATGGGAAGAGAGGAGCTGCAGACCCCATGGAGCCCCATGTCTCCTCCTGTTGTGAGCTGAAGTCCAAGTCACAGACACTCCATTGGTTAGATGGAGATCACAGGGGACAGGGGTTGCCCCACAGAGCTGCTAGGTGGTAAGTTGGGAGAAAGAAGGTCGAACAGGTCTTCCTGTTCTCCTCACCCTACCCCAGGTCTGGGGAGCTCCCAGCTATCAACAAAGAACCTACTGATTTGGGGCTCTGAAATTGGTGTGGATCCAACTTTACTTTGGGGGGTTCAAAATGAGTGGGGATGATACCTATGGCTGCTGACCCATCCAGGATGGAGGTCCAGGGTTCTAGGTGATAGAGGCATATGGACAAGAAGGCAGGCAAGTTCCAGGACACCCAGCCCAGCCCATAGAAAGGCTGGAGTCGCTGCCCAATGGGAGCACTACTGAATCAAGTCTCTAGCCACGGACTTGGTTAGAGCCCTGATGGGGAGGCCTGGAACTAGAACACCATACTCTAGGATTAGACCATTGTATTTCAGAGGAAGAGTGGGGCATTCAGTCAGTGACCTCCACAGGGACTACCTGGAAGCTCAAAGCCATCTTGGAAATGCAGAGCAAGGAGTACTAGGCTAGGCTGGACAAATCTGGAATACTTAATCGTAAGAGAAGCTGGAGTCCTGCTTCTTTCTCCCAACCCTAAATGCTGCCACCACAACACCCAAAGGACTAACAGTGACACTGCCCATACATAATAGTCCTTAGGCATACACGGTGGCCTCCCCATGCCAACCCACCCTCAGCAGGCCCAATGAACCATCAGTTCATTATCCTGCTTAGTAGACCAATCAAGGTCAGCCCTAGAGGCTGAGCACATGAGAGTCCTGCTGCTCCTCCTCAAGAATCTGGGAGCACTCCAGCCTGGTAGTATGAAGAGTGGTACCCAGCTGCCCAGGACAGGGCCACCAGGACAGATGACAGTACCTTCCCCTCAGCTCAGCAACAGGAGGTTGAGCCAGATTTTGGAGGGTGAACAGGTTTGGAGAAGCAGAGAAGGTGGGAAAGTGGGGATACCAAGGCAGACTGCCTGTTGAGAGCCAGGCAGGTCAGGTTCAAGGCTCACTGAGGGTAGAAGTTGGTTCCTCAGGCAGAGAGAGTGAGGTAACTGTACCTGCTCTGGGCCTCCGTCCCAGGTCATCTCCACAAGGCTGGGCTTACAGGGATGGGACAACCTGTAAGAGTCAGGAGCACCTCTCTGTCCTGCTGGGTTCTCCAGATCCCCAGCCATGGCCCTGAGGCTGACAGTTATGGAACCTCTCCTGAGCCCCTGCTCCTTGGCTCTGATGCCCAAGCTCTATCTCTTGCACACATAAGTGAGTGTATGTGACCTCACAGATGGGCCTTGCCCCTCAGCCCCTCACAGGGTAAAATACCCCTGTCTCCTGAGTCCCAGGACTAAGGCCTGGGACAAAGGGTAGCTAGACTTTCCCACTGCTTATGTGCCCCACACTTGCCTGCAAGGGTAGAGAGGAGGATCGGGCTGCAGACAGGTCCCAGGAGGCCTCCAGATCATGGGCTGGCCTGGGAGGCCCAGACCCCAGACTCTAGGCCCCACTTCAGCGCCTTCCCAGCCCTGGGGCAGGCCACCTCGTGATGTTGATGAGATCACTGCTGGCACCGGGTGCCTGTTGAGTGCCAACACCCTGTCATTCGGCAGCCAGCCTGAGATCCAGGGGAGGGCAGGCGTGGGTCTGTGGGCTGTGTGTCTGCCCGTGACCTTGTGTGGGACTGGGTGTGTGTTCCTGTACATGTGAGTTCACACTTCTGGTGCATACCTATCTGGGGTTCTGTCTGTCTCTCTGGGGTCTGTTGCTCTGACTCTGAGTATTCCCAGGAGGCGTGGATGTGTGCCTGTACATGACTAGATGCATCTGCCTGGTATCCTGTACCCCTGTGTGTCAATTTGTGAGCATTTCTATTAGAGTAAATGTCCATGGTATGCTCAGATGGGTCTGTCCTTGTGCATGTCCGTCTCTGTGAATTGTGTGGCCCTCTGTACCTGTTTGCTTGTGTCTAGTCTTCTCATGTCCATGTAAGTATCTGTGTGTGTGTGTGTGTATATATGTGTGTGTGTGTGTGTGTGCGCACCTGGGGTTCTGTATGAGTATGTGTCTCTTTGTGCATGCACTTCTAGAAAATGACACAGCAGAGGCCCAATGCCACCCTGCCTTGCCATTCCTTATCTCATGCCTCAGGTTGGGCTTTCCATTGGGATAACAACCCCACCCAGTGGGCACACAAAAAATATTCCCAGGCCAACAGGCCATTCCACATACCAAGCATTTTCATGGCTATGACCCCTCCACTTCTTCCCTGACCCTGCTGCCTCAGCAACCAGTCCTACCCTGCCTTCTACAAGAGGCTTCCCTGAACACATCCTCCATATGTCCTCTTCCCTGGCTTCCTGCCTTACTTGATGGCCTGCACCCCAGGACCAGTTGTTTGGTTGTGATTCCTTGAGGCCCAATGTGACCTACCCGAGGTCAGGGCCTAGTCTCCCTCTCTTCTGATCCACCTCTGGTGAAGCCAAGTTCCGGGCCAGAAGCTGGGTTCTGAATCGGCTCCCCAGACTGTGCTGGCAGCTGGAGCTTCAGAGAGTCTGAAGTCTGGAGGGGACCCAAGCAACAATAGCTGGCCTACAAAACAGGGTGTGGCAGGCACTGTCAGAGAAGGGTAAACAAAGTCCAGCAGCAACCAAATCCCCAGAGAAATGTCTTGGAGCCCTTCAAGCCAGCAGTGGGAACAGGCGAATAGGCTGCACCTCCCACCAGCAAGGTGACCTTCAGCTACACCTAATTATGACGCCTTAGTTTCCTAAGATATGAAGTGGAAGGGTTAAATAAGCTATTCCTTTAAAGAGGGCAGAACAGTGCCAGGCACATACCAAGCCTGCATGTGTTTGATATTAACAGGGTCTTAAACCATAAGCAGAATTTGACTGACCCGACAGGCCTCTACGTGGCCTCCAGAGAGGCTGGCACAGGAAAGGAGGAGAACCAGCAGCCAGACCAAGGCTGCAGGTGCTCTTGGGGTAGGTTGGGGTGGAAGCGGTTGGGGTGCACGAGGAAGGGAGACTAGTCCGACCAGACCCCAGGGTTCAAGTGTCTTCTTCAGCCTTTAGCTGCAGGTGCCACCTGACTACTGCAAACCCAGAGGTCCCTGCCTCCAGTCTCCACTCCCACTGCTGCCCCAATCCAGCACTCAGAGTCTCTTCCCCTAAGTGGGGACATCCCTCCACCTCCTCTTCCCAGGCCCCCTTCTTGGGAACTTGTGAACCTTCGGACCTGGGCTGGGCTGGGCTTGGCCCAGCTGGCGTTGACTTTGGCTCAGGGGTTGGGTTTCCTGAGCAAATCTATGGGACTGGCAGGATTGCAAAGAGACAATTAAGCCTCCCTCAGGGGAGGGGGTCTAGAGTAGTTGTAGTCACTCAAGGGCACCCTGATCCTAAAGAGGCAAAATTATGGCATTTGCATCTGCCTAGTAAATCAGATCTCTGGAGACGTCCCTGACTAGCCAGGTCCTGCAAAACTCATAGCTACACAGTGAAGCCCACAGTCTGTGCTGCAGGCTTTTCTCTGATGCCCCCATCACCATTCCAAACCCAGCTGAGCTGGAGACATCTGTTCTGATGTGTGAGCTTTATGCAGAGTCTCAAAACCTAGATGAACCCTAATATACTTGTCACCCCACTGTACCCAACACCTCCTTTTTATAACAACATTTTTTCTAAGGTCACTTTTTACTACTATAAAATGAGATTCACAATCCACTCATATTCATTCTTTTAAAAAAAATAGGGTTTATAATCAGTCCTTCTGGGACCTGTTTTACTTTTTGAATGTGTCGTAAAAGTCTTGTTTGTGTCCGTAAAGTAGGATCTATCACCATTGTTGAAATTCCTTAAACTGCTGCTGATGAGAATTTTGTGATACATTTTTGGAATATAAATGTCAGTTTTCTCAAAAATCGTAAAAAGAAAGGTCATTGTGCTACCAAAAAAAGATGTTCTAGCTATAATATGAAAGACAAACAAAAAGGAAAGTAACTTGTAATACAATGCTGTGTACACATTCAGGCATGATTGCACTAAAAGATAAGAAGATATGGTCTGAAGGTTGTACCTATAAATATAAATTCTGGGAATGTGAGGGCTATAAATGCAGATTGATATATGCAGGTGGTTATATCAGTGACTCAAATATCACAAACAGTGTTGCTGTGGGTAACATGATTTCCCAAATCATCAAATGACTCTAAAGTTCAGAACAAAACAAGGTCTATTCCTCTCCCCCTTTTCTCAATGGTTACATTCCTGGAAAACTTCATGTATGTTAAGCCTGTGCAAAAAGCACCTTACGTTTTTACGTAAAATAGAGCAAGAGTCCAAACTCTGGTCATTGCAAAAGGTTTTCATCTACACAGATGCCCAGTGGCACATCTGAAAGTCATGCAGAATGTAAGAGGATTTATCACTGTGTAGGACCATCCAGGTCACCTGCCTGGCATCCCTGGTTACTGTCCATCAAATACCAGATGAAGCCTTCCATCACTGCAATAAACAAAACCTCCAAGCATTCAAAACACCCCAAAGGGGCACTCCATCCCTCACAGAGGACCATGGAGTGGTAGTCATGCCTTCTCTCCCCTCTCCCTGTCAGGACATGTCCTGAACAGCCTTGGCAAGTCTGTGCCTCCCCTCTCAGACTGGAGCTCCTCGAAGGTAAGAGACTGTCCGGAGGAGGAATAGAGTGGTACCTGTGAGCTCAGGTCCCAGGGCTTCTCTGGTGACCCATGTGTCCTCTGCCTTCACCACACAGGCTGCAGCAAGATGTGGGACAACCTTACCTGCTGGCCGGCTACCCCTCGGGGCCAGGTGGTCGTCTTGGCCTGCCCCCTCATCTTCAAGCTCTTCTCCCCCATTCAAGGTAAGAATCCTGGTCTGAAGGGCAGGAGCTATGGTGATGTATGTGAGCCTGCTGGAGTAGGGACTCCCTTTCTCAAGGAAGGGGAAAGGCAAAGGGACATAGACAAAGGGGTTGGAGTGATGGGGGGGTGGGGGGGATCCCTGACAGGGGAAGCAACAACACTGGTTCTTTGAAGGACTCAGGGGATTTGATTAGCTCTTCACAGAGAGATAAGAATGTGGGAAGGGCTCACTAAATATTTGCTTAACAATTGATAACTGATTGACTGACAGGTGCTTAATTAAATTATGGCTCCCATGTTCCTGTTGTCTTGGGTTGGTTGTGATTCAGTCTTTTGCTGCCTGGAGCTGATGATCTTTTGGGCTCCATGAAACTGCTCTTCTTACACACATTGTCTTGTTCTGCTTAAATGAATGTTCACATGTGAGACAGAAATTTAAAAAAAAAAGGGGGGGGGACTCTTTAGGAAGTGGGTTTTCTTGCTCCTGAGTCATTAGAAGCCTCCAACACACAGTCATTCATTCTTCCTTTCAGTGGATGAAGTACCTGCTAGTACACAAAGAACAGGGTTAGAAAACAGTAGGAAGGGGACACTGGAAACAACCACCCTCTGCCTGCCCTCTGGGAGCAAGGATCTAGCTGGAGAGGCATTTAGTGTGGCAATAAACAAATACATAATAAGGGGTCAGAAGTTCTGGGAAGGAGAAAGAAGAGAGTAAGGGCACTGTAAGACAGGTGTTTACAAACAGCATTTCTAAGGAGGTGATGCTTCAGCTAACAGTGTGAAGACCTGGCAGTGAGAAAGGGTCACTAGGCAGAGATCTGAGCCAGGGGATAAGTGTGAGAGAGAATCACTAACTGTACAATAAACATTTAAGGAAACCCCTGAAGGATGGCATGGCTGGAGCTCAGAGGAAGGAGGTGAGGGTAGATACAGATTCTGCAGGGCATTGATGACCTATGTGAGTTTTGTCCCAAGTCTGGTGAGAAGCCATAGGGGATTTTGAGCAGTGGACAGGCACGGTCCAATTTAGGTTCTTGTTGGAAACTCTGGTTTCTCTAAGAGGGAAATAGGAAGACTCAATGACAAGGCATGCAATATTTAATGGTGGCTTGAATTCAGTTAGAAACTGTGGCGGAGGAGAAAAGTGTGAGAGGTTTGTGTAATGACAATGTGGAGGTGAGAGAGGGGACAGGGAGAGAATCTACATGCACTCCACACAAGTCCAGGTTGCAGGAAAGTGTAGGAGGAGCTATAAGGGGGCAAGAAGGATCCAGAGAATAGCAGGATGGATGGAGAGAACTGAGGAAGGAGGAGAGAATATGGAAACAATGGATAGAAGAGCAATGTAGTGAAGTGAACTGGTAAAGGATTAGGATGGATGGAGAGAAGAGAGACAGGGGAGCACGATGGACAGAGAGTAAAGAGGGGATGGTTGTGGGATAAGGAGTTAGAAAGGATTGGGATGGGTGTAGGGAACTGAAGGAGGAAAGGGGTGTAATGAGAAGACTGAGAGAGGGGCAGGATAGAGGAGGAGTATGGGAGGAGCATAGTTACATGGAGATGACTGAGGGAGGAGCAGGATGGATCAACAGGTCTCCTCAGCTCTCTCCATCCATCCTTCTCCATAACTCCTACTGATCACAGCTCTCTTCCTCTTTCCTCGGGCCTCTTCATCCACCCCCGGTCCCACCTTGGACCCATACATCCACCCTGTTCTTTTCTCAATCCTTTCCAGCCATCCTGCCCCTCCCTCTGTCCTCTCCATCCTTGCTGCTCCTTCCTCCTCCTCACTGTGTCCTCTCCATCTGCCACATGCCTCCCCAGGTCTGCCTGGTCCACAGAGTTCCTCCATCTCCATTCTCCTACCATACTGATCCTGCCTCACTGCTCCATATCCATGACAATTCTCTTCTCCTGCCGTCCTTTCCAGCCATTCTGCTCCTCCCTCAATCCTCTCCATCCACCATGCTTCGTCCTCACTCCTACACATCCTGGATCAGGATGGCTGGAGACGACCACATGAGGAGGAGCATAGTTACATGGAAGGGTCTGTGAGAGGACGGGGACAGCATGCATGGAGAGGACTGAGCCAGGAGCAGCATAAATGAAGAGGATTAGGGGAGGAGCAGGGTGAAGGGAGAGGACTGAGGGAGTAACCAGCTTGACCTAGAAGACAAAGAGAGGAGATGGATGAATGGAGAGGACTTAAGGACAACAAGGACAGATGGACAAGACAGAAAGGGGAACACGAAGGGTAAGGAGGAACGAGAGTTGCGGCACTAAAAGGAGAGGACAGAGGGAGGACTGTGTGAATAAACAGAACTGAGGGAGGAGAAGGGAGGATGAGGAGGAGCCACCAGGGAGCGGACTGGACCCAGAGGGCCGAAGTAGGAGCAGGTTGGAATGAGATGATCGAGGAAAGAGTTGTATACATGCAGAATACCGAAGGGATTGTAGGAGGACTAAACCAGGCAAATGAAAAAGACTGAGGGAGGAAAGGGAAAGCAAAGGTCCTAGGGAAGAGCATGATTGATGAGGATAAATGACAGAAAATGATGTTAATATGGAAACTAAGTGCAGAGGAAAATGGATGGAGAGGACCGAGGAAGGAACACAGGAACACCACTTATGAGATGGTGCAAGGGGAGAGCACAGTTTACGGGGAGGACTGAGGGAGCTTCAGTGTGAATGACAAGCAGTGGGGAATGTGCAGTGTAGGAGAAAGGCAGGTTGAATGGGGTAGAAAGGGGGTCAATCACCCTGAACTGACAGGACTGAGGTAGGAACAGGATGGCTTTAGATGAGAAGTGTGAAGGTGAGGGAAGATAGATGGGGAGGAGTGAAAGAAGAACTGGGTGGGAAAGCAGGAGTGAGGGAGAAACAGGGTTGGATGGGGAGGACTGAGCAGGTTGGATATGAAGGAATGAGTGAGCAGCAGGGCTGGATGGTGATGCCTGGTGGAGGAACAAGAAGTATGCAGATGAGGAAAGAGGGGGAATATGGGTAGTGAACAGAATTGTGCGGGATTATCAAGACGGATGAGGAAGGAGAAAGATGGAGAGGACTGAGGGTAGAGCAGGGTGGATGGAGAAGACTGTGAGATGAGCCATTTAGATGAGCAGAAGAAAGGAAAGGGAAGGTTGATGGAGAGGACCAAAGAAAGGTCAGTTGATGAGGACTGATGACAGAGTAGGATGGAAGAAGAGTCCTGAGGGAGAAGAAGTGATGGAGAGGGGTGAGGAGATGATGAGGAGAGTGAGGACAGAGGAATGAAGCAGGTGAGTGAAAGTTAGAGGGGTGAGCAAGGCCGAGGAGAAGGTGTGAGGGAGGATCAGGTTTAGTGGAGAGGACTGAGGGAGGAGCAGGATGGACCAAGAGGGCTGATCCAGGAGCTGGGTGGATGGACAGGAGGCCTCAGTACACTCCATCATCCTGCTCCCCCAACTCCCCTCCTAACCTCAGACCTTCTTATCTTACAGCCTTCTCTGTCCAGCCATGCTCTTACCTCAGTCCTCTTCAACCTGCTGCTATTGCCATCTCAGTCCTCTCCATCCCTCCTGCTCCTTCTTCAATCCTCTCCTCCTACTGCTCTGTCCTCACTCCTTCCTCTGTCCTCTGCATCCACCATGACACTCCATTGCCCCTCCTCATCCACATTGCTCCTCCATCCCTTTTCCTTTCCATATGGCTCCTCCCTAATTGCTCCTCAACATCAACTCTCCTTCCTCTAGGACCTCTCTAACCATTATACTCCCTCCTCAGTCCTCTTCATCCACCATGCTTTTTTCTAACTCTTCCACATCCTTATTCAGGGTGGTTGGAGGGGATCATATAAGGAGAAGTATAGAGGAGTGGGCATGAGAATCCAGCATCATAGATGGAGAGAACCTAGGGATAATGATGGATGGAGAAGGTTGAGGGAGCATCAGGATGGATGGAGAGGACTGGAGGTAGGAGAATATTGGGAGAAGATAACCATGGGAGGAGCAGGTTGTATGGGGATTAACTGGGGGAAGGCGTAGATTGGGAAGCAATGTCTGAGGAAAGAGCAAGATGGAAGGAGAGGGCTGTGGGAGGGACACATTGGGATAAGAGGACTGAGGGAGGATCTGATGAGTAAAGAGGTCTGAGGGAAAAGCAGGATAAATGGAAAAGGATGAGGGAGGATCACAAGGATGAAAAGGACTGGGGCGGAGTAGGATAAGAGATAGGGAGGATGGCTGGAGAAGACCAAAAGAGGAAATCGAGGGAGAAGCGGAATGATTGAGAGGAATGAGAGAGGAGCAGGATACAGGGAGAGGAGGGAGGGAAGAGGAGGGATGGGAAGAATGAGGGTGATGACTATTGGGAATAGACATCTGAGGAAGTATCTGGAGGCATAGAGAGGGTGAAAGGAACAGCAGGATGGATTTAGAGGACTGAACAGGATGAATGGAGAGGACTGACAGATGAGTTGAGGGATGGAGAAGACTGAGAGAGGATCAGGATGGATTTGACAGGACAAAGGGACAAACAGGATGGTTGAAGGGGAAGGGGAAGAATAGGAAGAATGGAGAGGAGGAGGTTATGGAAAAGATTGGGAGGAAAAGACAGGGTGAGGGAGACACAAATTTGGAGTGAGGTGGAGTTAGGGAGGAGCAAGTTGGATGGAGGGAGAAGGATGGATGGAGAGAAGTGAAAGAGGAACAGGATGGATGTAAAGGAATGAGAGAGGATCGGGATGTATGTACAGGACTGGGGTGAGGAACAGATTAGGAGGAGAGGACTGAGAAGGAACAGATTATTTGAGATAGCTAGAGGAGGAGAATATTAGATGTAGAGAACTGAGAGAGAAATAGGATGGATGGAGAGGACTGGGGTGAGGAAGAGATTGGGAGAGAAGACTGGTGAGGAGCAGGATGGATGAAGAGGAATGGGGAGGATCAGTAAAGATGGAAAGGATGAGGAACAGATTGGGAAGACAGGACTGAAGGAGGAGCAGGATGGATGATGGAGAGGAATAGGGGAGAAACACAAATTTGGGGTGAGGGTGTGTGAGGGAGGGTCAGGTTGGGTTGAGAGGACTGAGAATCAGGATGCATAGGAAGGAATGAGGGAGTCAGGATGGCTGGAGAGGGTGGATGGAGGAAGAGACTGGAATACGAGGACTAAAGAATAAGCAGAATGGCTGATATGACTGAAAGAGGATCAGGATGGATAGAGAGGGCTGAGAGGGGAACAGAATGGATGCAGAGGACTGAGTCCAGAGCCAGATGGATAGACAGGCCAGCTCAGTCCACTCCATCCATCTTGCTCCTCCAACATCCCTCATCACCACAGCCCTTTCTTTTCTTCTAGCCCTCTCCATTCAATGTCTTTCCTCAGGCTTCTCTATCCATCCTGCTCCTCCATCACGCCTCCTCTTCATAGCCCTCCTTCTTCAGTCCTCTGCATCCAGCCCTGCTCCTCTCTCAGTCTTCTCCATCTATTCTGCTCCTCGCATCAGTTCTCTCCATCATTCCTCAAAATAGCGCTTTCCCTTCTTCAGTCCTCTCTGTACAGCCTTGTTCTGCTCTCAGTCCTCTCCATCCATCCTGCACCTACCTCAGTCTTGTCCATTTGTACTGATTCATTCTTACTCCTTCTTCTTTCCTCAATGTTGACATAATGACATAATCCTTCATTCCTTCTCATTATCCACATTTCACTTCCACACTGCTCCTCCTTCACTACTCTTCATCCACAACAACCCTTTATCCACTCACTTCTCTCCTACCATCCTACATCTCCCCCGCCCCGCAGTACTCTCCATCCACCATGCTTCTTTCTAACTCTTCCACATCCTTGTTCAAGGTGGGTGGGAAGAAATATATGAGGAGAAGTGTAGAAGAGTGAGTGTGAGCATGGAGCACCATGGATGGAGAGGATTGAAGGAGGAGAAGGGTGGATAGAGAAGAATGAGGGAGGGTTAGGATGGATTAAGAGGACCAGGGGAAGTACATATTGAAAGTAGACATCTCAGGGAGTAGCAGGATATACAGAGAGGACTGAATGAAGAATTGGATGGATAGAAAGGACTGAGGGAGGAGCAGGGAAGATGGAGAGGACTGATGGAGCTGCAGGATGGATTGAAAGTACTAAGGGAAGTAGGAACATGGTAGAAGGAGAGGAGTGGATAAGAATCAGTATGGATGGAGAGGACTCAGAGTAAGGAACAGATTTGGAGGAAAAGAATGAGGGAAGCACAAGACAGATAGCCAGGAATGAGGAATAAACAGAAATGTGTAGGCTGAGGAGGAGTTAGGGAGGAGCAGGTTGGGTGGAGAAAATTGAGGGAGGAGCAAGATGGAAGAACAAAAGTGTGGAAGGACCAGGATATATGGTGAGGAATGAGAAAGTTTTGGATATGTGTAGAGGACTGGGGGTGGGGGACATAATAGGAAGAGAGGACTGAGGGAAGAGCAGGATGGATGAACAATAGAGAGGGAGGATCAGGATGGGTGGAGAAGACTAATATGAGAAATATTTTGGGAGAAGAATATTGAGAGAGGAGCAGGACAGAATGAGAGAACCAGGAGAGGAACAAACAACTAAGGGAGGAGCAGAAGTGATAAAGATGAATGAAGGAAAATCAGGATGGATGGAGAGGACTGGAGGAGGAACAGATTGGGAGGACAAGATGAGGAGCAGGGTGGATGGAGAGGACTGTGGGGAGGAGCAGACTAGAAAGAGAGGTCTAAGAGAAGAGCAGGATGGATGGAGGAGTGTGAAGGAGGAGCAGGATGGGAGGAAAGGACTAAGAGAGGAACACACTGAAATGAAAGGACTCCATGGAAAGAACTGGGAAAGGAGTAGGATAGATAAAGAGGAATACGAGAGGATCAGTAAGGATTCAAAAGACTGGGATGAGGAACAGATTGGAAGAAGAGGACTGAGGTAGGAGCAGAATGGGTGGAGAGATATGAAGGAGGAGCAGGATGGATGGAGAGTAGTGAGGAAGAAATAGAATGGATGTCAGTACTTGAGGGAGGAACAGATTGGAAGAGAAAACTGAGGGAGAAGCTGGGTGAGAGGAGAGAACTGAGGAGAACTGATAAAGAGGACTGAGGGAGGAGCAAGCAGGATGGGATGTACTGAGGGAGGAGCAGGATAAATGAAGAGGACTTGGGGGAGAACAGATTGGGAAGAAAAAACTGAAGGAAGACCAGGAGGGGTGTATAAGTACAGGAGAAATGAAAATTTTTTTTTTGTAAGGAGGAGTAGGATGGATGGAGAGGACTGAGCCAGGAGCTAGATGGATAGACAGGTCACCTCTGTCCTCACTATTCGTTCTGTTCCCCCAACACCCCTCACCCCCACAGCCCTCCTTCTTGTCTTACAGATCTCTCCATCCATTCCTGCTCGTACCCCAGTCCTCTCCACCCATTCTTCTCCTCTGTTAGTCCTCCCTCACCGTAACCTTTTTTCAGTTCTCTCCATCCACCCGGCTCCTCCATCATTCCTCATCTTCCACCTGGCTCCTCCATCATTCCTCATCATCATAGCCCTCCTTCTTCAGTCCTCTCCATCCAGCCCTGTTCCTCTCTGTTCGCTCTATCCATCCTGTTTCTCCATCATTCGTCTTCATCATATCCCTCCCTCTCCTTTTTCATTCCTCAGTTCAGTCCTGCTTCTCCCTCAGTCCTCTCCACCCTAATGCTCCATCCTCACTCCTTACTCTCCCCTCTACATTGACCATGACCCTCCATCATGCCTCCTCATCACATTGCTCCTCCATCCCTTTTCCTTTCCATACTGCTCCTCCATCACTGCTCCTCCAATAAAACAACCCTCTTTTTCATTCAGTCCTTCCTAACCATCCTACTCACACCTCAGTCTTTTCACCCACCATGTTTCTTCCTAGATCTTCCACATTCTGTTTCAGGGTGATTGGAGAGGATCATATGAAAAGAAACAGAGAGGAGTGGGCATGAGCATTGAGCAGCATGGATGGAGAGGACTGAGGGAGGAGGAGGATGAAGAGGGATGAGGGGGAATGAGGAGGTGGAGAGGACTGGATGAGAAAGAGATTGAGAGAAGATTACTGGGGGAGGAGAATAATGAATGAAGAGGTCTAAGGAAGTGCTAGGATTAGTGCAGAGAACCAAGGGAAGAGCAGGGTGGGAAAATAGCGCGGATGGGGAAGCAGGATGTATGGAGAGAACTGAGGGAGGAACAGAATGGAAGGAGAAAACTGAGAAGGAGGATAGATGGAAAGGAATGAGAGGATCAGGACTGATAGAGAGGGGTGAGGTGAGGAAGAGATTGGGAGGAGAGGACTGAAGGAAGAGCAGGATGGATGGAGAGGACTGGATGAGGAGTAGATTCAGTTGAGAGGGCTGAGTGATGAGAGGGAGAATGGAGAGGACTGAAGGAAAAGCCCGATGGATGTAGAGGACTGGAGGTAGGAGAAGATTGGGAGGAGAAGACCAATGGGAGGAACAGGGTGAGTGGAAAGGACTTGGAAAAAGTACAGATTGGGAGATACGTGAGGGAAGCACTGGATGGATGTAGAGGAGTGAGGGAGAAATAGAAATTTGGGGTGAAAAGGATTGAGGGAGGAGTAGGATGAATAGAGAAGAATGAGGGAGGATTGGTTAGGAGATGACTGGGGGAGGAGCAGGATTGATAGAGAGGAGTGAAGGAGGACCAAGATGGATGAAGAGGACTGGGAGCAGACCAGATTGGGTGGAAAGGACTGGATGGGAAACAGACTGGGAGAAGCACACTTACGGAGGAGCAGGATGGGAGGAGAGGGTTAAGGGAGAGAAGGATGGATGGAAAGGACTGTGGGAGGAGCAGGATTTATTGAGAGGACTGAGGTAAGATCAGGATGGATGGAGGAGACTGAGTGAAGGAACACATTGGGAGGAGAGGACTAAGGGAGGAACTGAATGGAAGGAGAGGAATGAGGGAGGATATAGTGATGGATGGAGATGACTGGGAGAGGAACAGATTGGAACAAAGATATTGATGGATTGATATAGGAGTGGAATGTTAGGAGAGGTCTGAGGGAGGAGGTTGAAGAGATCTGAGGGAGAGCTGGAGGGACAGAGAGGACTGATGGATGGACAAGTCACCATCCATCCTGTTTCTCAACACTCCTACTTGCCACAGCCCTTCTTCTCTCACAGGCCTCTCTATCTAGACTTGCTCTTACCTAAGTTCTATTCATACATTATGATCCTCTCTCAATCCTCTCCATCCATCCTTCTCCCACCTCAGTCCTCTCTATCCATCCTGATCCTCCTTCTTCTTCCTCTCCATCCATCCTGCTTCTTTCTGTCCTCTTCATCCACCATGCCCCTCTTCCTCATTTGCATTTATCTTTCATCTCCTTTCCTTTACACACTGCTCCTTCTTCATTTCCCCTCATCCACAACAATCTTCTTTCCAGGTAGACATCTCCAACCATACTACTCCCACCTTGGTCCTCTCTATCCACCATGCTGCCTCCTGACCCTTCCACATTTGGGATCAAGAACTGAAGGTTGAATAGGTTCAAGGGAAAGAACTGAGGGAGGAGCAGAGTCATTGAAGAAGGACCAAAGAAGCCAGATGCCTGGAGACAACTGCAAGGAACATAGGGTTGAATTAGAGGAATAAATCAAGTGGATGCAGAGGACAATGTGGGAGTGGGAGTAACAGGGATGGAAAGGTCCTAGAGAAGGACGAATGATGCAAATGGAGAAAACTGAGCAAGGAGGACAATGAGTGGAGAAGACTGAGGGATGTTGCTCTTTTTATGAGTTGGCATGATGGAAGGGAGCTGTTGATAGGAAGGACTAAGGGAGGATCACTGTGAATGGAATACAGTGAGAATTTTTGTGGGTGAGGAATTATGGAGGAGCAGGAGGTGGGTATAGTGGACTAAAGGAAGAGCAGGTTTTATGGGTAAGGATGAAGGAGAACAGTCTGAATAGAGAGGACTGAGGGAGGAACAGGATTGCTTTTAGATGAGTAGTGTGAAGGTGAAGGAGGAGAGATGGGAAGGAGAAGCCTGGAAGGAAAGCAGGAGGGAGGGGGAAATGGGGCTGGGTGGAGAGGAGCACAACAGGAGCAGGTTGGATATGAAGGGAGTGAGCAGCAAGTTATGGCTGATGGAGGGGCAGGATGTGTGCGGATGAAGAAGAGGGAGGATGAGGGTGAATGAAGATGTATGAGGAGTAATGAAGAAGGAGGAAGATTGGAGAGGAGTGAGAGTAGAGCAGGGTGAATGGAGAGGAATGAGGGATGGGCCAAGTGGATGGGCATGAGTGAGGGAAGGGAAGGGTTGATGGAGAGGCCAGCAGAATATCAGAGTCTACAAAGAGGACTGGAGAAGGTGTCAAGAGTAGTGAGCATGGAGCAGTCGAATGCAGAGAGCTGAAGGAGGAATTAGCTGAACTGAGAGGAATGTGCAAATAGCAGGGTCGATGCAAAGGATAGAGCGAGGAGCAGTGTGGGGGGTGAGGACACATGGACTTCCTACTCAATGAGAGCGTGTGAGGCCTCAGAGAGTTGCAGGCTATCTGGAGAGGTCTGAGGTAGGAACATGGTAAAGGGAGAGGACCGAGGGAGGAACAGCATGGATTAGGAGAGGGAGGCGAGGACTAGATGGACAATACGGAAAGAGGAGCAGGTTGGATGTGGAGTGCTGATGAGGAATGTGGGGTGAAGGATGGTGGATGGAGAGGATTGAGGCAGGAGGGGCATGGATGAGTAGGAGCGAGGGAAGTTCAGAACAATGGAGAGGTCGGAGGGATGAGGATGGATTTAGAGGACTGAGGGAGGTGCTGGGTAATCAGTGTAGTCCTGGGGCAGGAGCAGTATGGATGCAGAGGGAGATGAGGGAGGAGGGAGGAGTCAGATGAGGATTGAGGGAGGAGTCAGATGGAGGGAGATGACGGAGGGAGGAGCAGTGTGGATGGGGAAGACCTAAGGAGTTGCCAGGGTGACAAGGCAGAGTGAGGGAGGTGGCAGATAGAGGGCAGGACTGAAGGGAGAGCAGGCACAGGGTGGATGTTGGGGACTGAGGGAAGCAGAGCCTGGATGGTGAGTACTGAGGGAGGGACAAGATGGACTTGGGGAGGATGAGGGAGGAGCAGGATGTTTGTCAATGAGTAGGAGGAGTCAGGAAGAATCGGTGTGTAAGATAGTACTCTGTGGGGAATGGGGTGAATGAGGAGAAATTAGGGAGGAGCAGGATGGACAGAGAAGACTGAGGAGTGAGGGAAGAGTAGGCTGGATGGTGAGTACTGAGGGAAGACTAGGTTTGCTGTGGATGAAGAGGAGTGAGGGAGGCTCAGGGGTCATGGAGAGGACTGAAGCAGGAGCATGGTTAGAGGTGTGAGGAAGGACGGAGAGCACTGGGGGAGGAACAGGGTGTATGAAGAGGACCTAAGGGATGAGCGGGGTGGATGGGGAGGACTGCGTTTGGAGCAGTAAGGGGGGATCAGGGTCAATGAGGAGGACTGATGGAGGAGAGGAGCAGCGTGGATGTGGGAGACAGGGAGAAGGAGGGTGGATAAGGAGGAGTGAGGGTCCCGCAGGGTGAACTGAGAGGACTGAGGGAGAATCGGGGTGTAAGAGTGATGGAGGAGCTGGGTGGGTGGAGAGGACTGAGAGAAGAGCAGATTGGATGGGGAAGACTAAAGGTGGAGCAGGGTTGAGGAGGCAGAGGGAGGGAGGGGAGATCAGGGCCTTGATAAGGTTTCAGCAGATGTCCCTCACTTCAGGTGACTTTAGTCCTCCTGTTTGTAAAGTGGAGATAGAAGGTAGAACAAATGGTCTCTTTGGCCTGTGCCAGGTTTTCCTCAATGCTAAGGGTTGTGACCTTCACTGTGAAGGGCAGACCTTGAAGCGCCCTCTAAGAATCTGGAAGCAGTAAGGTGAGCCTTATTCCAGGTCAGCATCCCCCTTATCCAGCCCTTCTCCAGTGAGGACCTAGGGGCCTGGGCTGGTGGGAGATGAGCTCCTCTGGCAGACCCCATATTGAGTCCCAAGAGCAGAGTCTGACAATCAGCCTTCTCCAAGCATCAACTAAATGCTTCCTCTCCATGTGCTACTTCCTTCTGTCCCTGCCGGAATGTATCTAGGCAGCTCCTTTGCTTAAGAACTCAGACTCCAGTTCACCATCTGACTGACCTCAACAGGACCCATTCGGTGGCTTTGTGCAAATGAGAAAAAAGCAGGTCTTCTTCAGGTGGAATCAGCCTCTCAACAGAGCTCACCTAGTGGCAACCTGAACGTGAATTCAGTTTTAGTCTGTCATTCATCAGCCAGACGTCACATGCAGTGAACAACCTGTACAGCTAACTCAGAGGACCTCACTCTAAAAATGACGGAGACTGTGGCTGGAGCTGAAAACATATCTGGGCATTGAGGCAAAGAAGGCATGAAGAACTGGCCTTAAATTCCAAAGGGGGATGTTTGCAAGAGTGGGGTAGGGATGAAGTTCTCCTGCCCCTTTGGATAACTCCCCTAGGAAGACCTGGTTCTACAGGAAAAGTCAAAGAAAGCTTATAGAAGATAAAAAATCTTGGTGGGTTAGAAGTCATCTATTTAGACTGGATATAATACCTGGGGGAGAGGGGCTGGCTAGGCAAGTGATTGCTCATTAAGGTACCAAAATGTTTATGGTGGTTTCTTTCTTTAGTTTGTAATATGCATACATATATCTGTGTGTTTGGTTTTTGGAGATGAAACCCAGGTCCTCAAGCAGGCTAGGCAATCATCCTACCACTGAGCTACATCTCCAGACCTTTTGAGATAGGGTCTTGCTATGTTTCCCAGTCTGATCTCAAACTCACAATGCACCTGCATCGGCCTCCAGAGTAGCTGGGATTACAGGCATGCACTGCTGCACCTGTTTCATCTGTGGGGCTTTTACCTTTAAATATTTGAAGGATTTTTTTAGAATAAAAAATAAGATGGTTATTTTGGTTTGAAAAACAAATACACAGTCTATGTCAGCTATGTCTGCAGAGTCTGTGAGCACCCTCTTTCCCCTACACAGTTCTTGATTCCAATCTAAGAAGTTTACACTTGCTAACTGGATGGGGAACCCTAGACACATCTCCACAGGAGAGTACTAGGGTCAGGTATGGATGCTAGAACTATCCCTCTAGTTATCTCAGGGTGGTGATCTGGTTGGGAGGCTCAGGAAAGCAGACAGACCCATCAGGAGGCTCCTACCTAAGCCAGGGAAGACAAGATACAGTAGAATTGAAGAAAAAAGAATCTGGGTCAGGACTTGTGGATCCTGGAGGAGGAGAAGAGAAACAAAAATTTCCTAATTTCTGGCTCAAGTCACTGAGCAGCAAATTTTAGAAGACAGAGAACCCCGGAGAGGAGAGGGATGTGACTACTTTGTGAGCCATTGGTGAGTGGGAGGAAACAGAATGTGGGGCATCCCTGTGAGCTCAGGATTAAAGTCCCTTGGCCATTCCCTCCCACCCCCTGTATCCCCCCTGCAGACACAGAGCTAAATGGCAGAGACTTGGCTGCTCCTTGGGTCCCATGGTGACTGCCTCAAGTGAAATCCCCTCAAGAGTAGCTCTCTTTGTGGCCTAGGCCACTCTCCCAGGCTCCTCAAAGAGGCCGCCTGCTCTCCCTTCCCCAATTACCTAGAGCGGCCATGGCTCCAGAGGACAAGGTGGCTCCCTTTGGCCACTGCCAGGAGCCCAGATAGATCTGGAGTCAGGCTGGCTTGAGACTGTAGCTTTCTTGCTGTAACTGAGCAAGTTACTTCCTCTCTTAGCCTTTGGTTCCCCATTTTTTTGCAGGACTAGTGATAACTCCCAATCCTTGGCCTTAATACGTTAATGTTTGTCCAACACACACACACACACACACACATACACACACACACACACACAGAGCATGTGAAGCTACTGTGTAGACACTCATGAGTCACCCAGTCTTGCAAAGCATAAGTGTGATAATATCAGGTGCCCGCTCTGTCCTTGAGCCTGACCTTTTGAGCCCTGATCCATCTGGTGGAAAGGGAACCCAACATTTTAATGCCCCTGCTTCAAGGCTGATTGATTTGGCCTGTCTCTCTCTTCTACTTACCCAATACCTAGTGGGTGGAGTCCCCAGAAGAATTGATCCCGAGTGGGAGGCAAGGCCTCGGGGCCTTGGGTGTAAACCTTAGAGCTGGGGTGAGGCAGAGCTGCAGTTTGAAAGGGACTTACTGAAGGCTGCAGGCCGGGCCCACCTTCAGCCACAATGACAGGAAGTGGAGAGGGCTGAGAGGGGGCTACTAGAGACCGCTCAGTCCTACAAGCCTCCATGGCAGTGTGGTTGGGAATCCTGGGCAGCAGACGCTGCCAAGGCAGGAAACCCAGCCCAGAGCCCTTTCCCCCAGCCACCTAGTCCCTAGGCCACTGCTCCTCACTGGCTCTCCTCCCCAAGCCCCAGCTGCCCAACGCCCCACACATAAAGTAGGACGATAAGGACCTCTTTCAAAGCAATGTCTGGAGGCTCCTGTGGCTTGCTCCAGAAAAAGTGACTATGGAGTCACCTGGTGTATTCCAGGCACAGGGCAAAATTTGGGAATATTAAAACACTCTTGTACAGAGACCCTCCCTGGGTTCACAGGACAGCTCAACCCCTCCTGTGGCTCTGCACCCGGACATGGAAACAAGTTCTCAGGTCCCCCCAGTGCAGGCAAGGGACAAGCTTACCTGACAGGACTTGGGAGAACAGACCAGCTCAGCTCCACCCTGCCCTCAAGTGACCTTGAGCAAGGTACCAACCTCGTAGAGCCTCCCCTTCTCAAGTGTGAAATGGAGTTACCTTCCTCATGGGGTGGGTGCAGGATTAAAGTGCTCTGTCCAACTCTGACACATGGAAAGGTCAAAACTGGCCATTCTGATGAGGCTACTGCTGCTGCTGTTGATGATGGTGATGGTGATAGGGGTCCTGTGGGGGAGGGGCACTCTACTGTCCCCCCCATTGTCTATTCAGCCCCTCCTCTCTCTCTGAGGGGAGAAGACACCTCCCTAGGCCTAAAGAGTGGGGAGCCTTGGTGTACCCCCCATCTCACATGCCCCCTTAGCAATCCTGCCCTTTGCTGCACAGAGACTTGATGGAGCGTGCCCTGGAGCCCCAGCCACAACTTGTTTCAGCTTCAAGATCCTGCAGTGCTGCCCTGCTTGAGTGCCCTCTCACATGCATTGCCTTGCAGTTTCCCCTGCCAAGAACCCCTTACTTCTCCATTTATGAGAATTTCTGATCTGTACCCTTATCAGGTGTCCTCCACCCCCCACCCTGTCCACCTCTACCTTTGGTCCCTCTCCAGAAGCACATCTGAACATGTGGGAGGATGTGGCCTCACAGCCCCACCTAGGTTGACCAAGGAGGACTAGGCTGATATGGCCTCCTGCCTGAGCTCTGGCCCAGTGACAAGGGTCAGTGTTCAGCTCATGGCAAGGGTCAGGGGTCCTTCTGTGATGATGATCCAGTTGAGTCTGTGACAATAATAGAATTTACATTTCCCCTGGAATGAGGGTTGGTCATGATAAGGGGTAGGACGAAGCCCAGGAGTGTATGCTCTGATTCTGCTGTCTGTTCAGAAGGTCCCCTGGCACTCTGAAGGGGCTCCTCCCTGCCTCAGGTGCCCTGAGGGTCTGAATGAGAGCAGCTGGACCCTGGCAGCACCAGGAGTCAGTGGGAATAGGACTGTAATCTGCCTTGTGCCCAGCACAGAGGCAGCCAGGCCCCTGTGGCCTGCTCCAGGGACTAGTCCTCCTCCTGGTCTCAGCCTCTCTCCTCCCTGCTCTTCTCTCCCGTCTAGGCCGCAACGTGAGCCGCAGCTGCACAGATGAGGGCTGGACACAGCTGGAGCCTGGCCCCTACCCTATTGCCTGTGGCTTGGATGACAAGGCATCAAGTTTGGATGAGGTGGGCCTCAGTGCACCCTCCCCCCACCCCCAGCTCACCTCAGCCCACCCATGCTCCTTTCGGCCTCCCCTGAGGTTGCCATGTGTGCAGGAGCTGGACTCCTGGGACCCGCCCTCCAAGACTCCCTCTCCAAGCATGGGTTTCTGGAGACTCATCCCCTCAATCCCCCTGACCGGGTGCATTGCAGGTGAGGGTGGTTCATGAGGACAGCACACAGGAAGCTGTCCCCAGTAGAAGAAGCTGAAGCAGTAACCACAAGCTAGGCCACCCCACTGTCTTGAGGGAGCCCGGTTCCACCCTGGGGGTAGCACGGCAAGCAGATACCATCACCCTATTGTGACCAGATGGAAATTGAGGTGCAAAAAGAACCAGCCTCAGATACCCAACATCACATCAGGGACAGGATAGGAAAAGGGCACATTGTCCTCAGTCTGAGGACAGGGATCTGTCCCTGAAGCAAGTAGAGCACAGGTAGTCTCTGTAGAGATTTGAGGAACCACTGGGTAATATGGATGTGAAGGCTGGATGATAACAGTAGTCCTTAGCTAAAAGCCCCTCACTGCTTTGGGGTGTAAACATCCCTGTGGGTCTGTGATGACATCTGCCCCAAGACACCCCATCAGACAGCTTTCGTGTCTCTGAAGAGAGTAGTAATTTCCTGAAAGGCTTCTAAAGCCTATCAGAGCCTTTGGCCCTAACTCCCCAGAATCCCTCTTAACCCCTTACCTCTCCTTAGGCATAATGTGGGTCATGGAGGAGAAAGTGGGGCTCACCAAGAGACTGTCACTCTGCATGTGTGTCCATAGGGAGGGCACTGAGGGAGGGAGCCAAGTGAGAAGCCTTGGGATCCAGTGTTGTCCTGTCTCCTACAGAAAGGCTAGATTTTTCTCACCCTGCTGCCCCCAAATACTGGGAACCCATGGGAAATTACGCCCCGTATCTTCTTTAACATTCTGCACTCCCTGTGTGCCTCCCCGAGCTACATAGAAAGAGGGCTTCATGTGCAGGTCTGAAAGGACAGCAGCCTTGGTCTCCTGGGGCCCGGAGCCCAGAGTTGGCACAGCAGGGCCAGACACATGACTGAAGAATGAATGAATCAACAAGTGGAATGTGTGAGGTCTCCATTCTGTCCCTCACTGACACATCCCTCTTGAAGAGAGGGAGTGACTTCAACCTTCACCACACCCCGGGACATGGTTCTGTCCTGGAAACTGAAGGGGGTTGGTGTTAGGGGGTTGGTGGCACAAAGGGCACTGCTCAGCTCTTCTTGGGAGCCCTGGGCCACAGCCTCCTCATCTGCCAGGGTCCAGCAGGCAGAGTGTAGAGCCCCTAGGTGAGCCCACCTTGCCCCCGACCCAAGATCCTTGCCTGCCTCCCTCCAGCAGCAGCAGACAATGTTCTACCACTCCGTGAAGACTGGCTACACTATCGGCTACAGCCTGTCCCTTGCCACGCTTCTGATCGCCACCGCAATTTTGAGCCTGTTCAGGTAAGACCCCGTCTGGGCATTAGGCCTCAAAGCAGTCCCAACGAGTATCATTCCCATGGTTGAGCCCAGCCTCTGCACTGTCAAACCCCAAGCTAGTTCACAGTCCCTGTCCCAGCCCTCCTCAGAGGCCAGCCTCCTCTGGATGGCAGGTGGTCAAGATGTGCCATCTGCTGCAGCCTAAGTCACCCACAGGATGGCCTATAGCTGTAGATATGGCACCAGAGGTTGGGTACACCCTGGCTGAGGCTCCTTGGATGCACAAAAGAGTGGGGTTCATGAAGTTGGGCCCCATGAAGTTTGGGATGGGACCCCCTTGGAGGCCAGACCTGTACTCTAGAGCCCACATGCTTCTCAGCCCCACCCCTTTAATCAGAGCACAGGTCCATGTTGGCTGGGATGAGTGTCCGAGGTCTTTCCAGCCTCCCTTAATCTGCCTGCCCCATGCAGGAAGCTCCACTGCACGCGGAACTACATCCACACGCATCTCTTCGTATCCTTCATCCTGAGGGCTGCTGCCGTCTTCATCAAAGACTTGGCCCTCTTCGACAGCGGGAACTCAGACCACTGTTCTGAGGGCTCGGTGAGGACTCTGCCCTGGCCCGCTCCCTCAGTCTTGCCTTCATCTTTAATCATGTGAATCTCCTCTTCCTCCCTACTTCTCTCCTCTCCCTTCCCTCTCCCTCCCTCCTCCTACCCTGCCCTCCTTCCCTCTTCTTTCTCACTCTGTCTTTCTCTCCAGGAATGGCCAACCCCTCTACCCAACTCCTTAATAGCTCCTCAAATCTCACTCCTCTCCCAGCACCCTACAGACCTTTCCTGCCAGTGAGCAACACAGGTGGAAAGCAGAACATCTCACAGCCACAGCCTAGGGCCTACACCCTACCTCCACTGCTAACATTCTGTTGGCCTTGAAAATTCCCTGCCTTAGTTTCCCCATCTGCACAAGAACTTCCAAGATTCCTCCAACTCCATCCTCTGCCATCTGCAACAGGGCTCTGCTCACCGTGCCACCCTTCCTACTCCCCACCCTCTCCTCTTGCCATCTGGACTCCATCCAAACACTGTTCTGAAGCCTTCCTCTTCTGTTCTTCCCCTGCCCTCGGTCTAGTTCTGGACCTTCCTGTGGAGGGGAGGTTAAGGGAGCCTCTAGGGAACTAATTGCTAGTCGCTAATTGCTAGTCACTCCAAGTGATTCTGGGCCAAAGACCCCTCTCTGGGTGTCCCTGTCCTGGGACAGAGAGCTTGAGAGTAGCCCTAGCTCTGTCCCCGTCCCTTGTGATCAAGGACTCATTGTTTCGTGAGTGATCCAAGAGAAAGTCCCTAATATCAAGAGTCAGCAATACCTTCCCCCAAGGAATGAACCTATGATGGTGGAATCTCAGGTATCTCAAGAAGAAGGGAAGAAAACCCAATGTTCATTTCACAAGGTGGGGACCAAGTGCAGTAGGGACCTCAGAGCCTGGGGAGCAGCCTGTGGCCTCCAGCACACTTGCTGAGGATAATTGTGAAAACTGTCTTCCCAGTTCATTTTATTAGCAGCCCTGGGAAACTTTTCTATGGCTAAGGAAAAGCACAGAAAATTGTCCTGTTAAAGAACTGAGTATGCTTGTTGTAAAGCTAATGATGGGGAAAGGTAGGGAAGCAAGCACACCTTGCAGCTGGAGGGACAGAAATGTGGCCTAAGGAAGGACTTCCCATCCCTAGGGAGGGAATATGAAGCTCCTCTCTGAGGATATCTCAAAACCAAGGGAATGAGAAAGAAGGGTGGGAACCTATATTCTGGGTACAAGGAAGTAGAAGAGAAGGGTAGCTTTAAGCCCTGGCTCACAAGCATCTTGGTTTCATCTGAAATAGAGACTGTTTCTGGGAGGGGACAAAAGGCCCAGAAGACTTTCCAGTCATGCCAGATGGGCCACCCAGAATCCACTGATTGCTCTACTCAAGGGTCTCCCTGACTCCTTCATTGTCCTTACCTCCCTGGGGAACCCATTCATCCAGTAGCTCCATTGGCCCCCAGAGAAATGGCCACCCCTTCCCTCTTTTTCTTTTGCTCATTTCTACTTCTTTCTCCTCTACCTTCTTCTCAGTCCCAGTCTCTCCTCCACACTTCCTTGGCCCCACTCCACAGTCCACAGCCTGCACCCCCAGGCAGTCAGTAGACTCCTGAAAACTCAAGCAAGACTTTGCCCTCATATTTCTCCCAGCTACTTTCAGTCCTAATTGGAATAAGATGAATGCGTGGGGACAGAGGATGGGAAGGGGATGGGATGGTGGGTGAATGGGTAAATGGTAAATGGGTCCATGGGCAGAAAGAGAGATGGATTAAGTAAGGAAGATTGAAGAGATGATGGGTGAGGGGTAGGAGGGTAGGCAGGTGGAGGAATGGATGCATGAGTGGGTTGATGGGTGGATGGATAGGTGAAAGGATGGCTAGCTGGGTAAGTGGGTAAGGTTGGTAGATGAATGGAGAGAGATATAGGCAAGTGAGGGAATGGATTGATGGTGGGGAAGATGAATAGATGATAGATGAATGCATGGATAGCAGATGAACAGATGACTTGGTGACAAATGTCTAATGGGTGCGTAAATGGATGGACAATTAAAATTGCTGACTTGCTGGGTGCAGTGGCGTAAACCTATAATCTCAGCAGCTCAGAAGACTGAGGCAGGAAGATCTTGAGTTCAAAGCCAACCTCAGCAAAAGTGCTTCAGTGAGATCTTGTCTCTAAATAAAATACAAAATAGGGCTAGGGATATGGCTCAGTGGTCGAGTGCCCCTGAGTTCAATCCTGGGACCCACCCCCCAAAAAGAATTGCTAATTTATCTCAAAGCATCAGATGATCTAAAATCAGGAATGGTGGGAAAATCACCAGGTACATTCTAAAACAACAAAGAGATTAAGTTAGCTAGGCCACAACTTGTTTGTCCCTGCCCCTGAGCAGAATTATGGGTAATAAGGGATCCCTGCTAGCCCTAATGAACCCCCTTTTTCTCCTCCCTGCAGGTGGGCTGTAAGGCAGCCGTGGTCTTTTTCCAGTACTGTGTCATGGCCAACTTCTTCTGGCTGCTGGTGGAGGGCCTCTACCTGCATACCCTGCTTGCCGTCTCCTTCTTCTCCGAGCGGAAGTACTTCTGGGGGTACATACTCATCGGCTGGGGTATGGTACCAGGGAGGGCTGTCAGGCTGGGAACAGAGGGGGCAAGGCCTGGGAAGTTCACTGGGGGAGGGTGCCAGCCCAACCCACAGTCTTAGTTGCTGCCTACAAGGATCTTGACCAAGGATAATAAAAGTTACTGGAATATCTGACCCTGGGACAGGAGCCCTTAGGCTGCAGATGCAACTGGGGTAACTCTGAGGGACAGATCAGCTTTCCATTTTCTCTTTAGTCACTGTCACATGCAGAGCCACTGCTAATCTGCAAGATGCCTATCAAAATTAGAAAAAGACTGTCCCTCACGGTGGGACACAGCCCTATGGACACACAACTTTGCCACCTTGAGCATCTTTGCACAAGGAAAACCCCTTGCAACCACAGACAGCAGCCCTGAACCACACCCTTTTCTCTCACCCCCTTCTCTCTGGTTCTTTGCCCTAAATCTCTCCCTCGGTTCTTCTACCCTTGCTTCCTGTGCCCTCTCCTCTCTTTCTCTCTCCTTTGTCCCTGACAGGGGTGCCCAGCACATTCACCATGGTGTGGACCATCATCAGGATCCAGTTTGAGGATTATGGGTGAGCGGTCACCCTGCCCCCACCCCTCGGCTTCCATCACTTGGGTGAGATCCCCTGGGTGGAATGGCAGGTGGACAGTGTCCCCCAGAGGGGAGGTTGGAGGGAAGAACAGACTCTGGGCCCATTGTCTCTAGGGCTTGGGGCAAAGCCAGGGACAGTGGGGGTGACTGCTGACTCTCTGGGACTGAGGACAATCTCTTGTTCCCCTGCTCATACTCTAATCAGGTGCTGGGACACCATCAACTCCTCATTGTGGTGGATCATAAAGGCCCCCATCCTCACCTCCATCTTGGTAAGGCTTCCTCCCACCCCGTGGAGTTGGAGAAACTCAGACCCAGATTGGAAGGGCAACTTCCCTCAGGTCACACAGGAAATTCGTGTCAGGTCAGAGCTCAACTGTAGGCTTCCCACTGCCTGATATGGGGTCATCCGATCTCCATGCCCCCAGCTCTTCCCCTAGAGTAAATGGGTTGGGAGGCACGGTCATTAGAGATGTGAAGTAGAGGTCCCAGATGACCACCCCAAAGAGGGAAGAGCTAGTGAGGGGCAGCAGAACCCCAGACAGGCCATCAGCCTGGAAGACGAAACATCCCCTCTCTGAGTGACCAACCGCCAGGTCCCCATTCCACCAGGTGAACTTCGTCCTGTTTATTTGCATCATCCGAATCCTGGTTCAGAAACTGCGACCCCCCGATATCGGGAAGAATGACAGCAGTCCATACTCGTGAGTGTGGGCCCAGTGCTCTTGTCCCCTACCTCCTCTCACCCCAGCCCTCAAATCCCCTTGCATCCCCTTGAAGAACCCCTGTCCCCAAACCTCCAGAGTCACCAAAAAAGCCACATTGCTCTTGCCCACCTTCATTCCATGGCCTGGCTCAGCCTACCAGTGTCCCTTTTCCTGCCCACCTCACCAGGCTGCCCTCAGAATCCCTTGTCTGCTTCTTCTCCACTAGCTCACCTGGCGTCGTTCCCAGGTACACATCGTTGTCAAGCCACAGAGCTCAAGAGGACAGAGATAACCTGTGTCTTGTTCGTACTGTGTACCCAGTCCCTGGCATGTGCATGGTACAGAAAAGGGGTGCAATAAATGCATGGCAGATGAAAGCCCTAGGGGAGTCCCCAGTCTACCAGTGTGACAGCCATGTTCAGACTCAGTATTATAATAAGGACATCTGCAATTTACATGTACTAAGGGATCTCCATGCATCATCTCATGTGTCCACACAATCCCCTGTAAAACTGCTCTCCAGGGCTCGGGATCACATGATCATAGGCAGGGAGAAAGGGGAATCATGTCCATGGGACAGTAAATATGTTCCTTGCTTGGAAAGGCATGAGGGCTGTTCCCTGTGCTTGCGAGGACTAGAGACAGAGGCAGGTTTTTATTGGAGCAACAGGATTGAAAAGCAGAAATAAAGAAATGTGAAAATATGAAAAGGGCTTTGGGAAGGTGAGTAGGGTCTGCATGCCCAGAGACAGGAACAGGAGATTGAGCATCCGTGCTGTGCAGACAAGACAAAGCTGGCAGTGCCACATGGGATTTCTGGTCCTGGGATCTTAGAATGTTCTTGGCCCGGCTTTTCTTTCGACATTGTGATGCTGTGGCTCCAGATTCCAGCTCTAATGTCACGAGCTGCTGGATTTAGGATTCTATTCTGGAATCGTGTGATTCTCTCTGATGAGACTTAAGACTCACGTCCCTGGTGTGACCGCGTCCTCTCCTGCCTGCCAAGCGTGTAGGTGGAGCATCCCCTCCTTTTGAAGAAGGGAAGGCCCAGTGAGGGTCTGCAATCTGCTGAGGAGCAGCACATCCGGTTGTGCACGCTCACCCTCTCCTCTGCCCGTGGAGCCTCATTTCCCCCAACATGCAAATGGGCTTGAATCTGAGGGAAAGAATCTGAGCTGGGCCTGGCCAGGTCCGTGTGGGTGAGATAGATGGGATGGGAACAGCTGTCATCAGGCAGAAGGGGTGGCAAGAGCTGGAGATGGCGCTCCCCGAGGAGGGGCTGTCAGCTCCCACTCTCCACCTCCCCATAAGCCTTCAATTTAAAGAAAGCCTCCATCTGTCAGCCTCAGTGAAGGATAGGTTTGTGGCCAAGGAAGGGTGGGCAGTGCTCTGGATCCTTGCATGGGTGGGAGCCAAGCCCAGGAAGGAGTGGGAGGGGGTAAGGCCAGCTCCTCTGCTCCCAGGTTACTGGGGGACCTCAGACCCAGGATAGCCCCTCCCCCCTGGACTGACTTCCGGGAGAGGAAAGATAGGGGCAGAGACAACCCCTACCAACCTCTTCCCAGACTTCCCTCATCCAGGAAACCATGGGCTCACACTGCCTGGACCAGCTGTGAGGTCAACTGGTACAGAATGAGCCCTGTGCCATGGAAGAGAGGAGAGAATTTAGAGTGAATGCTGACCCTGCTGAGCACTGGTGAAGAAGGAGTTGGTCCTTAGCAACATGAGAGAAGCATACTGGGAACGTGTGCATTGGTGTGCAGAGGTGGGGGAGTGCGGGAAAGGGGTGCAATCCCAGGGAAGATGGCAACTCCTGGAGAGGTGGACACAGCAGAAAAGCTGAAGACAGAGAGCTGTACTGAGTAACCCTAGTGACCAGGCATAAACTTGGGCACTCGCCATACTCCCAAGGGGCCTTGGACCTATGGCACTACAGCTGGAAAGATTTTCCTCCCAGATGTCCTCATTCCCAATAAGGAAAATGCACTGTTTTATAGCACCCAAAGCACTTCTGAGTTTACAGTAGGCCCCCAACTCTGTTACTTGACTGTGTTGTGCATACATTTAACTAATTGTATAGATTGGAGAAACCAAAGACCAGGAGAGGGAGAACCAGGATCTCTTGTTGCCTGAGAACATTTCCCTAGTAGCTGAAATCCCACACTTACACATCATCCACACTGTCCTCTCCTTTATAATCTCTTCTCTGTAAGGGTGAGAATAGAGGGACTTTCTCTCTCATGCTGTCCTCCAGGCTTGGAGGCCAAGGGCATGAGGGCAGTGGCAATGCAGATCTAGGACAGGAACAGATGTGGGTATGACATGCAGGGGAGCCAGCAGTCCCTCCTCGCCTTGTTTGCATATGTCATGCCTCAGCAACCCCACACCAGGCCCTATGGTATCCACATGAGTAGACACACCTGCCCACAGCTGGTCCTCCCTGTCCCCAGGAGGCTGGCCAAGTCCACGCTCCTGCTGATCCCCCTGTTTGGAGTGCACTACATCATGTTTGCCTTCTTCCCAGACAACTTTAAGGCTGAAGTGAAAATGGTCTTTGAGCTCGTCGTGGGATCTTTCCAGGTATGAACCTTTGACTTCAGGATGCATTCTTCTTAGGGCTTTAAGGGATTTCAACCTGGACTCTTGGGCTCTTGCCACTGAACTCCAGTCTTATTGTGATAAGTGTTGGTTGAGCATCTACTTTGTTGCTTAGTCCTTTCCTTAACCAGAAGAACACAGGGAGTGTGTGAGGCCAAAGGTGGGGTGGGGCTGGGAGTTCCTGCTATCTGTCCACCTCACTTATGCTGTCCCCTTCCTCCCCAGGGTTTTGTGGTGGCCATCCTCTACTGCTTTCTCAATGGAGAGGTAAGTCCTTCCTAGACCTTGAGAACCAGGGTCCATTAACAGTGATGGGCTATATGCAGAGCAAGAACAGGTTAAACCTCATTATTAGACTATTAGCAACTGGATCAACCTAAAACCTGTTAAAATGCAGATCTCTGAGACCACCCCAGACATGCTGACCTAGAATCTGCATTTTAACCCTTTCCTCTGGGTTCAGGGCTGATTGCCGTGCTCAGCAGAGTTGGAGAGGCATCTAGTTGGCTGTATACAGAGTTGAGTGGGGGGGGGGGGGCAGCGAGGGAAGTTGGAGTTGCTGTGGAGTCCTGGCTACAGAGCACGGACATCCTCATGGATGAGCTCCAGTGAGTTGGAGTGCAGCGATGGGAAGAACCCGGGTACAGCCACCCCCAGTCAGCACCCTTATGGTGCCTGAAATTCCACCATTGCAGTCTAGGCTGCATTCTGTGATCCTCTTTGCCTCCCACCTCCCCCCACTCCAAGGTCCTGATTTGATCCTGGCCCCAAAACGTTCCCAACTCTGCACAGCCCGAGAAACAGCATCTGGGTGTCTCAATTTAGACTTCCAAAGAGGATATGACTGGTTGGCTCAGCACCCTAAATAGACAACAGCAGAATTGGCCCGTGGAGTGGAGAAAGCTCCAAAGTGGCGGGCCTGACCACCCTCCCCTCTCCTAGGTGCAGGCTGAGCTGCGGCGGAAGTGGCGACGCTGGCACCTGCAGGGCGTTCTGGGATGGAACCCCAAACACCAGAACCCATGGGGAGGCAGCAGCGGCGCCACGTGCAGCACGCAAGTCTCTATGCTGACCCGCGTCAGCCCCAGCGCGCGCCGCTCCTCCAGCTTCCAGGCCGAAGTCTCCCTGGTCTGATCACCCCAGGCCCGGGGAACCAAGGCCGCCCCTTCAGCCTCTTCATACCCAACCTGGCCGGCACCCGGACAGAGGCCTGCCCAAACGTGGGCAGCCACAGGCTGAGGCTGGAAGGCTGCCCTGGAGCCCTGTTCAAACACTCCTGGAGAACTTTTGCACCTCTGCAAGCACTTCTACGTGGACTGGAGAGCTGGGAGCTCCTCCCCTGGAGGATGCCATGGAAATATCATCAGACTCCTTCCTCCTCCAAAGGGACCCTGCGGATCAAAGGCAAGAAATGTGCATACTCCCCTCCCGATTGCTCCCGTGGTCTTTTCTGACGAATCCAATCGGAGCAAAGAAACTACCCATCCTCAAAGTTTTTGACATCTGAGGGCGAAGAGGTTTTGTCCCTACAGATCACCCGCCACCACAACCCTTATGATGCCTGAAATTCCACCACTGCAGTCAAATTCCTTTAAGTTAAGCATTGCCCTTCAGGCATCTTCCTGAAGAGGCAGTGCCCCCCACCTCCCCGGTGCCCTCTTACCTGCCATCTCTCCAGGTGAGTGAGTTTCTCTACCTCGGGCAGATAAGATTGTGGTTTGGAGTTTGTGTTTGGGGAGCACAGCTATCTTTGTGAGACCCACTGAAGTGGAGTGGGTTCCAGCATCTATCAGGTTGGGCAATGCAACCCAAGGACTGAGGAACTCTGGGGCCTTGGGAAGGAAGGAGACTGCATCGTCAAATGCTGAGACCTAACACTAAGCCCACCTGCTCTCCAAGCTTCCGTGGCTTCATCTATAAAGTAGGATCAGTCACACCAGCCTTACGCACAACCAAAGCATTCAAGATCTTTTCTCCTTGGCTGCTCACCTATGTGCCAACTATTGAACTAGGCTCAGAGATGCGCACTCATGGGCCCTTTAATCCTCACATCAACTCAGCCAGGCAGGAATTAATCTCCCAATTTCACAGATGGGAGACTCTCTCTCTCAGAGAGAGCAGGTATCTCACCCTGTCTTATAGACAGGAATTGAACTCAGATCTGGCTGATGGAGAAGTGAAAACACAGACTCTTACTTTACTACCTTTTTATGTATTGTAACCAGCTAAATCCTCTTGGCTTTTTGTATTACCACTGATATTGTTATTGCCATTATTCCTGAATCCCCATCACTACCCCAACCTTCATGGACTGTGGCTGAGTCCTCTAGCCCATGTGTCTCGACACAACAGTCTGGTGGTCAGAGTATACTATGTCTGTCATTCACCCATGTGGCCACGCAGCTTCTCATCCAAGCCTGTGCTGGAAAATCCCTTCCGACTGCAACAGGCTCATGCAACAATAAATGTTGACTTTAATTGGCTTGGTTCCCCCTGGTATTGTTGTTCCCATGTGGCCTGGCTTCTTATTTGCAGCATCTCCCCCTACTCCAAAGAGAGGTGAAGCCAGATGCCTCCATCCCTCTGGCTTTTGACAGGAATCCCATGTTTCTGTGTGAGGAGCACAAATTTTGAGGGATTTCAAATCACTTTTTGAGTTGTATCCTCTCTCTTCTTCTGAGTGCAATAAAGTTATTACACATCCACATTGTGACTCTCACCCCCCAAATCTAGCCAAGGGGAGACCATTTTAGTCTTGGACGAATATAATACAGCTGACAGAGCTGCCCATGATCCTAGAAATGGCAAAATTTCACAGGCCACAGTCATTCCGGAAAACAAGGAGGAAACATGAAATATATGGATAATTCTTGCCACTCCAGGGCACAGGCAATCCATTTTATATAACCATTACCTAGGGTTCAGCCAAGAGCAGATAGAGAACAGAATAAATGACACCAACATGAGACAGGGAACAGAGACAGTATTCTGACTAACAGAAAGGCTTAGACACAGAGACAGTATGACATCTGTCAGCAAGAGATACCTCCAAAGCTGTTGCCCAAGCTGACCTCTTTGGGTTCCACCTCTGCAAATTTGCAAAGAGCTTGTCTTGCTGGAAGAGCCAGTGACAGATGCCAAACTGGTAAAAAGAGGTCAGAAAGGACTGGCAAAGGCTCAGATCTGCCTACAGGCTTTCTATAAAGCCCGTCCTGTTCAGTAACATCCCAAGATGTATCCCACCAAATGAGAGAACCCTATTGACTGCTTGAGTTGTGTGAAGGTCAGGAGGAGCCCCATGCAGAGATGGACCTGGGCCATTCACCACAGTGCCTGAAATCCTCTCTTGGCTTCAGGGTAAGGCAGGGAAGCCTGGAGGGGAAAGCAGTTATTATCCAAGAAGGTAGAGAGTGAACTAAGAAGAGAGACCCAAGATGTGGACAATCAAAGTGAGAAGTGAATTGGGGTCCTGTTCAGAGAGGTAACAGGAGGTGAGAAGCAGAGTGCTGAGCATTCCAGCTGGGGAGAAGCTGATACAGTCTCAGGTGAAAGGCCTAGAAAACACAGACCGACCCCAGGCTGAGAACAACCATGAAGTAGAGCGGGAACTTCTCCCTTCACCTCTCGGGTTACCCTAGTTCCCAAGTCCCTCTCCTGCCTGGTCAGGCAACTGTCAAGCCAGGCTAACTCATCTCTATTGCCACCTGGTGGGTGCTTCAAGGACTTCACCAAGGCTGTCCTCAATATCCCCATGCAGGTCCTTCTTCAGGAGGCCAAGTGACCCAGAAAGGAGGACTCTGTCCTGAGCTCTATTCAGAGTGAGATACAAAAAAAAAAAAAAAAAGGAAATTGTATAACCACAAGACTGGTCCTCAGGTTTAGTCTGGGATTAAGGAGACACAGGGCCTGGCCCTCAGACCAAGCCCCTAACCTCTACCATACATGAACCATGCCTCTGACCCAGCTTAAGAGCCCCAGCCTTTGGTTGGCTACAGGCTAGACTCTGGTTCCCTACTGAGCCCTGACCCCAGACTCTGAACTCAAAGGCCACTTAGCTCAGGTTAGTCAAGACGCCCCCACCATCCCAGCCCAGAGAGCTGCAATCCCCTCTGCCGGAGAGGCCACCATGTGGGTAATTCTTGCCACTCCAGGGCACAGGCTATCCAACGAAGGTGTCTGGTCTGCCAGCAGAATTGATGGAGGACAGTTTTTTAGTTGAGGTGACACTAAGGTGGTCTCTAAGGACTAGGTAGGGATCTCCGAATCCATAGACTTTTTGGGTGCCAGGGACACCTAAATCCAGGTGAGCAGATGCTGGGAGCTCTATCAAGACAAAGGGGAGGGTTCACAAATGAGGTTTAGGGGAAGACAGGGAATTTGGAGTAGGCCACTCTAGCTGCTGAAAAGGGCCCAAGGGGCAGATCTGGGGAAGGTTTCCAGTTCATCAACCAGGCAAGGGAGGAAAAAGGGCTGGAGAGAGGATGACCTGGTTTGGGACATGCTGAATATATTGTCTGTGGCACAATCTGGGGAGAAGCCCCAAAACTTTTGAAATCAGGACCTGAGGAGGCAGAAACCTGGATGGCCATGGTGAGGGAGCATGTGCAGGGGTATGTACCCCTAGGCACCCCATCCAGTGTGCTGGGCAGGGGTGGGGTGAGGAGTCAGAATCAGCTCTGACATTTCCACTGCTTGCCCAGGGCCTGTTTTAATGAGCAGTGACCCAGCGTCCCCCTTCTCCCCCCATGTGGGAACAGGAACTGCCCTTATCTCTCCTGGGGGAGGGGGCCGGAGCCACAGCTGGCAGTCATTAAACACCCTGCTTGGGCCAGGGATGGTTGAGATATTAATAGCCAGGAGTCAATGGCCCTGGAGACATAGCCTCCCAGGAAGAAGGACAGTAACTTCAACAGGCCATGGGGACAAGGAGGACAGGTCAGGAGGCCATCTTGGCAAAGCCCCAGCCTCCGTGCATGACAGATGAAGTCCAGAGAAGGGAAGGGATATGCTTGGGATCACCAGTAAAGGCATTGGTAGAGCCTGACCTTGAACCCTGTTCTCCACATCCCAGAACCCTAACTCTCCTATTGTATGGATTGAGAAGGGGGAGATCCTTGGGCATGCCCTGATGTGAAAACACAAGAAGAGCAGATCTAGTTAGCAATACTGATTCTGTCTGTATTTAAAATCTTGATATTTTGTTCATCATGTATTTTTTCATTAATTTTGATTTTTTAACTATTGCATTAAAACATTATATACCTTGATTACCGAATTATTGTTGTTTTTTCCACCTTCTTTAATTCTGCACCTGAGGCAAGTTGCTCACTTATCTCACCTTAGTCCCAGTTCTGTTCCCAGGGGTCCCACCATCCCTGAGTTGCAGGATGTCAACATAGAAGAAACTTTGGTGACTTCTGGGTCTGCCTCTAGTGCCTCAGAAAGAAAGGATCCTGTCAGCGTGATGCCAATGAGAAGGAGGCAGTTCCCAGGCTAATTCAGCAGCTCAATAATGTTGTCATAGACCTAGTATTTTCTCTCTCTCCACTCTACCATTCTCAGTGTATTGGCTTTCCTCCTCAAGACTATTCCCTTGTGAATGCAAGATGGCTGTCACTGTCCCAAGCTTTATGTTCTCTTAGAACCTGGTCCACCAGCAGGAAGAAAAAATAGGGAAGATAACCTATCCAGGACCCACCTTCTGCATGCTATCCTACACCCAGATTAGGAACATATCTAACCCCAGCTGTAAGAGACAGCAGGGTTCTATAAGGGAAGTTAGGGCAATCACTGTTGAGTAGGAAACAGAGTCTGGCTCTCAGCTTGTTTTTGGATAGCTCTGGGTAAGTGTGTGATCTTTGGATTTACTCCACCTAATCCTACTCAGAAATATGTGATAGAGGTGAGGGAGCCAAAATGGTCACAATTCAGTGTGAGGAGACAGAAAATTCTAGGGGTTTGGTGCAGAGATACGCAATGCAGGAAATTTGATATAGGAAGATTTGCAGGAATGGAGTTAGAGCACACTTCTATACTCATGGTCACATTCCATAGCTGCCACCTTGCAGAAAATTATTGCAAATGTCCCAATTGTACATCCATTAAACTAATGACCAAAAAAGTACAGAATGTAGTGTCCTACTGCAAAAAAAAAAAAAAAAAAAAAAAATCACCACAACAACAAAAACTCATGTCTTGTCAGCAGTGACAAGAGACCACAGACTCTACCCAGTAGCCACCATCCTACAGAAAGAGCTGCCTCCACCTCCCTGTGCCTGCTCTCTTGGCTGTATTTTTCCCTCTGGCAGAGCCTAAACTGCACAATTCAGGAAACATAGTCTTAAGGCTGCCAGCCCATGCAAACAGGGGAACATGGAAGGGACTAAAGAAGAAGTTAATGACAATAGATAATGTCTAGCACAGAGATTCAAATGGTATTGTACTCCAGTTCCCTGAAATCAGGGTCTATGACCAGGAAACAGAGAAAAGTGAAACAGGGAAGTGAAGAAAACCAATCTAAAGGTAAATTATTGAACTGGTCGCTGCTGGAACAATGGGGACTCATTGCCACTGGGACCCTTTGAGGACCTGGCAGAACATGCATCATAATTGTCCTCCTGAGGGGCATAAAAGGAGAGAATGCGCCACTGAATCCCATCACCTATTGCTCAAGGTGTGCCCATACCCACCCCCATACTCTTTCAGGGGAGGCATGTGTGAGTGTCCAGGTTCCTGTAGGTATCCCACACCATGGCGTCAGAGGAACTCTGGGCAGAAAGTGCTGGCTATGAGGCATAGTTGAGGTGAGGGGCTGTCAGGTTACCCCAGTAGAAAATCAGCAAAGATAGGCCAGAAGGATATGAGATGGAGGGTCCCATATAGGTGACCCCAACGTTCCTTGCACATGAGGGTCTTCATGGACACACACTGGCCCTGCTGCTGAAGTTAGTTGCTGGTACTCATAGCTTGGTCTCACTTTACCCTAGCTAACTCAGCACCACTGTGGCTCTTTCTGGCCCCTCAGGCCCCTCTGGTCTCAGCTGTGCCCCGCCCGGTCCTGGGTGTGACCTGCCCTCACCAGGACCTCCATGGCAGTACTCTGATAGGCCCACCAATTCCAACTTCCTCATGTCCTGTGGCATGCAGGAGCTTCTGGATCCCTTCCAGGCCTCTGGGAGCTAAAGGTGGATTAGTGTCGCTCACTCACACTGTCTTGCAGTTAAATCTATACTCCACCATTTTTACCCAGAAAGCAGAGCACAAGCTGCCTGGGGGTCTGTCTTCCAAATACAGAATGGGACATACACACTTTTTATTTTCAGCTTTCATTTTCTTCCTTCAAGATGTTGTCTCAGATAATGAGACCAGGATACTGATGTCAGATTATTCTCCTTCCAATTCTTCATCAGCTTTCCTCCCTCCCTCCCCCATCTCCTTTTTTCCTTTCCAGAGATGGCACCCCCCTCCCCAGGTCATCATAGTGGAGTAGCTTCAGAGGAATATACTTTCGGGGGTGAAGGAGTGAAATTTATGTCTATTAAATGTTTTCAATATATCACCACCATGATAGTCATCCAACAAATGATTACTGGGTGCTTACCATGTGCAGAATTCTAGACACTAAGGGTAAAGTGGGGAGAAACGCCGAGCCCCCTGCCCTCATGGAGCTATAATTGTGGAGACAGGTAGTAAATGAGGAAGATCAGATAGGAAAGAAGCAGATGAGAGGCTAGAATCAGGGGCTACGTTGTTGGTTCGGGTGCTCAGAGGAGGCCTCTCCAGGGGGCTCAAATAGAGCAGAGCAGGTCATTTCCCTTCTTGGTAATCAGACGATTTTAAGCCACATATGCCAGAGCTGATGCCCTGAGATCTTGAAGTCCTGTTTAAACCATCCAGTCCCCTGCCTCTGCAGCAGCAGCTGGACAGTGTCCAAGGAGAAGCCAAGGCTAGGGCTGGGGGCCACAGCATGGTCTGAACCTCCCCTAGGCAGGGGTTCAGCTGCTCACTCGTTGGCAAGTAATTGGGAGCAGGGATGAGGTGTATTTCTTGAGCTCTCTATGGCAGCAGTAACAAGAGACCACAGACTCCATCTAGGCATGGGGACCCAAGAGGTCCCACTACCCCCCTCACCCCTCGGCTCAGTGTCCTCCATGCCAAGTGACAGAGAACAGGCAGCTCTTGAAAAGACTAATATTTACTCTTCAAATGGGAGCTGGCACGAGCTGTTTCCTGTAGCCGGCGTCTGGCTCACCCGTGGGATGGACACAACAGGAGGCACTCCGGGAGATAGGCAAACGTCCCCTCAGATATCAGCATTTAGGACAAGACAACGTCCGCTAGATGAGAACAACATGTTCCAGGGGCCCATCTCATCTCCGCTGGTACACCTCTACGGTAGAGACCTCACTGCTCCCCAGCCCTGTTGGACCGCTCTGTGAGAAAGTTCATTCTAATGTTGGCCCTGCGTTCCATGCGTCTGGCCCTTGCTCTTATCCCTGGGGCCTCAGAAAATGTGCCTGAAACAACCTCTCTACCAGGACTATGGTGGTCTTGGTCACCTTCTCCCTTTCCACCCCCAGCCATCTCAGGCTTCACTACCCCAGGCTCACAATCTGAGCTCCATGGCTAGCACAGGCTATTTCTGGGGTGGGAGGAAGAAATAGCCTTGAAGGCACCTCTGTCCCCCAGCAGCTGTGTTCCCTGTCCTCATGAGAGCCCTTCAGCTGAGTGCCTCCTGTGGGAAAGAATCTTGGCCAGGAAACTACTGGTCAGGCGGCCTCAGTCCAGGGAGGAGAGAGTCCCTGGCGGCCAGACTGGCTCCCACTCACCAGCTCTTCTCTCTGGAGTCCCCTCCTCTCTTCTCTCCCCTTTCCGCATCCCTCATGGCCTCTGAAAACCACTCCTGATGAGTACAGTCCCTGGCCTCTGGTTCAGTTCCTCCCCTTGCTCACGGAAAGCTAAAATAATCCAGGAGCATGCAGGGCTTTGGAAGCCCCGGAGGCTGGCCTTCCCTGTCTTGTCATGTCAACTCCAGGAAAAATTCAGGCCCACTTCTTCCTCCCAGGACTCTCAAACCTGACTGCTGACTCTAGCAATTTTTTTTTTTAATTCTTTATTATCCCAATATCTAATTCCCATGATTCTGGCCTTATATGCAACCATTTGAATGTTATTGTTCTTTTTGCCTATATTCTTACAAAATATTTTATCATTTTGTGCATATATTACTAGCCATATAAAAATTATTATTCACTCAGCTCTGAGTGAACGTCCACATTGACGTTCTGTCTAAACCCAGTGCTTCTGCCTGCTTCGTGGTGCTCCATGGGCAGCCTGTGCTTATCTGTCAATGATGCTGTACAGGTTACATTCCACCATCAAAAAATAAAACTTCCATAAACATTTATCTCCATACCTGCTTCCTGAAGGATCTGTGTAAGAGTTTTACTGAGACATAGAACCAGGAATGAAGTTTCCACATCATAAGGCATGTGCACACTTAACTCGGTAGGTAGGCCGTATCAGTCTGCCTGAGCTGCCATAACAAAACATCACTCAGTGTGGCTTAAATGACAGAAATTTATTTCCTCATAATTCTGGAGGCTGGAAGTCTGAGATGAAGATGTCTGATGGCTGTTTCCTTGTCCTTCACAAGTTTTTTCCCAGTATCTGTGTCCTCCTAATCTTTTCTTATGAGGACACCAGCCCTGTTGGATTTGGACCCACCCATATGACCTTATTTTACCTTAGTTACATCTTTGAAAGGCACATTCTGAGGTCTGGGGTAAGATTTAAACATGAGTTTTGGGGAGACACAAAACACAATGGCTTTGCAGGTGATCTATGCCTGTCTTCTCACTGCCAGCACCCAACAAGGTCCTTCTTTTCTCCACATTCCCTCCAACACTTGGTGCAAACTCACAAGCCTAAGATGATATCTTACTGTGATTTTAAAGTGTATTGAAAATTATCTTAAATCTAATCTGTATCTAATTATCTTGAATATCTTCATATACTTATTAGCTTTTTCGGTTTTCTCTTCCGTAAATTGATTTAAAAAAAAAAAAAAATCAGGACTTCTGGGCTGGGGTTGTGGCTCAGTGGCAGAGCACTTGCCTCGCACCTGTGAGGCACTGGGTTCCATCCTTAGCACCACATAAAAATAAATAAACAAAATAAAGATATTTTTTAAAAAAGAGAGAGTTAAGAAAAAAAATCAGGACTTCTGTCTCTCGATGATTTACAAAAGCTGCTTCTAAATTAACCCTTATTGGTTTTAAGCATTAAAAATATCGTCTCCCATTAAGTTTGTCCATGAAATCTTACAAATAAGATTTACAAATTTATGAACTATTTTGCTTTAAGGGTTGTGCCTGTGATGTTTTGTTTAAGAAGTACATTTCTACCCCAGGTCAAAAGGATATTTTTCCTGTTCTTCAATGAACTGTACAGATCTGGCCATGCATATTTGATCCAATGTCTTACAGCTGACTCAGCAGAGCCAGACAGGGCCTCCCTGCTGGGTAAATGCAGGTGGGCCCTTTCCTCTCTTCTCTTCCACCAGCATGCCCAAAGATGCTTGGCACTTCTTGATCTTCAAGGGGTGGGGCCTATAAATAAAGAAGGCAACCCAGCAGCCTGAACTTCTCACCCAGCCCTCCTAGCACAGAAAGGGCATCTTCATGGGCTAAGATTCCCTTTTGTTCTTTGAGAATGCTGCCAGCCAATGTGCAGTCCTTTGTTCCAGCCCAGGGGACAAGTCTCTTCTTCCCCACCTGAGCAACAAGGCTTTGCTAACCTTCAAATCCCAAATCTAATAATTTGATACTTATTTTGGAAGTTTGCCTTTCTCCAAAAGAACTGGGCTCAAGATAGATACAGTAGGGATACTTGGAAGTTCCAACCCCGATGTTTAAACGGAAGATGGTCAGGAGAGGATGGTGCACTTGCTTCCTTTCTGGGAATTCTGTCAGCTGCTGCAGGAAAGCGTCTGTAAAAGGACATCATCTCTGGGCTGGGAACCCCATGATGAGGCCAGCAGCTGCGCCTCCTGGTGGTCATTTTGTGACCAGGTTGGTCCCAGAAGATGAAAACTTCCATCACCCTCAGTACAGACAGAAACCCAGAACCCAGAGCAGGGGATATGCCTGCCTACAGACACCCAGCAGGTGTGGACAGAGTCTGCAGAGAAGGCAGGCAGCCCAGCCCCAAGGCAGCACTGTGACTGCTGTCTTGGCTGGGGACTCCTGCAAAGAACTGTACCTGTCCAGACGTCACTGGACAAGAAAACCAAAATGTCACTTCTCTCAATACTCCCTTCCTACTCATCAGGCCCACCTCATACCACATAGGAAAAAGGACCTACATCTCCAAATTGTTCATACAGTACAAACACAAACACACACATTAATAAACACCTTAGATTTATTCTCCCACTTCTGAAGCCACCTCATTTAATTTATATATACATAGTATATAAATGACTATACAACATTCTGTATGTACACTGACACGAGTTTAGGTTTTATCACTATGTGAAAGTTTGTTAAAATGTACCCATGATGTACTCAAAATAGATCTTTGCTGTTACATGAAAACAGTAAGAAGCTTGTGTGACAAGGACAGCAAATACTGGAAATGAGTATGTAAGATAAATGGTTTTCTCCTGGCTAGATCAGCCTCAGTTTTTTATGCTCTTAGTAGAAAATTCCATTAAATAAAATTGAATCCTGGGGGTTAAGTCATATTAATAATTCATTAGCTAATACTTCTGAAGCAATCCCAGAATTATACAAATGTAAAGGGCTAAAGGTCATATGTACCACACACAAGTTAAAGGAACAGAATGGGTTTGATAATTTTACCCTAAAATAAAAGGCGCTTGTGAGACAAAGCTCTGACATCAGTACACATGGGCAGATGTTTCCATATCCAACCATTCCCAGATTTTAACAACAAGCCCCTTTTCACACGTTCCCTGCTGATGAGGTTTCCCCAGTAACAGAAGTTTGATATCACTGTTCCCAGATAGGAGAATTAAAGGTCTGCTAATTTGAGTTGGTGATAGACACTGAGGTTTGGTCCAACCAACAGAATGGGCCTCCTTAGATCCTGGAGTAAGCCCAGTGTCAATGCTACCAGGAGCTCTGTGCCTAGGAAGCAGGAGGTCCAAGGGAAGAGAGGCCACTACCTTTCTGGAATGAAAGAATGAGGTCCTTTGCACTGCAGTCTCATAAAAGGCCTTTTTGCAAAGATCAGAAGACACGGCTGTGCCAAGCTGCCTAATGCACCCAGAGCCTACAGGACCAGGTTGACTCAAAGACCTCCTCCTCCTGCACATGAACAATGTATCACCCAGTATTACCTCCACTACCACTGCTGATTCTCACAGCAGCATACAGGATTGCAGACTGATGTTTTCATCATTTCCCAGAAGAGAAAACTGAGGCCAGACAGGCAGGGACTTCCACTGTGATGTAGGACTGAGTGGAAGAGCCAAGCCAATCTCAAGGCCATCTGGTCAGTGGATCAATGCACACCTTCCAACGCCTCATCCCTTGAGGGCACATCCACATACTCTTCCTCTACCATTATTATTAGCAGTCAGGGTACACAGGCAGAGCTCCCCATACCTGTGCAGAATTCTGCCTGGGATTCTGGAATATAAGCAATGGATGAGCAGGGTTTGCTGTGCACATCTGATTGCAGTAATCACTCCCATCCCTATCCTCACTTGTGCTAGACTGTGCATATAGCAGATTATCTGAGAGCCACTGTCCTGCATGTTACTAGCAGTCAACTCCTAGTTAAGGAGCAGCAAATGGCATCCCTTGATAAGGTGCAACATGCACCCACTGCATGCCAAGGGGTGGCTGTTATCTTCCAGAAGACAACAGAGCCCTCAGTTCAGCTCCCCTAATTCCCCTGTCCCAAACAGCCAGTCATTTGTGGCCCGTTACCATCATCTTTGACTCTGAGCAGGGCTGACCACCAAAGTTCTAATCCTCCCTGAGGCCTGACTCTCAGGCAGGCTAAGAGGGCTAGCCTCAATGCAGTCTGTTCCCATTCTGAAGTCCCTCTGCCTACCCTCTCAATCACAATTCAGTGGCTTTCCTATCTCTTTAGAGACTCTGGTTCTACCTCTATCCCTAGGTCTGGAGTGTAGTAAGCAGAGATGGAAAAAGGCAGGGGAGTTGGAGAATCAGAGCACCTAAGAAAGAACAGAGGAGCAAAGGGGTAAGGCCTACTGAAATGACTAACTGCTTTTATTTCGGCACTCCTTCAGAAACCCTTTCCCCCATCCCTTAAGGAACTTGAAAATGTTGGGCTATGTTCCCAGGGCATGCCAACAGAGTTCACAGATAATGGGTGCACTCCTAAGAGGCAAAATCAGGTGTCTATGGTCACACTGCTAGCACTGAGAGGGAATGCCACCCCAAATGGGCCCCAGTTGTCTCCACCAGCACAATAAGGCCAACCGCAGGAAGAATAAAACAGAATCTTCTGTATCCTGCCTAAGAGCACTGAGCCACACTCGTGCCCTGGTGCTACAGAGAGATATAACACTCTCTGAAGCTCAAGCTCTCACAGCATCTGATCTCAGAAGACACCATTAAGGTTTTGTTTTCAGTACTGCTTCCTTTGTCCCTAGATCTGGCCCCATGAGATGGTTAGGTGAGTAGCATCAAATACTGGGACAGTGAAGGTGCCAGAATAGCAGTGGGTCTGTGGTGGACTAAAGAAAACTCCTGGGATATGGAACCAGCTTTCTGTCATCAGTATCACACAAAGGGCTACAAATCTCCAAGTCTGAGCTAAGTCAACCCCAATCCTGGGATTTCCCTTGGAGGAAATCACCAGACTTCTTTCCTGTCATTAGTTTCTCCCTCCAGGAGGTTGGGGTGTCTTTTAGCGGGATTTCAGTTAAACAATGTTCTTGTGGTCATTATTTACATTGTTTTTCTAGTACACCTTTTTCCTTATGTTTAAAAAAATAAATCTCAAACCCCATCTAGATGTTACCTGATTAAGACCACATTCAATCAAGTATAGATAATATCTCCACTGGTACACTGGTGGGTGGGCGCAGAGCTTCACCAACAAGGGTTCATCTTCAGGGACTGCTTCTTTATTGCTTGTTAAGTGGGCATCACAGTCTCAGACCCCAAAACACATGGGGTGCAGGCTACACAGCAACACCAACATCAAACTGGCTCAAAAACAATATATTTTAAAGCTGTTTCCTATCAAATTTTAAAGCTTTTTTTGTGCGTGTGCTTTAATTTAAAAGGATTCTTCTCTCCTCTGGACTTCTCATTCTATCTTAACTGCCTCTTCAAAATTATCTCCCAGAAACACTGAAAACTTATGTGTCAGGTATGTAGAAATTTTGAAGATGCAAAGTCAATGGAGATATAACCTTGAAGTTTATGTCTGAGGATGCTGCCCATATACTTTTCATATCCAGATATTTTGTAGTTGGTTAAAAATAGAAAATTCTATTATAAGAAAATAAAGTTTCTATGGCAACATTTTCCCAATCCAGTTCAGCGTCATATAAACTTGTGTTTCTTAAAATGATACCAAGATAGCTCAATAACAATACCAATAATAACAAAATCTGAATTCTCTAAAACTACATTCTTGCTTCCCCACCAACTCAATCACTCTCACAATGTTTTTCTACTTTAAAAACTATCAAAATAGAATTTTAGCATATCAAGTTACATAATTCAACCCAAAGTATTCCATGCAATTGTGGTTGAGTTATTCAGATTCCAGACTTCTACCAAAACAACCAAAGAGCAAACTCCCAAATGACCTCCTGGGCCATTTGAGCCTGACAACCCAGGCTGAAATTTCTGGAGACTTGAAGGATGGATCTCATTCTGAGCCATACTTAGGAAAATGATGACCAATCAATTTTTTGACAATGAAATAAACTTTCCAGACCATGTATCAGTTATAGCTTAATAAAGTTTTAAAAAGTTAACATTACTATTAATAAAAAAAAATGAGGTTCTTGATCTAAGTAAGATTATCAGGAAAGATGTAGAGGAGTAATTAACTTGGGGGCCTTTGGGAAGAGGTACACTGGATCACATAGTCATCACCATTAAAATGACAGGCATTCAGCTGCTATTTCAAAGGCTGATGCCAGGAGTTTCTGCCAACTGGGGCTGGGAAGTATGTGAATCCACACCATCTGCCTACTCCACTTTGTGGTCAACTGTCAGGCATCCAGAAATTCTCAGGTCTGCTCATGCTTATAAGCTTATGATCCAACAGTATTGATTAATCAATTAATTTTTAAAATATTCTGATATACCCTGCAAATAAATATACAACATTTCTGTACCCACAGTCCCACCACCATAAAAGGTTATCTATAAATTAAGTGACCTCAGATTTCTTAACCATTTTCTTGGCTTACTTTTGTCTTCACCCTAAATGAAGTTCAGTTTATATCCAAAATATATTTAAATATTTCAATGGCATATCAAACCTAAGTTATCAAAAATGTAAACAAAATTTACCTAGCTTATATCCATGAACTATATGTTTTAAGTTTTTAATTCACCCTGTACTGACCCTCTGTAAAAAACTAACCAAGTCACATTTACACTATTTACGTTTTAAAGTAGTTGCTTGGAGACAACTGCCAATTACTAAAACTAGTATTATTGAATTTAGTAATTTATTGTATCATTTAATTTAAAGACCAAAATGTTTCCATTCTGATCTTCCAATAATTCTCCTTCTGAGTAAGCCCTCAGATTCTGCTGTCCTAAGTAAACATGCTCAACTAGAGGTTCTGCAATGATGCTCAGCACACAACCAAGACCAGGTGGATATTGAGTGACCTCATGATTTCCACAGCACCTGTTAGAAATCCCCAATCTCGGTTTTTCAGTCCAGTTTAGTTGAAAGGAACGTTAAGCATGGAAACTTGAGGTGAACTTGGAGAAGCAAGAAGGGAAACAAAGATTGACTCTCCAAAGAAAATCAAAGGATCCATGGTGTCCTCACACTCCACAGTCAGACTGCTTTTCCTGAAGCTGTCTTGTCAGTATCTGGTACGAAGACAGAAAAGCCACTCCTATGTGGAAAAGGATCTGCCAGAGGTTCCTCAGCCCATGCAGGTACACATTACCCAGGCAAATAAAGAGCAGCATCAGCACCACCTTCATAGTCCTGGCTGGACTGTAGAACAGGTACAAATAACACTGAAATGAAACCACACAACACAACCAATCAGAGATAATCAAACAGCCACAAGATTAGGTGCAAGAGTCATCTCCTGCAGGTGCTACCAACAGCATCATTTCACATGCATTCACTAATTAAATTATATTCACTACAGTGAAGCTTGAACTTCCTGGTTAGGCTGCTGATGATCTTTGGATGAAAGACAGGATTTGAAAAAGAGGAAAGTGAAACAGATGTTGACAGCAAGAATGCTGGAAAGAAGCTGAAGACATAAAAGATGGTATCCAGGTTGTGGGCTGTGGAGGAGAGGGAGAGGGTTGTGGGGAGTGGGCAGATAGCCAGGGTCTCCCAGCAGGACTGACTAGCCTCCGAGGGAAGTTTTTCTTCAGGGAGCCATGACAGGCAAGCAAGCCGGTGAAAGTCATGATTTTACTATTTTGGTTTCTCCTGAGTCACAACTCAGTTCCCTTGGGCACGTTTTTTTAATCACATCTTCAAAAGCATCTCTGAGTCAGAGAAAGTTCTCCCAAAAGAGAGAATAACGTATTTCATGTAGGGTGACCTCACAGAAAAAGGGCTATTCTTATTCTGCAAAAGCTGGAAAGAGTTTTTTGTTCTTTTTTTAAGAAAAATAAAGCATATTCTCAGATCATGAAGCAATCAACAAGGGCTGAAGCTACAGCAGGGGTGGGGGGAGAGAGAGAGAGAGAGAGAGAGAGAGAGAGAGAGATATCCAGGATAGGAGCACAGCTGAAGGAATGAAGGTGGAACTGTAAGGTCCCTGCAGCCCTGAAATGCCAGCTCTAGAAAACTGTTGCTGGCTATACCCAAGGTTTTAGAGACCAGATTCCTAAAAAGTGAGTGCATTTTTAATCTAGGGTTGAAAGTTTCTTTGGGCACAATCAAGTAATTCTTGGGAAAAAAAAAAACAAAACATTCTAAGTGTGCCCTGAGAACAGACACTTTTTCCCTCCGCGGGGGTGAAGGGGTACCAAGGATTGAACTCAGGGGCACTAAACCACTGAGTCATATCCCCAGCCATTTTTTGTCTTTTATTTAGAGACAGGGTCTCACTGAGTTGCTTAGTGCCTCGCCTTTGCTGAGGCTGGCTTTGAACTTGGGACCCTCCTGCCTCAGCCTCCAAAGCCACTGGGATTACAGGCATACACCACCGTGCCTGGCCAGAAATTTTAATTAAAAAACAAAACAAAAGCAAAAAAAAAGCTTAAGAATGTAAAGAAAATATTAAAATTTTATCAAGAATGGAGAATTTGAGTTGGGTTTTTGCTAGAATTAACTCTGCCTACAAGGAATGCAAAAGCTCCTTATCATGCTACCCCTTTTAAGTACTCAGCTGGTATGAAAACAACTAAATAATAATCCAGCCCTCTAGTTAATGTACTAATTTTCCTAGGGATAGATTTGAGTCAGAAAATATTACTATTAAAGAATCTGTAATTTTTTGGTTTTTTACCTAGTCATAAGTTTAAAAACCACATCATCAGGGCCAGGGTTGTAGCTCAATGGTGGAGCAATTGCCTAGCATGTGTGAGGCACTGGGCTCAATTCTCAGCACTGCATATAAATAAATAAATTAATAAAAGGTCCATCAACAACTTAAAAAATCAAAACAAAACACATCTTTCTGCTCCTTATACAGAAGGATATTTCTGCATTTGAATTGTCCCAAGAATAAACACAGGGTAACATCCTGCCTTACCCTGCAACCTCATCCCTCCCTTCTAGAGAATCAAACCCAAATTCCTAGTTCCTATTCCGCTATTTTCAGTGGCCCTGTGGCCTTGGACAAGTGGCTTTCCCTTTCTGAGCTTAAAGTTCCTCCTCTAAAATGAGAGAATTAGGCAGGATGGGCCACAGATCCTTTCACTTAGTACGGTCCAGGATTTGAACCAAGGCCTTGGTAGAACAAAAGCAGGATCTAAAACTTGCCGATAATTCCAGAACAACCAAATAAGGCCATCAACACTTCACCCACCTGGAAAATACAGGCTACGAAAGGAATAAGAAAAGCCAGAATGTTTCCAATTTCCTCACGGGCAACCTAAAATAAGTACAAGAAAGATAAGGAAAGAATATTTAGATGAAATACTATAACCTGGAACATTTTAACCCTCATTCAGTGTGGTATGGCTGACAGCACAATGAGACCTAAGTCCTTCTTATATACCAGATCAGGGGCTGGCATGCAACCATATTCAATGAACTAGATAAACCATGTGCCCTCCTGTCCCCACAGATCTAAGTCCTCAACCTGTAATGAGTCCACAATCACTCCACCTCTCAAAATCCTACTTTTTGTCAATACCACAATTTCTCTAATTCCTCCCAGCCCCAGCCATTGCCACGTCCTCAGTGCTGTCACCACACTACACTTTGTACCACAAGAGTCCTCAGGGACAAGGTCCTAACCATCTTATTAGCATCTCTTCTAAAACAGTTGGCAAATATCTGATTATTAATAATCAAACAATTAAGAGTGGAAACCACACCAAACACTGGTCAAAGATGAGATGTGTTATCAAGCAAATACCATTCTTGTAATAGGCCTGCTGCCACTCTCCACACTCTCCTCAGTCTCTGAGGTCCAACATCCACTGCACTTTAGACTATGGCCTCCACATATGAAAGTACCAGCATTATAGCTCTATCTTTTAAAACAATATCTATTTGCTTATACTAATAGTGATTCTGTTCCTTTAAAAAGTATTTGAAGTTCTTCAAAATCCAAAAACATATTTTAAAAAGCATTGAGCTGGATATGATGGTGCACACCTGTAATTCCAGCTACTTGGGAGGCTGAGGCAGGAGGATCAAAAGTCTGAAGCGAGACTGGGCAACTCAGTTAGACTCTATTTCAAAATAAAATAAAAATGGCTGGAGATGTGGTTGGGCACTTGCCTAGCATGCACCAGGCCCTGGGTTCAATCCCCAGTGACAAAACAAAGAACAATGAAACAGAAAGTTGCTTTGAGATGAGCAGACCAACAAAGAACTCTATCCTATCCTAGTGATACAGGTCTTTACAAATCAGACTGTAGGACAACCTTTTCCCAGGGCAAAAAGAGACTTAACCTTAAAGTATGAATCAGATGTTTGCCATAGGTGAATAATCTATGCCCTGAAAGACACCTGTATTCCCAAGGAAAACAAGTAGTCCAATATCCTTGAATTGAGTTGTCCATTTTATACTAATATCCCAGCAGGCAATTTCCATTGTTCAACTTACTACAAAGTACAAAATTTTTTAATTTGAATTTGAATTTTTAAAATTTTAAACCTCAGTGCATAATAACTTTATAAATAAAATATATCCTAGTTTCTTCTTAGATGTGTCCTTCAATTTAAACTGTTAAAAAAAGAGGTTACCTGTAAAGAATGTTCTGCGAGATGAACACCACGAATGAGGTTCAGAGCAGCGCACATGATGTTGAGGACGAGGGAGAGAATCCCCAGGGCCGTCACTGGCTCCATTCGGAAATTAGGAGCTTCACAATGAAAAGAAAAAATAAGTGTCTATAGAGAAAATAACATCTATATGAAAGAAAGACAAGCAAAGCCATTAACTAGACCTCCACTAATGATAGGTTTATGATGTTAAACACAAAATTACAAACATGCTAATTTTAAAAGCAGCAGAAGTTAGAAGAAAAAAGGCAAGAAATGAAGGACAGAATGGACCTGGAAATCTGAAGTGAGTATCTTCCAGAAATAAGCCCTTTTATAGGCAAGTGCAGGTTTTCAAGTGCCTATTTCCTTTCCATTTAGAGCAGTGGTTCTCAAACGGAGTGATCTGCTGCCCAGAGGATATTTGATAATGTCTGGAGACATTTTCTATTGGCATCCAGCGGGCAGAGGCCAGGAATGCTTCTAAACAACCTAAAATGCACAGGTTAGCCCCCAACAGTAAAGAATGGACTGGTACAAACATGTCAATCGAGCATAGATGGAGAAACTATGATTTTAAACAACTTCTGCTATAAGAGAGAACCATGGCTTTATTTGTATTGGGTGTCAAATTCTGATAGATTTTTTTTTTTTTTTGGTAGGGGTGTGTACCGGGGATTTAACTCAGGGGCACTCAACCACTAAGCTACATCCCCAGTCCTATTTTGTATTTTATTTAGAGACAGGGTCTCACTGAGTTGCTTAGAACCTTGCTGTTGCTAAGGCTGGCTTTTTATCAGATGCCTCAACCCCCAGCTTGTAAAATGTTCCACTCTTTTTATAAAGACAATATTCAGGGTAATATGTGCATCTAAAGAGACTGATGACAAATAAATGTGTTTTTAATTCTAAAATAATAGGGAAGAGGAGGGAAACATTTATTATTTAGGCTATAAGCTGTTTCTGGAATTGTAATTAGAACAAATATTCCTTTCTCTCCTGAAAGATAACTGTTGAAGTGGATTCTGGTTCACACAATTAAATGGTGTCCCACCCATTCTCTTGCTATGCTCTTCTAAAATCATCCTTTCTTGTCCTTACATTTCTCACACTCGTGTGCATGTGTGTGCTCATGAGCATGTACACACACAACCACACCCACACACACTTTCATACCCCTGGCCACAACACAACTTATGCCTACTGTTAGTGTGTTAGAGTTTTCACTGAGTAATTCAAAGTTCCTATTAGAACAGAACATGCTACCTGTAAAGATCTAGCCTCAGGACAATAAGATGAGTCAAACCACAGTAAAAATGTCCTAGAAAGAAGGCAAGCTGACACTTTCTGGATTTGCTCCTCTTATCTAAGTGTTTAAAAAACAAAACATATATTATAAAGTTATCCCTGTGTTTAGGGAGAAACTTGGGATTCAATTACCCAGTCTTCTTTCTACAAAAGTTAAATGTTCTCCCAATACAAATTAGAACAACTTACTGATTGGCATGAGAGCCAATCTAAGAACTTACTGGTTGAAACATATTAAACCAAAACACAATGTTAAGCCAAAAACATCAACATTTTTAATACACCACTTTTTAAATTTAAGCAATGAGTTTAGTACAAAATAGTTAAAAACAAAATAATTAGACTGTTACAGTATAGACAGCTCTATCTCTCAGGGGATTCAGCTCTTACACCATTATGGAATTCTTCGAATACCTTAGTAAATATCTACTTTAAATATTAGTTTAACTTTATGTGATTACAAAACTAGGAATGCAAAAAATCATGCTTCATTATGTGCTAAGTGGCTAATGGTGTTAATTCCAAAGTTACAAAGTACTGGGCCACTGTGATCATGTCATTAACATCACATTTTTCAGATGAGGACTGTGAAATCCAATGGGACAGAGGGAGCTCGCCAGGTCTCATGGAGAGCCAGACAGCAACAGCACTAGGAGCCTTGGCCCCTATCAAAACACTCATTCCCATAGCCCTCTCTCCAAGAAGGTACACAGGAATTCTCAGCAGAGATTTGCAACATTTCATTAAGTGATGAGGTAAAAATATGTATAAACCCATGCTGGGGTTGTGGCTCAGCAGTTGAGCGCTCCCCTAGCATGGGCGGGGCCTGAGTTCGATCCTTAGCACCACATAAAAATAAAAGTATTGCGTTGTGTCCATCTACACCTAAAAAATAAATATTAAAAAAAAAAAAAAAAAAAAAAAAAAAATATATATATATATATATATATATATATATATCCATATGATTCAATGAGTAGCTTCTAGTGAAAGAGAAGGTATATCATTTGCAAAATTTAAACTTACAGATTTCACCCTAATTAAGAAAACAACCTCCCAAGTCACTCTTCTCAACTCTTGAATTTCATCAAAAGAAAGCATCCTCTCAAAGCTACCCACTATCAGAACTGTCAAGGTCTATATAATGAACACCTGGAAACAGAATCAGTCTGATTTCTTCCCAACATATACCCTCCCATCTCAAGAACAAAACATTTCTAATATTAAAAAAATCTATTTGAAATACTTAGAATCACTTCATATTCATCAATATCAGAGAAAATCAGGCCACTTACCAGGCTCTGAGTGCATTGGTATGTGACCGTTCATCATCCCATTTGCCACATCTGTGTCCTCCAAAGTAAGAACTACTGGAGGCTGGAACTCCAGCTCCTCCTGAATTTTCTCCAAGCTGCTTTTTATCTGAGAGGAACTTACATAGTTAAAATGCCACTTCATTTTCTGAATGACGCTGTCTGGAAAAAGAGAGCAACCCAAGTTGAGCATTCTCATAAGAATGGATGTTTAGTAACATTTGTACAAAGTTCACATTTCTAAGCAAGCTAATAAGTCAGGTAGATTCTGAAGAGTTAAGTTATATATGCATCAAGGTCAAATGATTATTAAATATCAACATAAGTCTGATCAATCTCTTCAAAGTAGAATGATTAAAAAGTGATTACAGAGAAGGCAATAATGTATCCACAGGACAAAAGTGTCAAGGGTGTCAGGTGGAAAGGGGCTGGAATCTTAGACAGTACAATCTTAGATGATTCACACAACATCTCTACCCTTGAAAATGGGGCCAGTTTTTCCTCACTTGATTATCTCAAAAAAAGCTTGTTTGAAAGTACAAGTGAAAATGAATACGTTGCAAACTAGGATTACATATTTGAAAGTGATTGATTTTAATTCTTTTACGTTACTCTATCACCAAGTCTTAACAAGCTTTTGAAGTGAAACTTGCTATGTATGGCAAAACAAAATAATGTACAATTCTAATATCAATGAGCTTGGACTCTTTCCACTCCCATTCAATAGTGAGCAAATGTGGTGCCAAGGAAGGGGCTCCTATCAGATCAAGCACACTGCTTTGGAAGAAGGGCACATGCAGAGATGAGGGAAGAGAAGAACCCAACTCCATTCCACTCCAAATCAACGGAGAGCCAAAGGCTTGCTGCAGCTGTGGTCTGCGTTGGGAATAGTGTGTTCTCTTCAAAAGGAAAAGTGGGGCTAAAAGCCTCGAGAGAGAGCAAAAGCCAGAGCTCTCCACCTATCACGGGTCTACCAGAGTGGGTCTGGCATACTAGGAAGCTCCCCAGTTCCTTCAAGTGACACCAAAAGAGGGCGCTGGTTCCATTTCTAAAAAGCCAGCAGGCAACAAGAGGGAATGTGAGGCTATCACAGTAGCAGCCGGAAAGCCCAACTGGCAACATTTCCAGGTGCCGTCCCCTGCCTGACCATGCGTATCAGACACATATCAGATGCTGCCAGCTTCTTGTTCAAGAGCATCACAGCAACCCAGAATATTCCCCAACCCCAAGAGCTCAAAATGAGCCACACTGACAAAAACCAAGCACTCTCTCTGATTATCGTGTTGTAGTCCAAAGCCCCTGAGCCTCCACAGGACCTTTCTAGCAGAGCCTAGAAAAGAAGTATCCTTTCCAGAGCAGGGATTCTCAAAGTTAAGAGAGGAGGACCATATTTTTCTTACTTCCAAATGTTACAGACTGATACTTTTTGATAAAATACCATTTTTAAAATCACAGGAATGTCAAATTACAGTAAGTTTCTGAATACTTTTTCTCAATTTCTGTGCTTACATCATGAAAAAAGAACACTCTGAGTAGTACTGCTCTAGTGTAGGGGTTGGCGAAACTTTCTTCAAGCACCCAACAGTATTTTAGGCTGGGGGGCTCTGTGGTCTCTGTCAGGACAACTCAATGGTGCTGTGTGGGGCAAAAGCTGCCAAAGACAACTCATAAAAGAATGAACATGTGTCCCACTTTACTTGCAAAAATAGGCAGCTGGCTTCTGGGCCACAGTTTGATGATCCCAGCTTCAGAGGCCTGTGGTGAATAACCTACATAGGTTTCACCCTTCCTCGACCTCCCCCAGGCTCCCAAGACATGAAAAGCCAGAGTATTAAACCTGAAGGCCTTCTAGTCCATTTTAATGGCTGTGAAATCTCATGATGTGAGGCTCTTTTTCAGAGCCAGGTGCTTATGCCTCTCAGGGCTTTTTTATATGATTAAAGCTAAACCTCAACTGTAAGTTCTACACATCACATGCCACAGGAGAGAACAGTAAACATGAAAGAGGGTTACAAACCAAACTCGAGAAAAGCGTATGGCCTGGAGGCGAGGCCAATGCAGGTGGTGTCATAGGAAGCTGTGAATTCCCACCACAGGGTCTCCAGGAAGCAGAAGGCCATGGCTGCTGGATACTGGCGGGAGCAGATAGCCATGCAGGCTACGTCCCCAGAAGAAGAAAAACTGAAATAAAAGGACAACATCTGCATAACCAGGAAATAGACTCATGTGTTCTCATAGCATACCCAGATACAACCTTCTCTCACCTCTACCCTTGCTTGGCCTCCAACAGTTTTATAGCTGCCTGTGGCATACATATTATCTCTTCAGCCAGACCAGTTTCTAAGATTGTTTTTCTTAAGACTTCCTTTAAAATGTCTAACAGTATTAGTCACCAACACTGTAGTGATTACTCACTTATGCATGCATGAGGGATGCATTTTCTGTTAGGGAGAATTAGCCTCCAACTTCTCTACACTGAGAATAATGTTTTCCTACTTTAATCTACCTCAACACATCTTCTAATGTTAAATCACTTTGGCACCCGGAAATAAATCCTTGTTGTGCATTTCTACATATTCATTATTAATCACACGCTAGGTTTAGTCTGATAATGTTTTATTTAGGATTTTTGTGTCTATGTAAAATTAGACTGATCTACAATTTTCCTTCCTATGCTGACTTCATCTGGTTGTGGTATTAGAGTTATTCTGGACTCAAAAAAAAAAAAATTCCATTCCTTCTTTTTATACTCCTTTTTAGACTGCCATGCTATCATTTCACTTTTGGGGTTGAAGGGGTCTAGTTCATCTATTTGGGATGTCTACTAGCTGCCGCTCATGATGGAATATCTCCTTGGGGATTATCATTTTTGCTCAAAGTTCTCCACTGTGGAGCTTGTCATTTTCTGTCTTTTGTAACTACAAGTCTCTACAGAAGACCTCAACTTAAAGAAAAGGATGACTCTCCTTTTGTCAGAAGGAATTCTCCAGAAGGGGCCTAACCTCTTTAGGACAGAGGTGTTTCTACATGAAAAAGGACCTCTGTTGTGGGTTGAATGTGTCCCCCAAAATGATACCCTGAAGACCTAACTCCCAATGAATGTGATTTTATCTGGAAACAGCATCTTTGCAGATGTAATCAGGATAAAACGAGGTTATATTAGATTAGGGTAGGCCCCCATCCAATGATTGGCACTCTTACAGAAGGAAAGAGGGAAGGCCATGTGACCATGCAGACAATGAAATAATAATGTATCTGTAAGCCAAGGAAACTGGGATTGCCAGAAACCATCAAAAGATAGCAGAGGTATGGGAAGGAGTCTTAAAGCCTTACAGAGGGAGCAGGCCCTGAGATACCTGGATTTCAGATTTTTGGCCTTCAGAACTATGAGAGATTCTGTTTTTTGCTATTTGAAGCCAGTGTGTGTTAATTTGTTGTGGCAGCCCTAAGAAATTAATATGATCCTTCAACTATAAAAAACTATGATACTGGGCTGGGATTGCAGCTCAGTGGTAGAACATTTGCTTCACATGCATGAGGCCCTAGGTTCGATCCTCAACACCACATTAAATAAATAAATATATAAATATAAAGATATTGTGTCCAGGGCTGGGGTTGTGGCTCAGTGGTAAAGTGCTTGCCTAACACATGTGAGGCACTGGGTTCAATTCTCAGCACCGCATGTAAATAAATAAATTAAAACAACTAAAAATATTTAAAAAAAAAAGACATTGTGTCCATCTATAACTAAAAATATATTTTTTAAAAAAGCTATGATACTGCTCACCTGTAAGATAAGAAAGTCTTAGCTCTGGGAAAATAATGGTGAATATTCAATTCAAAATACAAATGAGTAAAATGTTTTATATTCCTTTTCCAAAAAACTACTGAGATACCCAAGATTTCATTCTGAAACTGTAGGCTTCTTTTTACTGAGAAATATAACCTTCAACAGAGAAAAGGTGTCCTATCTGAGGCACAGCACACATTAGCTCATCACAGCCTCATGAAGAAGGGCCAGTCAAGGAAGGCAGGTGCTTTCAGGCAAGCAGAGAAAGGAGCTGCAAATGTGGGCATATGCAGCTCAGCTTTTTGTGCCTGAGCACTCAGAGTCCACACCACAAAGTGACAGCTGTAGGTTCTGGCCATCTGACACTGCCGATAGGACACAGACCTTCTTACCTGATACCATTACTTAGCCTGGACGGTCCCTTTTGTTTTTATGATTCTAAACCTGAATTACCCTAAAAGGACTCCGTATTATCAGATCAACTAAAAATATCTATGATTCAAGAAAAGCAAAATGGACTTGGTAAAAGAAGACTAAATACTACAAAACACAGATGTAGTGTCTATAACTATCTATAAAATTTTGATATTTTAAAACCTGTCTTGCCCCTGATTCCTCCACAAAATAATTGGCTTCTTGCTCTGAGTCCCAGAATAAAATGTGAGAAGCTGACCTCAGTGCCTGAACAGCCTGCATTCAAATCTTAGCTCCACCGCTTGCTAACAGTACAGCTTTGGTTAAGTGGCTTAACCTCAATTTCCTCCTCTGTGTAATACTGCTGCTTGCCTCATAAGCCACAGGAAGCATAGGAACAGTGCCTGGCATATGGAAAGCACTCCACACAATTACCTGTTATAGGATTATTATGACCACCTGAGTCCTACTTCCACTGGGATTTTTTCCACTGTATTCTGTTCAGTTATATATTTCTCTTCTTCCTTCATTAGACTGTAAGTTGTTTGAAAACAAGAGACCTACTCACTAATTTTTCACTCCATGGATCCTGTCACATAATAAAAATTAAAATGTGAAAAAAAAATTATTTAATATATTTTTTTTAGTTGTAGATGAGCACAATATCATTTATTTATTTTATTTAGTGCTGAGGATCGAACACAGTGCCTCATACTTGCTAGGCAAGCACTCTACCACTGAGCCACAATTCCAGCCCAAAATACAAGAATTTTAAAGTAAAAAAATTAAAATGAGGGGCTGGGGCTGTGGCTCAGAGATAAAAGTGCTCACCTACCATGTGTGAGACACTGGGTTCGATCCTCAGCACCACATAAAAATAAAATGAAGACATTATGTCCACCTGTAACTAAAAAATAAATATTAAAATGAAAAAAAATTGCTCTTGAAGATAATAGCTATTAAGTATTTTAATTTCCTTGGCTTTCTCTAACATTTTTCATCTATCATCTCCTCTTCCTCCTTATCCTTTTCCTACCCTGAATCTAAGTACAGGGGGAATAAAAGACAACTAACAACCTAAAGCCAGAAAAACTGGCTGAATTCAGGTCTTCCAATGCTTGTGAGCACTCCATTGACAGAAGCCAGCAGTTGGAACAGCAATGCTTGAGGCCCTGAGGACACCCAAACCGTTCTTAATTCCATTGTTGTAAACATACAACCTAAGACCACTGTCTGACACCATATCTACTCTTAACACACATGGTGATCAGCATAATATGACTTCAATGTGCGGAAAAAAGTAATCTAAATTCTGCTGCTGTTCTGAAAAAGCGAATATGTTCACTTACTGTATACAAAAGTCACAGCTTTCTGCAGAGCCTCGACCTGGATACTGGGCCAGTCGCAAGGCTAAAGTCTTGAGACGTCTCCTGCATTCCAGAAAATCTTGGGTGTGGTAAAAGTCAGTAGAGGCTGAGAGGGGCAGTCCATCCCTCACCCGTACCACACTGGCAAAAAAGATCATGGACATGGTCCGCAAGAGAAGTCATGAGGACACCTGAGGGAAGCAAGGTCATCCTGTTAGTGCCAGAGATGCACTCACCCTCCAAACATGCACTCCATGTTGTTTCACCCTCAGCCCCACTATAACTGCAAATGTTGCTTTTATTATTATTACTCTGCCCTCTACAGCTATGTGGATCCCAATTTTCCTGTCTCTTTTTCATTTCCAATTAATGAATACCTCCCTTTACAGCATTAAATCAACTGGCATGAGGGGTAATGGGACAGAGAAGCAAGGGGGCAGTGATACACTGTCCATTTGTCTCATTTCCACACACCTCCCCTTGGTGAATAAACATGTGAAAAGCCCCAGGAGTGACAGCAGTTAACAGTAGGACACAGTGCCAGACAGAACTACAGAGACAGGAAGTACCTAACACTGAAGAGGTGGGGATAGAAGCCTAATGATCTGCACAACTCAGGTCACCCAGGGTGGTAGGGGCTAAGCAGTGTAGTTGCCACATCCTCACCTAAAGGAGATGGAGGAAAGTGGAGAGATTCTGAGAATTTAACCTAACACTGGTGACAAAGAGAGCAGAAGGCAAAAATGGGACTGAGCAAGCATGTCCTCCTGAATTTCTGCAAATGTCTGATACAGAGCCAGTCTTCAAAATGATGACTGAGTCCCTACAGATGGCTAAAGGAAGTCATTTAACAAATTATATTATAGTAAAACACTAAATATTTAGCTATGATATGGAACACATTAAGAAACAAAATAAAATGGATCTAAGCCCTCATGGTGCCTTTGGCAAATTAGAAAAAGGTGCCTCTCAGGGTGGAAATAGGCCCACACCAGGTCAGCTGGCAGAGTCTGACTGGGTTGAAGCCCCACCTGTCAACTCCACTGGATGCTCTTACAGGGCATAACCTACACATCTTTGTGTGGCAGCCCTGCAGCAGGGATTAGTGAGGCAGCCAGTATAACTTTAATATGTCTGTGCAAGTGTGCACATATCCTGTTTCACAAATCCTGTTTATCAGGTCTTCTACTTGATAGGAGGTTAATAGGTATACTGGTGAACTTGTCTTCCAAAGAACTCAAGTGATGCAACCTGACTTGGCATCTCAATTCTTCCTCTTCTCAAATACAGGAGCCCCCAGCATGTACACCACCCCTTACCTCTGCTCCTCTTCACAGTCTACACCTGGGTCTATGATGTCACTTTTTTCATTTCCTCATATCCAAATCCACATCAAGGGCTGTCTCGATCCACCCACTACATAAAACCTCCCCAGACGTGTCCAACTGGAAGCCCTCTCTCTCTCTTGTAAGAATCTAAAGACACTACTTCTCTGTTCTCTGTTGTACTAATTTAGCATTTCCACCACCTAAGAGTGAGTTCTAAGAACAAAGATCACATCTGCAATGGAGGAATGAATGAATGATTATTCCATTGTACACATGAGAAGCTGCAGTGATAACACTGTCCATTTGTCCTCTTTCTGCATACCTCCCCTTGGGGAGTAAAACTGTGAAAAGCCCCAGGAAAAAATACATCCCTGTGCAAAAGCTACTGAGTTTCCAGCAGGCCCAGGCCAACTGCCAGAAGGTTCAATGGGCTTTAACCCTTGCTTGACCAAAGCTGAGACCTCTAGTACCAGAGAGAAAAGGAAGGCACAGGAGTATGAAAGTTAACTGTGCTATCTGCTGTACTTTCATGAATTGTTTGAAATATTAATTTAACAATTTTAAAAGAATGATATGGCATGAAGTCCTAAGAGAGTTAGGCAGAGACTACAAGATCAATTTAAACCAAGGGTTTATAACTCCAATAAGACCCTTAAACCATGATATAAAGACACTCAGAAGAAGATGAAAAAAAGATAATTAATGATATACCAAAAGTAAGAACAGGACAGAAACAGCCTTCAGCAAAATAAGAAAGGTCCTTTTGGGAGACAGAGTAAACTGTATATTCTTGTAAAGGAAAGCAAGTGTGCATTTATTCCAACTGTTAACCCCCAAACAAGCTCTGTAGTGCTGTCTTTTGTGGAGTATCTACCACATGCCAAATGTTGTATTAAACCAGTAAGAAGAAAAAGGTTGCATTTCTGAGTGCTAGTAATCCCAAGAATCACTTCTATTCCTCACTAAACAATCCATGTTCCTTTCAGGTACTCTGTTTTGTTGGAAGCCATTTATGAGTTATCATGAGACAGGCTATAATCAAGTAAGAGATGATGATTATGAAAAAAAAAAGTGAAGTTCTGCTTCTGGAAAGAGAGGTAGAAGAATTTTCCAACTCTTCCCATGAGATACAATTTACAAACCCTGAGTATTATATATGTAATAAATATGCAGATTCTGAAAGGTGGAGAGGAGATGACAGCCTGGTTTGGACCTTGGGCCTTGAGGAATGTGAGTTTGGTGGGTTTTCTTTTTGCATCACACATCCCAGACTTGGTGTGGGAGAAACTAGCAACCAGAAACAACAATGGGCAGAGATATCCACCGCTACCCGCCAAAAAAGTCATCACAACAACAAACCTTGAAAAGGTACAGTTTAGCAAATCAGAAAATTTTAAGATAAACAACCCTCTATTCTAGTCCAACACCACGGGGTGGGGGGGGGGACGACTGCACTCTGCCAGGTGTGGTGGTACACACCCTGTGATCCCAGCGGGAGCTCAGGAAGCTGAGGCAGGAGGATCACAAGTTCAAAGCCAACCTCAGCAACTTAGTGAGGGCCTGACTAAAAATAAAATACAAAAAAGGGCTAGGGATGTGGCTCCATGGTTCAATACCCGGTACTAAAAAAAGAAAACCTACAAAAACAAAAAACTACACTCACCACAGGCCCACCAACAAAGGCCCAGTGAAGAGCCTATTTACCCACTTTCACCTTGCAGTAACAAGGTGGCCTGCCCTCTACTTCCCACCCTGTGGAGTAGTGAGACAGGACGCCCAGTGGGGAGCTACAGGGCAGTAATGCGCCATCCCCTCCTCCTGCATTATTGAGGCAATAAACTGCCCATCTCTGCCTAGCAATAAGCAACCCCTTTCCCCTAGGTATCAACAGAGGCCATGCAGGGAACCTGGAATTTCACCATTGCCAGAGTGGTGTCAACAAAGGTTAATTTAAAACACATATTAATTATAAATTAAAGGAATTCACTGTGATGTTTTCACACATGTGTATATTATGCATTGGTCATGTCCATCCAGCCTTCTGCTCGCTCTCTCCCCTCAGCCCTCTCCCTCCTCTCTCTCAGCACCACCCCCCCAGTCCCTCTTCTACTTTCAGGTCTTTCTCTCTCTTTTTTTAACTTCTACATGTGAAAGTCCGATACTTGTTTTTCTGAATCTGGTTTATTTTGCTTAACACAATATCCTCCAGCTCCATCCACTTTCCTGAAAATGACAGAATTTCATTACTCTTTGTGGCTGAATAATAATCCATTATACATAAATCTTTTTTATTTATCCATTCTTCTGTTGCTAGGCACCTGGGCTGATTCTATAACTCAGCTCTTGTGAACAGTACTATAATAAACAGGTATGCAGGTAACTCTTTTATAAACTGACTTCATTTTCTTCAGACATAAACTCAGGAATGGAATATCTGGATCATATGGTAGTTTTTAGTTTCTTGAGGAATCCCCACACTGTTTTCCATAGTAACTATACAAATTTATATTCAAACCAACAGTACATACCAGTTCCTCTTTCTCTATAACCTCCACCTGACTAGCATTTGCTTTTTGGTTTTTTTAATAATTGCCACTCTAACTAGGGTGAGATGGAATCTAATTGTAGTTTTGATTTGCATTGCCCAAATGTATTAAGATATCAAACATTTTTATATTTTTCAGCCATCTGCATTTCTTCTTTTGAGGCATGTCTGTTCAAATCTTTTCCCCATTTTTTATTGGATTACCTCTTTTGATGTTAAGTTTTCTGAGTTATTTACATATCCTGGATATTAATTCTCTGTCAGATAAATAGCTGGCAAAGATTTTCTCCCAATCTCTAAGTTATTGCTTCTCTCTGTACCTTTGTGTGCAGAAGCTTTTTAGTTTGATATAAGCCCATTTGTTTTATGCTTTTACTTCCTTGCTTTTGGATTCCTGTCCAGGAAATTGTTGCCTGTGCCAATATCTTGAAGTGTTTCCTCTGTTTCCTTTTAGTGGCTTCAGATCTTACAATAAGGTCTTTGATCCAATTTGAGTTCATTTTTGTGCAGGGTTAGATTGGGGCCTAATTTCAATCTTCTAAATGTGAATACCCAATTTTTCCAAGCACTATTTGTTAAAGAGGCTGTCCTTTTTCCAATGTATATTTTTGACACCTTTGTCAAAAACCAGTTAGCTGAAAATGCATGAATTTTTCTGGATCCTCTATTCTGTTGCACTGGTCTCTATCTGTCTTTATGCCAATACCATGCTCTTTTTGTTAATGTGGCTCCATAGTATGTCTTGATATCAAGTACTGTGATGCTGCCAGCATTGTTCTTTTTGCTTAGGATTGCTGTTGGGTCTTTTTATGCTTCCATACAAATTTTAGGGCTGTTTATTCTAGTTCTGTAAAGAATGTCATTGGTATTTTGATGGGAATTACACTAAATCTTTAGATCACTTTTAGTATGGGCATTTTAATAATATTAATTCTCCCAATCCATGAACATGTAGGTCTTTCCACATTGTTTTACATTTCATATGATCCAGATCTCATAAAATAATATCTGAACTGTCCAAATTCCAACAGAAAAATCACTGGTCAGTGCATGCCTGTAATCCCAGCAGATCAGGAGGCTGAGGCAGAAGAATTGCAAGTTCAAAGCCAGCCTCAGCAAAAGTGAGGCACTAAGTGAGATGTTGTCTATAAATAAAATACAAACTCGGGCTAGGGATGTGGCTCAGTGGTTAAGCATCTCTGGGTTTAATCTCTGGTACCAAAATAAATACATAGATAGATAAATAAATAAAACACTATAAATATTTAAAAGTTGTAGTCTATAATATATTTGAATTATCCACAGGAAGGCAAATAAAGAGGATAGAGAAACAATAAACAACAAAAA